>NC_135541.1:113252426-113584509 GCF_045843805.1 Urocitellus parryii
GCAAGAATCAATGAATACCTCTCATCTAATAAGACAATGTGGCTGCAGATATGGTGCATGGTCACTGAAGGGCAGTGAATATGCCCTCCAGACATGATTGGGTCCTGGTGGGGCAGGGAAAGTTGTCATGTGTCCAGTAGGGTGTCCAGTGGACTTGGGTTCTGCAGGAGGAAAGGATGCCTCAGGACAAACCCACACATTTTTCTGTTGACCATATTTGGAAAAATTGATGAAGATGATAATATTCATGGTAAAGATTTTTCTTCCTTTTCTCTCAGATTATTCCTATATGCTTCTTCCCCCATGAGGATAAATAAGAACAGCCAAGCTTTCAACTTCACTCACATTAGAAACATGCTTTTCTCTGAAGTCAGCATTGGGATTGGAGCCAATACTGCTCTGCTTCTCTTCCACATCCTCACGTTCCTTCTCAAGCACAGGCTCAAGCCCATTGACCTGACCATAAGCCATTTGGCCCTTGTTCATGTGGTGATGCTGCTGACTGTGGGCTTCATAGCTGCAGACATTTTTGGGTACCAGGATTTGGGCAATGACTTCTCATGTAAATCAGTTGTTTCCTTGCACAGATTGATGAGGGGCCTCTCCATCTGTACCACCTGCCTGCTGAGTGTCCTCCAGGCTGTCACCCTCAGCCCCAGAAACTCCTGCTTGGCCAAGTTCAAAGGAAACTCCTCACCTCAGAGCATGTGCTGCTTTCTCTTCTTCTGGGTCTTTAATATGCTCATCAGTGGTCGCTTCTTGATTGCCATCATTGCCACCCCCAACGTCACCACACTCAGTCTCATGTTTGTCACTAAATCCTGCTCTCTTCAGCCCATTGGTTACTTGTTCAGGTACATATTTTTCTCACTGGTCACCTTTCGGGATGTATCTTTTATAGGGCTCATGGCCCTCTCCAGTGGGTACATGGTGACACTCTTGTGCAGGCATAAGAGGCAGTGCCAGCACCTTCATAGCACCAGCCTCTCTCCAAAAGCATCCCCAGAACACAGGGCCACCAGGACCATCCTGCTGCTCATGGGGTTTTTTGTGGTCATGTACGTTTTGGACTTTGCCATTTCTTCCTCTTCTGGGATGTTGTGGAACAGTGACAATATTCATCACTGTGTTCAGATGCTGGTGGGCAATGGCTATGCCACGTTGAGTTCTTTGGTCCTCATTGGTACTGAAAAACAAATGAGAAAGTTCTCGAGATCCTTGTGGGGCAAGCTCAGTAAGTGCTTAATTATCCAATGACATGTCATTTACATAAATTGTGTAAAAACTGTCAAGAAGTTCAATGCCACATGTCCAGGTGGCCACCTCTAGATTATCTGTCAAAATACTATAAAAGACAAAGGTGTTCCTGGTCCTGCCTTTGCCACTGCAACTTTCTTTTTTTTTCTTTTTAAATTTATTTCTTACATCCATGACAACAGTGGAGTGCATTGCATTCATAATTATCTATTCACAGCACAATTTTTTGTAACTTTGTATATAACTTTGTATATAACGTGTGTTCACACCAAATTATGCCATTATATATGAGCTCTCTTAATTTTTTTGCTTACAATTCTTAATATACCTTTATACCACTATTTATCACATCTCTGTTTGTACATAAGGTATGTTGATGCCAAATTCACATCTTCATACACGTATTTTGTATAATGATGACCCTCTCTTGTAAGCAAGTTTTAATGCATGGTATGTCTTGCAATGCCATCTTGAGCAATATTTTTAGTCTTTGACAAGTTGGTCCTACTGCCCTTGAAAAAATGGGAGGTAGATCTAACATGGGAATAAAGAGATCAAGAGAAAAGTGGAAAAAAGTCATAAAACGAAGGTAGAGCAAGAATATTTGGGGAGTTGTTGTTATTATATTTTCAATGTTACATATGTAGAGATTTATCAACTTGTATGTTTTTTATATATGTAGTTAGTGACCACAAGGAAACCAAAGACCAAAATAACAACCAAGTGAACCTGGAAGAAAAATAAAGAACACCCTAACCCATAGGAGATAGTGACAACCACAGAGTACACACAGAATAGAGCTCAAGAAAGAGCACATGTTACAACATGAAACAAACTTACAAACTTGAGGATATTGCAGTCATATCAAGTGTCACAAAAGAATGAGACTAATAATAAATTACATTAGGAAAATGGACACTCACAGATAGGTTGCATTGAGAACAACCCCAAAACAGGGACAAAATCATCACTAGACTCAGAGAATTTTCTGAGGAAAAAAAATGAGATGGGTGATGTATATCAAACTTTGTGGGATGTAGTAAGAGTAGTAATAGAAGTTCAGAGCAACAAAATGATATTTAAAAAAGAAACAAATCAGGCTGGGCTTTTGGTTCAGTGATAGAGCACTTGCCTGGCATATGTGACTCACTGGGTTGGATCCTCCGCACCACATAAGAATAAAATACAGGTATGGTGTCCACCTACAACAAATAGATATATATAAAACAAGGACCAGAGAGGAAATGAATAAAAAGGAAACAGCAAAACACCAGTAAAAAATCGACCAAATTCAGAGTTCATGTTTTAGAAAGGTAAACAATTTTGACAAACCCTTAGGTAGAATGAATAAGAATGACACAATAATAAAAAATAAAAATTACAACTGATATTATAAGAGATGTGAAAGACTACCATCAACAATCAGAGATTGACAAATTGGATAGCATTCCACTTTCTTTCCAATTTGTCACCATCATGGGTAGACCTCCTATTAACATTATATGCACAGTTGGAGCATAAATTTTCAGAGTTAGGGTAATCTTAAAGGTGTGACTGTTGGACCATATCATAATTCTATGTTAAGGATCACAATTGCAGTGTTGCATTCCCCAAAATTAGTATCATGTGGCATCTCACTGAGAATCAGTAAAAATCTCTGTGCTGTGTGTACCCACCAGCATTAGTGTTGGTTTTGTGTGGGTTAATTTCATTTTAATGAAGGGTACTGCTATCTTTTTCTAATAAAATGTGATGTTAAGCATATTTTCCTATGTCTTCTTTGTGAAGGGTCTGTTCGTGTCTTGTATTTCTCATTTAGATTTTGTTTCTCCTTTGCTGGAGTGGATGTGGAGAAAAAAGGATCACTTTTACATAATTAGTGGTATTGTAAATGAGTGCAGCCACTCTGGAAATTAATATGGAGATTCTCCAAAATACTAGGAATTTGAATTGCAATGTGACCCAGCTATACCACTCCTTGGTATTTATCCTAAAGAAATAAAGTAATCAAAATGTAGTGCTATATGAATTAGCCATGTTTATAGCAGCACAATTCACAATCGCCAATCCATGAAACCAGCCTAGGTGTCCATCAGTGAATGAAAGGATAAAGAAAATATGGTATATGTACAAAATGGAGTTATAGTCAGGCATAAAGAAAATGCAATTATGTCATTTGCAGGCTAAAATGGATGGAATTTGAAAACATCACATCAAGCAAAATAAGCCAAAATCAGATGATCAATGTTCAAATGTTTTCTCTTATATTGAAACAGGAGTTTTGAAATGAACCTAGGTCCCCTGATTTTCTTAGCAGATGGGGTTTTCACATGGTGAGGGTGTTGCCAATTTTCTTTTGGGTTCTTATCTTGCAAATTTAAAGAATAAAATTCACAGACGGTAACAGAAGAGAATTTAAAAAGTAGTAGATTTATTAAAGTGAGAAGAAATAGTGCTCCCAGGGTTCAGGAGGGGACATGAGAGTAGGAAAACCTGTTTTGGTGTGCTATCCTACAGGATTATAGAGTTTGGGAGTATGAGCATTGACCAAAATCTGTTAACCAAGTATTTAAAAAGTGTAAAGACTGTTGGCTGTTTCTTTAGCCTTTGAGTTCTAATTGATCCTATAACCCCTATTCTGGGTCACTCCTGCCATCTATTTTCCCATCACTCTGGGCCAAATGAATTGGCTGAATGTTCTCATAGGTGAGTCTCTTGGTCTTCATATTTGGGAAAGGACATGATAAGGCCCATTAATGTTTCCACAGGTTAGTATGATGGTGTAGTCTTTACAGATAACCAAGGCTTTAATTGGGGTCCATTACCTTAAAAGTCTGATTATTGAATATTCTTGTTCCATATGTGGAAATTAGACATAAAAAGGAAAATAAATGGGATGGGATAGCATGCTTTCCTGGCATGCATGAGGCACTGGTTTCAATTCTTGGCACCACATACAAATAAATAAAAATAAAGTTCCATCAACAACTTTAAAATATTGAAAAAAGAAAAAGAAGAGTGGGGACAACATCTGTTGAAAATTGAAGGGAGTTTCATAAATTAGAGGAAAGGAAAGAGAGATAGGGAGGAAAGGAGGTAATGTTCTGGAATGGAAGTTCATGTGCATATTCATACATATGCATACACATTCTTATATATTCATAAATACATATACATATATGCATATATATACATATATTCATATTTACATGTTAATGCACATATTCACATTCATATTTTTACCATGTTCATATTCACATATATTTTTATATAGTTATATACAATTAATATATATCCATGTACATATTCTCATATCTGTATTTATATCTGTATGTCTTCTCTAGTTTTGTACTTTGAGAATTGAACAGAATTTTTCTGGATGGGAACTGATCAGAAGGAGGGCAAAGGGATTACCTCCCCTGATCATGTGGATAATATGTTATTCTAATCCTCTCGTCAGGTAGATGGGATTAAGATCTACTTTCTTCAAAGGGTGAAGAACACAGTGACTTACACCCCCAAAGGAGATCTATACTCATCACTAGCCTGAGGGTATGAAGATCTCCTCTCATGTAGCAGTGGCATAGTGATCCATTCTGCATAAGGAGTGGAAGGCATGGAGAACTATAGTTGCATATATATTCACACATGTATTCAGGCTTGTAGTCAGAGATATATCCAAATAAAAAAGTCTTCTTGAGGAATGGGGTAGTGGCTCAGCAGTAGGGCACTCACCTAGCACATTCAAGGCCCTGCATTTGATCCTCAGCACCACATAAAAATAAATAAATACAATAAAGGTATTGTGTACAACTAAAAAATAAATATTAAAAAAAGTCTTCTTGAGTTTTGTACTTTGGGGTTAAACTGGAAAGTTCTGTAATGACAGCTAATTAGATGCAGGTACAGAAATTAACTTTCCTGCTCAGATAAAGGAGACATGGTTCTAGTCCTCCCACTGTGGGGAGAGCATGGGGAGATCTACTCCCCAATTGTGACCTTCTCACATCATGGTGCAAAGGGTGTCAGGTTCTACTCACCTCATATAGCAAAGGGTGTGATGATCCATTTCCATACTGACCAGAAGGCATGAGAATCTAATTTTATAAATATATGTCCATATATGTATTTATATATACATTCATGTATTTATATACACTCATATATACTTAAACATATATTCACATATATTCATATGTAAAATGTAATCCATATATATACATATATATCCATATTCATATGGATATACATATACATATATATTCATTTAAATATTCATGTACATATGCATTCTGATATATACATACTCATATCCACATGAATATTCAAGTTACATAAAAAGTCACATTGCTATTTATACCTATTCATGTTTATATTCATGTTTATATCCATATACATATTCATATTGATATATTCATATTTACATACTTATTTATGGCATGATTATGTATATATTCATGTGTATATTCATATACATATTTGTTTTACTCAGCAGTTTCACTGCTATGAGTAAAAGACCTAATAGGAACAATTTTAGGAGATGAAAGTTTTATTTGGGTCCTCACAGTTTTGGAGGTCTCAATCCATACAGAGCTGGCTCCATTCCTTGGAGTTCAAGATGAGAAAGATCATGGCAAAGAGGAGATACTCACGTGATGATTATGAAACAGAGAGAATCTCCACTCACCAGATACAAAATATAAACCCCAAAGTATCTCCAGAAGAATGTACAAATAAATCTACAGATGTATCTAGAGATGATGAAATGGACCCCAGTGCCTTCTGTTCAACCTGGGTAACAGATCACTGTGCCCTCTCCTAAGTGCTGGAAGTAGATCTCCACATCCTCCAGCAGGTGAGGGGAGCAGTTCTCCATGTGTGGAGTAAGTGCCTCTACTCATCATATCTGAGGGCCCAGATCCACAGACCTTCTCCCTGGTAAGTTGTGGAGAACCATGCATCCTCCACCTGTTCAGAGGAGTTAATCTGTTTCCGCCATCTAATGATTTCCAATTCCAGAAAATTCCAGATCTACTCCCATTAGTATGTTTGTGAATATGTATATGATCATATATATATATAAGTCTGGTAAATATGGTATGTAAATAAATGTAAATATGAATATGCATATATGGGTATGCATATAAATATAAATATTTAGATTAATATGAATATATGTATAAGTCTATGCATATGAATATAAACATTTGGATGAATATGAATATGAGCATGTGTATGAATATGAATTTTTGTATACATAAATAACATACATAAATATACATACATAACAGGGATGAGAGGTGGGAGGGAAAGGAAGTGAGAAGGGAAATCGCATGGAAATGGAAGCCGATCCTCAGGGTTTTACAAAATGACATATAAGAGGAAAGGAGGGGTAAGACAAGATAATACAAATGGAAGAAATGATTTACAGTAGAAGGGGTAGAGAGAGAAAAGGGGAGGGGAGGGGAGGGGAGGGGGGATAGTAGAGAATAGGACAGACAGCAGAATACATCAGACACTAGAAAGGCAATATGTCAATCAATGGAAGGGTAACTGATGTGATACAGCAATCTGTATATGGGGTAAAATTGGGAGTTCATAACCCACTTGAATCAAACAGTGAAATATGATGTATTAAGAACTATGTAATGTTTTGAACGACCAACAATAAAAAAAATAAAATAAAATAAATAAATAAATAAATAAATAAAAATATGTAGATGAATATAACTGTGAAGACTAATATTTATATGAGTATGAACATGAGTAGGTGTGCTGATATAAATATGAAAGTTAAAATGTATGTGAACATGTACATGAATATGTATATTAATAAGATATTATTAATATGTACATGAGTATGTATATGAATGTGTTTCCATGAATATAATATGAATATCTACATAAAATGTATATTATATGAATATGACTATGTATATGAATATGAATATTAATAACAAAACATGAAAATACATAAATGTATATATAAATATGTGCACAATAGGAATATATGAATTAACATATGCATATGTATATGAATATGTATGTAAATATATATAATGTATATGAGATATATATGAATAGATGCCAGTACCTCTGCATAGTGTGCAGAATGGATCACCATTTCCTCCAGATGATTTGAGTTGATCTTCACACCCTCCAGACCATGATGGGTGTTGATCCTCATGGAAATAGTAGGTCCCCTGTGTCCTTCTATTTGCCTTGCAAGGAGAGTAGATTACAATGCCCTCCACATGATGTGTGAATTAAAATTATGCATCCTTGACCTGAACAGAAAGTTAGTCCCTGTAGTCTCTTTCTGATGAGTTCTCTTTCTAGAATATTCCACTTCAATCATGATGTACAAAACTGAAGAAGTCATATATGTATGCATATACTCATATACAGAGTATAGGCCATCTTCTCAGTATGAAGAATGGATTACTGTGCCCTGTGCTAGATGAGAAGAGGAGATCTTTAGGTCATTGCCCCTTGAGAGGAGTAGGTCATGTTGGTTAGGATCACTAAATGAAAATGAATATGTACATGTATGTGAAAATGGATATCAATGTGTGCTTAAATATCAGTGTGTATATGTACATAAAGTTGAATGTTTACATGTACACAAACATAAATATGAGGATGTTTATGAGTCTGCATATATACATGTACATGTTTATGAGTATAAATCTGTATGAATATGTACATGTATTTGAATATGAATGTACATGTGTACATATGTAGAAATGTGGATATCAGTGTGTATAAATATGGGTATGTACATGTGCATGAAAAGTAGAGAAATATAAATATATACATAAGCACACAAATATGAACATGATCATGTACCTGAATATTCATATTTTCAGAAATATGTACATAAATTTGTATATACAAAAAATTGTTGTATGTGTGTTAACATGAATATATATGAATACATGAATATTTGCATTAATATGAATATGATTTTTATGTATATGAAGTATATGAACATACATATGAATATATATGTGAAATGGTACACAAATGTGCATATAAATATACAAATGAGCATGCACATGTATATGGAAGCATATGTATATGAATTAGAACCTATTTCCTTTTGCTCCTATGGGGAATGGATCACCATGCTCTCTGCTAGATGAGATGACTACATCTCCACACCCTGCACACCATGCAGGCTCTTGGTCCCCAGAAAGAATGGGTTCCAGTGTTCTTTACCTGGTGAAAGGAGAATATTCTATGCCCTACACCTGGTGAGTGTTTTTGAATCATTTATCTTTGGTCTGATCAGGGGAGTTGATCAATAAATACTCCATCTGATGAGATTCCATTCCACAATATTCTAGTCAAACCCTAAAAGTATGAAAATGGGCCAGATGCTACAGATGAATATTTTTTGATGGTTGTATCTAGGTAGATAAATCTATATAAATGAATCTATAGATGATAGGTGAAATACACCCCAATGCCACCCACTCAGTATGGGGAATGGAACACCTATTTCTCCTCTAGACAAGGGAGTACATCTTCTGCCCTTCCACAAGATAGTAGTTCTTTTTAGGGGGACTAGGACCCAGATTTTTCACATCTTGAGGGGATCTAGTTTTCCTTGGCTTCCACTTGGGGAGGGTATAGAAATGTGTATAACCCACTGGATCAGGGAAGTCAATCTCTGTAAAGTCCTTTTTATAGTTTTTCAACCCAGATCACTCCAGCTGTAACCTCAAAGTGTGAACTGGAGAAGTCATAAATATGTATATGCATATATGAAATATGGTCATTCACATAAATATGAATTTGCATATGCACATGATATACATGAAAATGGATATGAATACATATTAATACATACATTAATATGAATATGAATATTTACATAAATATAATAAAGATGTATATAAATATGAGCATATGTATGTATATGTGAATATGTAATAAGGTACAAATATGTATTAATGTGAATATAAATAAGATATAAATATGTATTAAAGTGATTATAAATAAGACACAAATGTGTACTAATGTAATATAATATGGACATGTATAAATATGGGGTTGTATTTTACATGTACATGTAGTTCAATATGAACATGTACATGAATATTACTATGAGGATGCATGAGAATGAATATGTACACCTACCTTATTATACATATAAATGTATGTGTAAGTAAGAATATGGACATACATGAATGACTGTGAATATGGGTACTTGTATTTTTATATCAATATAAACTGTTTATGAATATATGCACATGTTCATGAACATGTACAGGTATAAAAATATGTACATATATTTACAGAAATATGAATATGTAGAAAAAATGTATATTGAGCATTAATATAAATATGTGCAAATATATGCATGAATATGAATGTGTTTGTGATATGTGTAGAAACATGTATGTGAATATATAAGTGAAGGTGTACATGGATGTGCATATGAATATACAGATGAGTATGTATATGTGTATGGAAGCACATACATATGAATTAGAACTACGTGTCTTCTGCTCATATGGGGATGGATCACTATGTTCTCTGCTTGATGAGGTGAGTAGATTTCCATACCCTCCACACCATAGGGACTGTTGGTTTCCAAGGAGAATAAAAACATGTGTCATTTACCCCATGAGAGTAGAAGATCCTTATGCTGCACACCTGGTAAAGGCATTAGAATTATTTATGTTTGAATTCATCAGGAGAGTTGATAAATAAATACTCCATCTTATGAGAATTATAATCTATCCATCTATCTATCTCTCTCTCTCTCTCTCTCTCTATATATATATATATATATATATATATATATATATATATATATCTCCATATGAGATTTGATTTCTAACTTTCTTGGTGGTGAAAAGGAAAATACAGAAAAGTGAACCAGACCTCCTGTACTGGAAAGAAAAGGGGTGACATTGGGAGATAAGAAAAATGGAGGAGGGGCTGGGATTTTGGCTCAGCAGTAGAGTGCTCACCTAGCACATGTGAGGTGCTGGGTTCAATCCCCAGCACTGCATAAAAATAAAATAAATAAAACAAAATGTATTTGTCTCCAACTACAACTAAAAATATAATTAATTTAAAAAAAGAAAGATGGAGAAAATAAAATGATAAAAGGAACAAGAAATTCTAAGACAAATGGAACTTCTACCAGTGGGCTGGAAGAGAGATAAAGGGCCTCCTTCCTGAGTGTGCCCTTTATTTCTTCATGGTAGTGTTTATTACTTCTGTCAATCAGTCTTGTTATTCCAGGAGTCCCCATGTCACTGTTCTCCACCACCTGTCACTCGAGTCCTGTTTGAATGTGGAGGGATTTGTTCTCATTATTGACTGCTGTTCCAAATCAGTAAATTGTCCTGACACTGTTAATATCTCTGCTGTAATATCAGTCCCATGTCTCCAGTTACTTTCTGCCTGCTCAGTGCAGAGATCCATCCAATTAGATCTCCACAGCAAGTAATCACCTCTAGAAAGACATCCTTTAGCTAGTGTGACCTAGTCATGGGGAGGCAGAGCCTCACTACAGATCAACAAGACTTTGAACAAAAGGCAAGGTGGGGCCCTACATGGAACTGGCAAATTTTAATTCCTTTAACGTATTAAAAGGAACAGCAGCATTAATTGACACTCATTGGCTTTGATCATTTATCTGTTCAAAAATTGAAAAGAGTTTGGGCACGGGCTGGGACTCATTTCTATCCACTTGCCTGGCATGTGTGAGGCCCTGGGTTCAATTCTCAGCACTGCATATAAATAAATAAAATAAAGGTCTATCAACAACTTAAAAAAATGTTTAAAAAAACTGGAAAGAGTTTAAATCCTACAATAGCTTCTCCTTCCTATAAGGCAGTCCTGCGACCACCTTGGAGTGGACAAAGGTTTGTGATTGTCAATGCAGAGAAATCAAGCCTCAGTCTCCCTTAAGGGAGAGGGGGAACCCCAAATAGCTGGGGAAGGACTATTTAAATGTAAATTGCTGAGATTCACTTTCAACCCAGACTCCTCCTCTGACTTAGCCTCCTCCTCTGAATCTCCTGGTACAGCCTTTCCCCTTCATCTCATTGAAATTTGATCTGGGCTATTTCCCTGCAGAGCAGGCATCCCTATCAATGAATTTTCCTTGTGCATTTTTAACTCTCTTCCTTGATTCTGGCCTGCCAACAATGGGACCAGTTTAGATTTTGCCTGGAGGCTTTCTCTCTGAGGTTTACCAGTTACAAATTGGGCATGACTTTGTTCTGCCCTTAATCTTTATTCCTGCCTTTGGTACACCACATTAGCTACAGATAGAGAAATCTTTCTTGGAGATGGGCAAGGCTGCTTGCCAGGTCCTGTGCTTATGGCTGCATCTCTACGTCCAATGTGTAAGTCTTCTGATGACCCCTGGCCAAAATCTTGGTCCAAATGTAAACACATTTTTGCTGCTGTCCACAACCTTTTTATGTTCTCAATCATACTTCTAGGCTAGTATCTGAAATGCAACCTTCCAATAGTCTCCTACTGAGACTCTCCCAAGTATGCAAATTAACTGATTCCTCCTCACAGAACCATGGACAAGTGTCCCTAATTATTTCTAGAAACTGAGTGAGCTGAACTCTTCAGATCTCCTTTACTTTTTGCCTAATTATTATCTTAGGAATCATGAAATAGATTGCTCTCTTGGAAGACAAAGGATTCTACATATTTTATTTTACTTTTTTAAACATCTGACTCACTTTCCTCTCTCCTGGTACTTTCAAGAACCAATCCTCAATTCTCTGAATATATAAGCACACTTTTTTGTATTGGAGAGAAAGCCACACCCATTAGGTATCTTGAGTCCAGTAGGCCAGTGGTCCCTGTTCCATGTGCTACCTATTGTCCACATCCCGTGGGGACAATGGAATCGAGATCACTCTGTGTGGCTTATGCTGGCAATGAAAAGACCACAGAAACACAGATGTACTATTTTTACAAAGAGGGGATTGCGGACAAATCTACAACATCAGGGGTCCTCCTCCATGCCAGAAGGCAAGAGAGCTGGAGAGAGGGTGCACAAGGAACCCCTCTATTTGTTAGGGAAAAGACATGCAATAGTTTACCCAAATTGTTATAGTTAAAGCTTTGTCCCGGGGTTTCATAAACTGACTTCCAGACCACTCACATATAATTGAATCAAGCCTTTATTGAAGCACACTGGTGGTGGCTGACCAGAACATAAAGCTGTTCCCCTGATCAGCCCCGAACAATAGCAAGGGTGCTCCTTATAAGCCTAAAAACCACAAAATGGATGTTCAGGGGGTCTAGCCAATAAGCAAGCCAGGTTACAGAAGCAGGACAATGCAGTCAAGTGGAGGGAAGCCTTGCCAATCACAGTTAGCCCAGTCACCCCAGTTACAGAAACAGAGCCCCATTACTCTAGTTACAGAAACAATATCCCATTAGGTAGTTTCATGTTCTTAATGGTTTCTATAGCAAAAGGAAAAGAATATTTTGCCCCAATCATGACTCTTCTACTTGACATGGTTGTTTCACAGGATGAAGTCATAAAACAAAATGGAGTCACATTTGCTCCTACTATCACATTCCCCACTGGTTTTAGTAGGTTTGATGTCAATCTTGCACATCATTAGACATTGTTCCATCCTTCTGTGTCTAAGGGACTATACTGGGCTCGCAAGACCATAAGTCTGACCTCATCTACATTCTTTTGTGTATATGGTTTAGGAAGGTTTTTAAGAGGCAGGGTCCTACAGTAATACCAATCAGGAGAAGGGACTAGGGACCCAACTACAGCTTAACTGATGGTAGTCAACCAAGGGGACCATGAGAATAGGTTTTGGAACCAATGGCCTGAAGTTTCTAGTGCTTCATCTCTTTCCTTTAACTTGTTTCTCACAAGTGCCAAACTGTCCTTTATTATCCCAGAATGGTTTGCATAGAAAAAAGTTTCTCCTGGAGCCATACAAAGTCCTCCTTGTTTCCGAAAGAGACCATCTAGACCTCATCTGTTTTGTAAGACTATTTCTGTCAGAGAGTCTAGTGAAACCTCTAGTTTGGAGATTGACCTTTCTAGTTTTACTAAATCTATACTGATTTGATGACTGAGGGACTTAAAATTTTTAGAGCTTGTGATAAGACCTGCAGTTCCTAAAGCAGTATATCCAGCTATTTCCAAACCAGTTAGGAGGGGAACTAAAATGGGAGCACCCAGTCTATGTTGATAAATCAGTGGGGCCTGGCCTTTTAATAAGTCCAGGTTTTCTTTTCCCTTTACTCCATCAAAATAGTAGGTTACATAGTTCAGAGTTATTGAAAGGTTGGAGATTTAGTCAAGGAGTTCAAAGTGGGACCCGGGAAGCACAATTTTTGGTGAACAGGGAGTTTTCTCCACTTATAAGTTGGGTTGTGGAAGCCAGTGTCTCTTTCTGGGAGATCACCCAGGGTGATCTTGAAAGCAGTTTCCCAGGTACATCTTCCTGAGTTAGACATATTGGTGGTGAACATCTATATTGACCGTAATTTTTCCTCTAATATTAGGGACCGCCAACTGCCTTAAGGGAAAAGGGCGATGACCGTTCTTGTTACTTCCAGCAGAAAGGGGGCAATGTGCAGTGGGCAAGCAGTTTGAAGTCCCTTTTTAGAAACTGAGTGGGTCAAGGAGTCCATGGTAAAAATCTGGCTCAGGAAGAACAGGATGTAAATTCACCTGGGGTGGGCACTTCTATGAGAGAAACAAAAAGACATGAGTGCTGAAGTAAGAAAATACAAAATAGCAGTTGTAGCATCGGGAACCTGTCCATGAATATAATGAAAATGACAGAAATTAATAATTGTTTACCAGGAGGCAGAAGACCTAAGAAAATATCCCCATAACAAAGCCTAACAAAGCCCAATAAGGCACTTTTTAGGGAACATAAGTCTTTAACATTGTCAGAATTATCAGGAATGTAGACACAACATTTAGTTAAATTAGTTAATGTCATCTGATTTTTGTAAAAATACCTTTTTAGCATGACCTCTGTGTTCAGTGAAGATCCTCTTGTTACTTAGGGCTATATAATTATATTAATAAACATTGATTACATCTACCTATGTAGGAAGTTAGGAAGATCTATAGGCCTTAAACTGACTAAAAACTTCTGGCAGTTTTTTATTGATAGTTATCAGGCATTTTTGTCTAAGAAATTTTCTTTTGTTGCCTTGAGTTTTACTTATTTGGGGGGATGTTAACACTGGTGTACATTTTAAGTTACATTAAAATAACTGTTGTTTCTTTTTAAATGTCCAGGAATGGCTGTGCTTTGGTTTTAACTGTTTTTGCTAGGTGTTTAAGACCAAGCTGGTCAAACTGACCTTATTCCTATCTATTGGTAAGAGTCAGCTGAGTTTCCTTGGAGGACATTCTTGGGGAACTTGTGAGCAGCATTTTAGCTCTGTTAGTGTCATCTGCATTAGGATGGGTCAAGGTCTTGCTGACCATATGGCTTCCCTTGGAAGCGTCAGGCATGTCTCCCCTTTTTCAATGACCCTCCTCTTTTGCAGCATGTACACTCATTGGATTTTTGTTCTCCAGTGTTCTCATTAATCTCCCTTATTGGGAGGTTATGTGGCCTGGAGTTGCAAAGCTTTTCCCCCTGTCCTGGGTTCAGGTTGACTTAGAGGGCAAGAGCCAAATATTGGTTTCTTTGGCCCCTTTATTTTAACCTTAATATTTAAATTTGGCCTTAAACATCTAGCAAGTCAGTTTTACCAGTTTTAAAGTAAGAATGCTGGGCTCTAACTTTAATCTTCATAACTTTACAGTTAATTTTTACATAACACAATATCCTTATTTTATTTATTAATTTATGTAATGCTGAAGATCTTCCTGAAGGCAGAAGATGACACCTTAGCATCTATTGTATGATCCAATCACTGTACACCAACAAGGCAGCTTACAGATCCAGAGACCACATTAGATATTGGCTATAAAAACTCTCTCTTGCCAGGTCCTCCTCTCTTGCTCTCTCCTTTTTCTCTCACTTTCCCTGTCTCTCATTCTCCCTTTCACCTCTCTCTCTCTCTCTCTCTCTCTCTCTCTCTCTCTCTCTCTCTCTCTCCCTCTCTCTCTCTTGCACTTCCCTCTTTCTGTTAATCAGACACTGTCACAGTAAAGGTCTCTTGGTTGCTC
The DNA here is from genome assembly GCF_045843805.1 of Urocitellus parryii. Classification (NCBI taxonomy): domain Eukaryota; kingdom Metazoa; phylum Chordata; class Mammalia; order Rodentia; family Sciuridae; genus Urocitellus; species Urocitellus parryii. The sequence goes on from NC_135541.1 coordinate 113,267,845, forward strand.
TGAGTGTAGTGGTCACATTTTTTTAGATATAATGAAAATACAAAGTGAAATTAACAATAATAAAAACATATTTAGCTTGTATAGAATTTTGAACCTTGGCTGAGTTATACACTATATTATCTATTTGAGATCACAGTAATCTTTTCAATAAATTAATCTTTGAATATAACTTTAAATTAACTGAAATCTGGCCTACTTTGAAGTTATTCTGACATGCTGTAAGGTGGGAGAAAGAGCCTTATCTCAGGTAAGGCAGGGCTCTTTACAAATCTTAGGTAAAGTGTTTTAGTTCTAAAGCTGATCTTTGTCTCTCTTTTTAGATATCATTTTACAATAAAGTTTATATATATTGTTTTTGACTCTGTATGAATGTTAGTAGCACAATATGACATACAACTGAACATTAATTAAGGAAAGGCTGAGAGCCCTTAATATATTTTTTTTTAATGTGGAAAAGTGGCAGAATGTTTTATAATATTTAACCTTTAGATAGATTAGGCTCTCATTACTTTTTAAATTTAGGGTAAAAGGTAGCATAAGATTTGTTACAAAACATCAATTGATATAAATAATTCTCCAATAAAATGTATTATCGTTATAAGTTTAAATTACGATTACAGACAATTTTAGTTTGGAGAATACCACCTTAATAAAATGTTACTTTAAACCTTTTACCTCAAAGACTTGTATACCTGAAAGATATGAACACATTTAATCTGTAAAGAAGAGTAATGTACCACATTTTTATTGATGTTTTTATATTAACCAAGGTTAGCTTTTAAAGGAAAATCTAGACTTTGTAATGTAAGACAATACTTTAAAATAACAGTTGCTATTTAGCCACAGATGTACAAACCTTAATTTCTCTAAGATTACTTGTTCTAGGGGATAAAACTTAACAAGACATAATGTATTTAATATTTTTAAAAGTTTTTGTCATTTTAACATATAAATATATCAGTACATTATTATTTGTCCTTAGGGAACAACCTTGAATAGTTTTAAATATTTGTGTTACATATACAACCAACTTAGTTACATATAAACCTTTTAATATTTGTCTTTTATTTATAGACCTTTACATTACTTAATTAGACCCATTTGTTGTTTACTTAAATGTATTATAATTATATTTTATCACATAAAGACTTTTTACCTGAAAATGTTTTTTATTAAATATATTTTTATATTTAGAACTTTTTAATAATTTTTTAACCCATTGATCTTTTTTTGTTTGTACCTTGAAATAACTCTTATAAATTTTTGAATTTAGATAAATTAATCCATTTTAATAAGATGAAATATTTGTTATTTATAGTACTTTAATTAAAATACAGTTGAAACTTCTTGACTTCTTGTATGTAGAATTATACCTGTTGTGACTTTGTAATTTAGAGTAACCTTGTGTTTATAATAACACAAAATAATTTCAAATTTCTTTTTTAGTTTACCAATTTATGAAAACACCAACATTGTTTAAGTATTTTAACTTATGGAATTTAAGGAGTTAATAGTACTTGATATTATATTTAACAGTCAGAATTTTAACTTTGTAAACCAATTAGATATCTCTAACAAACAAATCCATGATTAATTTCATATACGTTTAGATGAAATTTACATATCTTTTTTAAAAAACAAGGTATCACACAAGTGTATTGAATAGTATTAGTAATCTTTTGTTGTTGTTGTTTAATCAAAATCCTAGAGACAATGGATATCAGACATTTTATAGACATTTTTTTAAAATTTTAATTTATGAGCTCATATGTCAATTTTTTGTACAAAGTATATGTAGACATGGCAATACATGTAGACAGACAGTACACTGGTGCACCCACACAAAGCAAACAGAAAAATAAAAGCCTTGTAGCTTATTTTTTAAAACCTATTAGATTGAGAGTTAACCCTTGTAAATTGGCCTTAGAATAAAGCAGAGCATAATCAGAAAAACGTATTAACTTAGGCATAATGGATCAAAATTATGAGTTTAACAAATATAGAATTTTGAAAGTTTTCTGACCTTTTTTTTCTGAGGTGGTCCTGTTCATGAAATCTGAAAAGAGTTGAGGGAACATAGACAAACGAAGGGGGCTTATTTTCCCTGGAGGAACTTCCCAAAGATGCAGCTTCATTGGTCTCCTTGGGAGAGTCCCCCAGGTTGGGGTCCCATTCTAAACTGTTTTTCTGGTTTCTCGGATAGTGACCACCAACTTTCAGCCTGACATTGAAAAGTCTTTAGACCATTTTTAATAGTTGGGAGTTATTGATGCTTGCAAATACTGAGAGACAAAAGCCAAATTTTCTAGACAAAATTATCCTTTTTGTTATACAATTTAGGAATAATCATTTTATAAAACACTTTAGTTTTAATCTATTCTCTATAGGAACTGACATGATTTACCCAAATGGCCACCTGGCCCAGTTCCTAAATGAAGACAATATCTAGAATGTCTTTTTCTTTTTACCTTTAGCCTTTACTTTTGACAATTCTTTTTACTCCTGTTGGCAGCACTTTACATTTTAATGCAAGCTGTAGTGAGCACAGTTCAAACCGTTTTAACCATTTTTTTTCCATTAGAAACAAACTGAGGTAGAAATTAACATAGAACACAAAGGGAACAAACAAAAACAAACAACAGACAAAGTCCTGAAAATTGTTAAGAAAACAAGTTAAAGGGGTCCAGGTAGAGACCTTCCTTGTCTCATGATGTCGGTGGAGTGAAGGAGTCCTGATGAAAGAAGAGCAGTTATGAGAACAAGAAAAGGGCCCACGCACAACACAGGGACAGAAAAACACAAGACAAATGGCCGGCAAACCCACACAGGACAAATGACAAACAGCAAGAAGACGTTGGAGAAACTACAAACAGCAGAACAGGCACAGGACAAGCAACAATCGCTGAGGTCACACAAGGAGTCCTCTAATGAGGCAGAGACCCCGCAAACAGAACAAATGGCCGGCGAACTGACACTGGACAAATGACCAACAGCAGAAGACACTGGAGAAATGACAAACAGCAGAACAGGCACAGGACAAGCAACAATCGCTGAAGTCACACTGGGAGACCTCTAATGGGGCAGAGACCACGTCTCATCTTGCCCCCATACAGATGAGGCCTCCCAGGGAGGCCTCCAGTGGGCCCCAAATACAGACAGATGAGGTCACATAGGGAGACCTCCAGGGAGACAGACAGTGACAACTTCTCCTCCTGTCCAGGGGAAGGTGTAAGGGACTGCATCCAATCTGACCTTTTCCCCCAGAGAAGTTGACTCACCAGAACTGACAGCCGGCAGGAGGCTTTTCAGAGTGTCCTAGGACAGATTGGAGTCCTCTTCAGAATGAGGCTGAGGAACGTCTCTCAGGAGCTCCCCTCTACTTCGGGCCTGAGGTCCAAAGGACCATCATTGGAGGCAAATTTGGCTTGAGGGTAGGGAAGAAATGGATCCATGGCGAGCCCCCAAATGTTATAGTTAAAGCTTTGTCCCAGGGTTTCATAAACTGACTTCCAGACCACTCACATATAATCGAATCAAGCCTTTATTGAAGCACACCGGTGGCGGCTGACCAGAACATAAAGCTGTTCCCCTGATCAGCCCCGAACAATTGCAAGGGCGCTCCTTATAAGCCTGAAAACTGCAAAAGGGATGTTCAGGGAGTCTAGCCAATGCAAGCAAGCCAGGTTACGGAAGCGGGACAGTGCAGTCAAGCAGAGGGAAGCCTAGCCAATCACAGTTAGCCCAGTCACCCCAGTTACAGAAACAGAGCCCCGTAACTCTAGTTACAGAAACAATACCCCATTAGGTAGTTCCGTGTTCTTACAGGTTTCTATAGCAAAAGGAAAAGAACATTTTGCCCCAGTCATGACTCTTCTACTTGGCATGGTTGTTTTACAGGATGAAGTCATAAAACAAAATGGAGTCACATTTGCTCCTACTATCACAAAATAAGGCAGAGGATAGTGTTTCAAAAGAGGCATTGCTCAATCCCATTAGTTAACACCCAAGCCCAGATCTGAGGCACTTCTTTGCCAAGCGGAGGTAAAGGTTCCTAGCTTTGCACAGTGTGTTGCATGTGATGCCTATCCAGTATCCACATTACCAAAGGCTGAGGGAGGTGGTTAGCTCATGCTCATGGCGGCCCCCAACAAATGACTGTATTTTTGTGACATTTACATAGGAAACTGGAATTCACACAATGCAATCATTAGAGCCTTAGACTGCATGGCAGGTGATCTTGAAACAATTAGTTATCTTTCAGGCTTGTTTATGCATCTTTAAGATCAGAATTCTTCCAACCAGGACTCAAAATCCTTTAAAGGTAAGAACAAAGTAAATACTGAACCAAGAATGGTGCCTGACACAGTTGAGGCTCTCAATTTCTTGAATTTAGTGCTACAATCTATGTATTGTTTGTGAGGCAAAGTACATGTGAGAGTCTGTAACTCTATAGTTCCTTTCTTTTTTTATTTTATTGTTCTTTTTAGATATACATGACAGTAGAATATATTTTGGCAAATTATCCATGCTTGGAGTATAATTTATTCTAATGAGAATCTTATTCTTGTGGTTGCACATGATGTGAAGTTACCTTGGTCATATATTCAAATACAGGTTTAGGAAAGTCATGTCTGATTTCATTGGTTCCTTTCTGTCACCTTGAGCTATATTTGAACAGACTTTAGTGTTTTCAGTATTATTTTTCATTTTTATTTTATTGAGGTTGAATTCTCACAAGATAGCCCAGTATATAATGTGTGATGTAGTTACATTTACAATGTTGCAGTAAAATTACCCCATTCACCTTGTTTCACACATTTAATCCCTGCCTGGAAGAAAACCAAGTATCTGATGAGCAGATACTGACTCCCATGCCCTCCAAGGTCCTGGCAATCACCTTTCTCCTTCCTTATTCTAAGATTTCCAATTGTTGGACATAGCATATGAATGTAGTTACAGCACATGAGAATTTTCATGTTTGATTTTATTTACTTCACTTCTCATTTTTGAGGTTCATTCATGTTGCAGCCTGTGTCAATACTTCATTTTTATGGCAGAGTAATATTCAAACATACATCTGGATGATATATATAGTTCTATATTTGCTTACATGAATATATCTATATGTACCTGTGCTTACTCAGGCAAGCAAACATACAAATACATACACATTTGTTTATCCATTCTTCTCTTAATGGACACTTGGGTTTTCACCTCTGTCCTCGTGTGAATAGTGATGCCATTAACATTCATGTACAAGTGTTTAAGTATCTGTTTTCAATTCTTGGGGGACTACAGCTAGGAATGGAATTAGTAGATTAAAGGGTAATTCTATGTTTAATAATTAGCAAACATCAAATTATTTTCTATACTTTCTATATCATTTTATATTCTTACCATAACTCTGTGGGGTTCTAATTTCCTCACATAATTACCAACAGTTATTATTCCCCCTTTTTTAAATGAAGTCATTCTATTGGTGATGAATGACTACCATGCTATTACATGGTACTTGATGGGTTTTGTTGTTGTTACTGTTGTAATGGTTCTGGTACAGGGAAACAAACTCCAAGGTGGTTCACCACTGATCTTCTGCCATTTTTTATATAGGGACAGAGTCTCACTAAATTTCCCAGGATGCCCTCAAACTTGCAATCCTTTTGCCTTAGTCTCCTGAGTCACTTGAATATAAGTATGTATCTATTGTTAGACAGAAAAAGAGAGAGAGAGAGAGAGAGAGAAAGACATCAATGTGCCTCTAATAGAATTTCACTGAAAGAAATTTTAAGAACTGTAAAGCTGGAAGAAAGAAAACTGACCCAGTATTAAGGTCTGAGATGCAATGTCAACTAATACTTTATAGTATACAAATGAAGCCAGATATAGTGAAAATTACTAAAACCATTGAACAAAACCCGGATGCCTATACAGGAAAAAATCCACAAAGTATTTATAACTATTTAATTTATTTTAAGATACTATTTTAATCCTATCTTAATGATTTTTTTTTTGTCAGAGGAGAAATGTCATGAATTAGAGAAAAAAATTAAGGAGTGTGTCAACGTTGCTTTAGATTAATTTAGGCAGAAACTGATCTTTGTTTCTCCACTTAGTTTTCAGACTTTTAATTATTTGAGTGTCACCACCACTGATCAGCACCAAAGGACTGATTGTGCCATAGCCATTGGCTAAGAGCATTTGGAGACCAAGCAGGATGGGGTCACTGGTACACACTATGCCTGTGAAGAGGGAGATGATGCAGTCCACACAATACAGGATCTCAAAGCAGCTGATGAGCAACAGGATGGTGTGAGTGGCCCTTTGTTCTTCGGACCTTCATGGAGAAAACTGGGGCTATGGAGAGACTTGGAGAGACTTTTTCCACCAGAAAACTTATTGAACACATATCCTGCACAGTAGCAGAATATGAAATTAGCACCTGCAAATTAATTGTGTTCTTATACATCAGGAGTGAATCAACTGAAAGAGAAATTAGGAAAACTATTTCAGCCACAATAGCCTCAAAGAAAATAAAATATTTGTGAATTAATTGAACAAAAGAGGAGAATGTCCTCCACCATGAAATCTACATCACACTAAAGAGAAAAATTGAAAAAGACCTTAGTAGATGGAAATATCTCCTGTGCGGTTGGATAGGCAGTATTAATATGGTCAAAATGGTCACATGACCAAAAGCACCACACATATTCAGTGTAATTCCCATTAAGGTCCTAATGTTGTTCTTATAGAAACAGAAAAGGCAGTCATGAAATTCATTTGGAATAATAAGAGACCCAGAATACACAAAGCAATCCTCAGCAAGAAAAGTAAAATAGGAGGCATCACCATACCAAACCTTAACTTATATTACAGAGCTATAGTAACAGAACAGCATGATATTGGCACCAAAACAGGCTTGAAGACAAATGACACAGAATAGAAGATAAAGAGAAGGAAACCACATGAATGCAGTGATCTCATAGGAGACAAAGGCACCATAAACATACATTGAAGAAATGATACTCTTTTCAAAAAAAGTTGCTGGAAAAACTGGAAATCAATGTGTAATAAAATAAAATTAGACTCCTATCTCCAATGCTGCTCAAAATTTAGTTCAATGTGGATCAAGGATCTAAGCATTAGACCCGAGAAATTGCACCTACTACATGAAAATGTAGGCTCAAATCTCCAACTGACTTCCTCAACAATACTTTTAAAATGAAAAATTATAACCCTCTATTAAATTAAATACAAAATGGTGCTGTGGATGTGAATAAGTGGTTGTGTGTTCCTGAGTTTAATACACATTAACCCCTACCCCTCCCACCAAAAAAAAAAAAAAGAGTAAATTCATGGGATGGTATCAAATTACAAAGTTTCTTTACATAAAAGAAAACAAGCAAGATGTGAAGAGACAGCCTTTTCAACTTGCACCTCAAAGAGAGAGCACTAATCATAAGGACATATAAAGTAATAAAAATATTTTTAAAAAACAGATAGTCCAATTAATAAATAGTCAAAGGAAGTGAACAGGCACTTCACATAAGAAGAAATATAAATTGTCAATAAATATATGAAGATTTGAAACATTTTAAGTTCTATAAATATATGTAAAGATAGAAATTGTTGGACTTTGAATTATTATTCCTCATGAGTCCTTATACTTTAAAATCACTCATGTAAGATAATACATATAATATTATAAATGTTTATAATAAAACAAAATAAAATCCTAACTATTACAAGAAAATTACTACCTGCCTTAAATGTAAAGAGGTCCTGTAGCACATTAGGAAAAGTACCTCTGTCCTGGTTATGATGTGGCAAGAGTCAGATGTAACAATGCATTCCTCCAGTTAGTAACTATGAGCTTCCCCTTCCTTCTCTTCCACTCAGATTTTCAGCTGTGGCTTCCAAGATGAGGTTATATGGAGCACATAGCTTAAGCTCATCTCTCAATAGACTACTAATCTTGTTGCATCTGAAGTCTGACAGCAGCTGTCTTGCAAAATTAGAGAAGGTATCCTCAAAGGAAAGGAAAACTACTACTTCCATTCTCAGACAATGGTAAACAAGCCCCATCTGGATGAAAACTTTTTGCATGTGTAGCTCTCATCTTCCAAAGTGACAGGTTTTGATGGATACCAGTCATAGAAAACATATCTTAGCTCACTAACATGGATCCAAATGGGGTACAGCCTGGCAGAAAAGAACAAATTATGAAAACTAGAGTGTTAGATATGAAGAAATATAAATTAAGAAGATGGATTTCTCAGGTCTGTGTGCTGGAAAAAAAACTGATAGCCATGACATTCATATATCAATAAATTTGCCTCTCAAATTTGATTTCTACATACTTTGAGCCAGTAAACCCTGTGAGTTGGGAAACTGAGTCAGGAATATCAAAGTTTAGAGCCAGCCACAACAACATAGCAAGACTCTAAGCAACTAAGAGAGACCTTTTCTCAAAATAAAAAAAATAATAATAATTAAAATTTTTAAAAAGGCTTGGGAATGTGTCTCTGTGGTTAAGCACCCCTGGGTTCAATCCCTGGTACCAAAACAAATAAATCCCTTTGTTGAGAGAAGGAAATATATACCTATCACCTGAGTCATGCTTGGATATGGACTGGATCTATTCTCAGGTTTAAATACAGAGTCCTCTTGGAACATTTCTGGTCCCACCTGAGCTAGAAAGTCATTTCTCCAGCCAGTGTGAATTTGAGCTTAGCCATGAGCAGGTTGGTGTGAGAAATTTGGATTAGGACTTGCTTCTTCACAGTTTCAGAAATTACAAAAGAGAATGATTTTCCTGTTACATGGGGCAAGCCAAATGCCTACTGCTGTGCTCACTGAGAACACTGTCTCACAACCATATGAGCTTCATGTATTTATCCTACAATGTGCACCCTACTCCTCTTTGCATGTGTTTATTTGCAGAATCTCACCAAATATTGACAGGCAAAGTATTTTCATTTAATGGGTAACATGAGAGAAGTGAGGTGGACTATGAAAAACCCATCTTAGATCACTATTTCCTGAAGCATAGATGGAGTAAAATACCATTAGGTCAATTTTTGTTTTAATATGAAGGAGTCACTTGTTAGGAAACAGAGAGACAGATTCTTGGTATAAGGATGTGAGGGTGTGTGAGTTTCCTTGGGCATTCAAGGTACTCATTTACTGCCTAAGGTTTTTTTTCCACTGGTCTTCATAAAGAAGGTGAGTATTGTAAGAGTGGATTTGGTTGACCTGATGGTAGGAAAAGACCATAAAAATCTCAAAGGAAACATGGCAAACAGAAGAAAGGGCTGTAGTGCTATGATATTAATTCTCAGTACAGAGGCATCTGTATCACTCATGAGGATTGGTCATCTCTCAAGGTAAAAGGATAGAAAATGAAAAAGAAAGAAAGGAATTCATGCCTGACCTAAGTGTAAGTGTCTCCTAATATTTACATCCTTCTTCACTTTGGTGCCTTTGTTAGAATCACCAAACCAACACAATGTTCCCAACGTGGGTACAGCATTGTGAACGGCTGTACAGCTGGAGAAGCATTGAGAAAAGCAGTCTTGAATCTACATGATTATGCACACCTCCCATCCTGGGACCCTGCCTACTTCCTTTCTTCCTTCTTCCTCTTGTTCATTTGGATTCAAGTCTTCAGTTTTCACAGCCTCACTTTGAACATAGGAAAAAGGCTTGCTCAAAGTCACTTTCCATGTGGTCAATCAGGGCAGGAATTGAGATTTGGAGCAGCGTCTGCCTGTTGTGGATACAGTGCTCAGGAGAGTCATTGAGGCCTTGAGATATGGGACTTGAGTGTTGACATCAAGAGTAAAGAGAATCCTCCTCTGTGAACTTCTGGGAAGGGTGATGTATTCTGGAGAGGACTCAGGGCTCTGGCTGCCCAAGGGCTCAGATTAGGGACTGTACAGGAAACCTGTACAGTCTGCCTTCCCAAGAGACCTGAGAAAGGAACTGCTGACACAGGTTCCTTTGATTCCTGTTGGCCGAGATTGTTCCTGAACCTAAGGACTCTGAATAAGAGAGTCAACAAGTAGGAAATCCAATGCATCTCTTTTCTCTCTACTAGAAAACAAAGACAACAACAACAACAACAACAACAACAAAAACACCTGCCAAATACTTAAATTTCTTCCTTTCACTTGAAAAGAATAAAGCCCTGAACTGAGTAGTCTGGGTTTCTATGGTTATCCAAGCATGCCAACAGGCCCCAGACCCTCTCTAGTTTGCATTCCTATTTTGTCTTCTCAAGACAGATAACAGAGGAAGGGAAGAAAGTAAAAACTAAAAGCTAGAGGCCCAGTGGCTTCCACTGACATATCATTGGCCAGTGCATAATCGTAGCTACTCCTGTCTGCAAAGGATTTTGGAGAATGTAGTTTTGGGGGGCTTTTCGTTTATTGGTTTTGTTCATTTTTGGTTCCAGGGACTGAAGGACTGAACCCAGGTGTGCTTAACAACGGAGCAACATCTCCAAACCTTTTAATTTATTAGAGAAAGGGACTCACTATGTTGCTTAGGGCCTAAGTTGCTGGTGCTGGCCTCTAACATGGGGTCTTCCTGCCTCAGTCTCAGAAGCAGCTGGGATTGCAGGGATGTGCCATTGCACCTGGATACTTTGTGTTTTATTTACTTAGGTGCTGGGTATGGAGTCTGGAGCCACACACATGTTAAGCCCATGCTCTATCACTGAACTGCACCTCCAGCCTTAACACTGTCATTTTGAAATGCTGGCAACACATTTTTTTTTAATGTGGGGCTGCAAGTCACCAGTAGGTAACAAACCTCACTCTTGATCAATGGCCATTGGTTCCCTACAGGGCCTGACCACACACCGATGAGAGCCCAAGAAAGATCCTGAATGACTCCCAGGGATAGTTCAGGCCTCATGGAACAAAAGAGGGTTGTATGGAGCTGAGCCCAAGCAACCAGCTATGATAGATGAGGTGGCTGTGTAGCAGAGCCAGTGCAAGGTTTTGGGGGAATGGCAGTGTGGGCTGCTAATAAGGATGGACCCTGGATCTGAATGACCCTTGATGGGCTGTTGAAGGGACTGGCAGGGATGGTCGAGTTGAGCTATTGTTCTTTCATATGTGTTGGAGTGGGGGATACAGGTACCAGGTGAGGAGGGGAAAAGGATGAGAGCATTTGAGAGCAGAGGGATAGGCCAGAGGCCTGTGGCTGGGATACAAGTGTTGGCCATACTAAGTACTCTGAGCATGTGAGTACTGAGGTGTTATTGGTATATGTGGGCCTTCCAGGGTCCATGAATGCCTCCTCCAAGACTCAGTGCACACCCCAGACTGCTTACCCAGCCTATCCATGTTCATGCCATCAGTCACAAAACCCTAAATCCACTTGGTTTCAGCATCCCTGGAAATTGGCTGCCTCTACTACCAAGAAGTAGAAAATCACTCATAATTAGATCCATGGATTATATCAATCCTATAGGAAATCTCTCTTTATATATCTGTCTTTCTCAGTGTAGATATCACTCTTGTGTACTCTAGACTTATACTCCCTTCATGGTGACAAGGTGGCCTGAGTCCTGACTGGGGTTGCAAGTCACCAGTGGCTGACAAACCTCATTCTTGGTCACTGGCAGTTGGTTCCCTGAAGGGCCTGACCACACACCCATGAGATCCCAAGAAAGATCCAGAATGACTCCCTAAATGATGTGTGATCATAGACTCCTCACTTGATTGCCTTCTCTGGGCCTCTGCCTACTGGGAAACAGGGTGAGTCTTCCCAATTTCCACTGTGTGTTGAAGGTGATGGTTTGGTGGGGAAGGTGTTTCAGGCAGAGATGCAGCATTAGCAAAGGAAAGATCTAGAATACTGGGAAGCTCCTTCAGTGTGGATCTGGCAAGCGCTACTGATGGGCAGCCATGGCTGGGGAAGGTCCAGTGCTCAGCCTGTGGTTATGAACTGCAGAGGACCCGGTGGGCCCTAACTAGAATCAGCAGCCTCAGTGTCTATACCCAAGATGTTGTCACCCCCAGTTTGGCCTCCCCACCTTCTAGCCACAAGGAGATGCTTGTCTGTTCCATCAGTACTGCCATGTGACTTGGACCACCATCACATGTTAAGAATAGCCCACCTGCTAGCTGTCCATTAGGACAGATCAACCACCAGGGCCTCTGGGAAGCACAGTACTTTGGGTTACACAGTGCCAGAAGAAGGTGAGGTCCCCCTCAGGGAAGGTGGCTTAGAAGCAGCTTAGTGTAGGACCTCAAGGGTGGGGAGGTGCATTTCCCTACTTCAGTGAATACCAAGACCCCAAGGTGTGTAAGACTCAGTGCCACATCTGATTAAGAGGCAGATTCTTTCATCTCCTACCACAACTATGTGCAGCAGTTCTGCCTGTGACTGGCCTCACCCACCTGCCACCCAGAAACACTTTCCCACTTGTGCAGGGAGGATGCCTTAGGCTAGGTCTTGGGTACCCTCTTCATGCACCATGTCCTTGCACCCATGTCCCTATCAGAGTCTCAAACAATGTTCCAATGGACCCAAGTTCCCTTGTGAGCCCTGTACCCCGCTTCTTGACTTCTCTGAGGTTCCCTAAACCTTGTGTGTGGTGCCCTTTTTACTTCTTCCCAAGGTCGTGTGCACTCTCTAGCCTTTGTGTACCTATGTGTCAATGAATACCACTTAAGACACAGAGGCTTTAGAGTTTTGAATCCAAAAAATTGCACAACCAGTCTGGCATGGTGTCACATGCATATAACATGTCAGACATAGCATTCTCAGACAGAAGGATTGCAAATTCAAGGTCAACCTTAGCAACTTAGCAAGCACCTAAGCAACTTAGTGAGATCCTGTCTCAAAATAAAAATTAAAAATGGGGGCTGGGGTTGTGGCTTTGTGGTAGAGCACTTGCCTAAGCATGTGTGAGGTACTGGGTTTGATCCTCAGCACCACATGAAAATAAATAAATAAAATAAAAGGTATTGTATCCAACTAAAATAAATATTAAAAATAAATAAAATAAAATAAATTAATTAATTAAAAATGGGTTGAGTTTTGTAGATGGGGAGAGATAGGAGTTTAATTTCATTTTGTTGCATATGGATTTTCAGTTTCCCCAGTACCATTTGTTGAAGAGGCTCTGTTTTCTGCAGTGTATGTTTTTGGCACATTTGTCTAATATAAGGTAATTGGAATTTTGTGGGTTTGTCTCTGTGTCCTCTATACTGTACCGTTGAACTACTGGTCTATTTTGGTGCCAATACCATGCTGTTTTTGTTACTGTTGCTCTGTAGTATCATTTAAGGTCTGGTATAGTGATGCCACCTGCTTCACTCTTCTTACTGAGGATTGCTAGCTATTCTGGGCCTCTTATTTTTCCAGATGATTTTCATGACTTCTTTTTCTATTTCTGAGTAACAACATCAGGATTTTGATTGAAATTGCATTCAATCTGTATAGTGCTTTTGGTAGTATAGTCATTTTGATAATATTAATTCTGCCTATCCAAGAGCAAGGTAAATCTTTTCATCTTATAAGGTCATCTTTAATTTTTTTCTTTAGGGTTCTGTAGTTTTCATTGTATAGATCTTTCAACACTTTTGTTAAGTTTATTTGCAAGTATTTTTTGAACCTATTGTAAATGCATTAGTTTTCCTTGTTTCCCTTTCTGAGGATTTGTCAGTGATATACAGAAATGCCTCTGATTTATGGGGATTGATTTTATATCCTGCTACTTTGCTGAATTTATTTACTAGTTCTAGAAAGATTTTTTGGTAAAACTTTTTGGATCTTTTGGATAATAGAATCATATCATAAGCAATTAGTGCTAATTTGAGTTCTTCTTTTCCTATGCATATCTTTTTAATTTCTTTCATCTAATTGCTTTGGGCAGTGTTTCAAGAACTATGTTGAATAGAAGTGGTGAAAGAGGGCATCCTTGACTTGTTCCAGTTTTTAGAGAGAATGCCTTCAAGTTTTCTCCATTTAGAATTATGTTGGCCTGGGGTTTAGCATAGATAGCTTTTACAATGTTGAGACAGTTCCTATCATCCCTAATTTTTCTAGTGTTTTGAACATAAAGAGGTGCTGTCTTTTGTCAAATGCTTTTTCTGCATCTATTGAGATGATCATATGATTTCTATCTTTTAGTCTATTGATATAATGAATTGCATTTATTAATTTCCATATGTTGAACCAAACTTGCATCCCTGGGATGAATCCCCCTTCATCATGGTGCATGATCTTTTTGATGTGTTTTTGTATTCAATTTGCCAGAATTTTATTGAGAATTTTTGCATCTATATTCAATAGAGTTATTGGTCTGAAGATTTCTTTCCTTGATGTGTCTTTTCCTGGTTTTGGGATCAGGGTGATATTGGCCTCACAGAATGAGTTTGGAAGTGCTGCCTCTTTTTCTAGTTTTTTTTTTTTTTAAATGGGAAATGTAGTTTTAGAGCCATAAAAAAGGAAGTAACTCTCTTCACAGTAACTGATGTTAAATCATCATATTTATGTAATGAATATATTTATGAAAATAACATCTACACTTATTTACTTACATATATTTTACTTCTTTTGGTAGTACACTCATTTGGATAATATTTACTTATATCTCTTTGAATTGCCAACTATGGAGCAGGCATGTATCCACTTCTGGGTGTCCATCAGTAAATCAAAAACAGAAAATCCAGTAATCCCCTGGATTAGGGAGCACCCACTGTGAACCAAGTGCCTGCTATCTATGACTTCATTTAGTTTTCCTCATAACCTTGGGAAGAAAGTGGCATCAGCCTCATATTACAGATGAGTAAACAGAGGCTCTGAGAGGTTAAAATCTATTCAAGGCTCTATAAATATATAAAAAGCCATAATTCAAATGCATCCTGATCCACTCCATACCTTAGTCCACTAACATTTATTATTTACTACTCACTACACATAAAAATAATATCCTTGAAAGCTTTTATAAGACCTACTCTCCAGAGTTTCTTACTAAACTGGTTGGCACTACAGTCCACATATCAGTGTTTTTCTGCCTAATTCTTGCAATTAGAGTCGCTTTTCTAGTAAAAATCAGGGAAACATAGACGAAAAGATTGAACTCACTTGTCCAAAGGCATACAGCAATTCCACAACAGTACAGGGTGTGTGTCTACACCTCAATACCTCTCCAAAGAGCTCATCATGTCTCCACAAAAAAAAAGTTGGGAATACACTGGCCAACTCTTTCCCATGGCTTACTCCAGAACCTTCCCAGAGAGTGAGAGAGACAGGATTCCAGGAGGCACCTTAGTGATCAATGGGCCATGCTATATCAATGAGTAGGGCAGAGCCTAGGAAAGAATGGGTGCTGCATGTAGGGATAAACTCTGCACAGTACATGAATCCCTGAGCCTCCTTCTTCCCAGATATGTCTTGTCTAATTGCACAGATGCTAAAATGCTTGCTTAACTATTTAGAATCTTCTCCTATTTTATATCTCCCTTTCCCATGGTTTTTGAAGTCTCATGCTTTGGCATTTGTTGTAAATTTCTTCTACAGTTTCCAAACTAGCCCAGGGTCAACCATGTGGAATTTGAGCCTGTACAGGTTACAGTGTTCATTTTACAGATTTCCACTTAGTTCAACTTTCCAATTCTCTTTAGAAATAACTTAATTTTCCATTTGTTATCATACCTGCATTAACTCTTCACATATTGATAATGGTTATGATAAAGAAAGTTTCTTCTGATTCCAATACCTGGTGCATCAGTGGATCTACTTGAAATGATTGTACTCTCTTTTGACTCCAAGTCACAGGGCTCCAATTTGTCTTCAATGCTTTATACGACTTCATACAAAATACACAGGAAACGGAGCCTAATTTCACATGGTTTCTCTTAGAGAAATTGTAGGCTTCTCCTTTACCTCTATTAATGAGGCTGATCAGGTAGTTTCCTTAGAGAAAACTCCCAGCTTGGGTTCTGCCTCAGTTCAATCTCCTGTGATTTTCTCCACTTCTGGTCTTCAGCTCTGCCTCTACTTTTTGATTTTCCATTTCATTTCAGATGGATTTTAATGTTTTACTTAGAGTTTGAAACTCAATACTGCCCGTTTGGAAGTGATGATGTACAGAACCAACACTACCCCCAAACCAGGTGCTCCATGTAAGAACAAACTTGGGAGGAGAGACCTGTCACACCCTGTGGGGAGAGAACCCCAGAGCCACTTGGAAACCATAATAGGTTCCAGGAATCCTTCTGCCCAAAGTGGAGGCATTGTAAATTATGGAATGAGTTTGGACTAATTACAATCAGAAATGAGAGTAACTGGAGTTTTCAAAAATATGGGGACATGATTCCAATCAAGATCCCCCTCTAGATTTGTCTAAGGAACTTAGAAAAAAAGTTTAGACCTCAGATCTTCCTAGTTTTCTCTCCCTTTATTCCAACATGGAATAAAGTAAAATTTATAGACAGGGGATATGTTCTGCTGGGGAAGCCACACTTCTGTGTTCTCCAGTGGGATCTTGTCACTGTTCTACAGACATTAAAATTACACTCCTGCAGAGAAAGAACTTAAAGATGTCCATTCCTTAAAACTCAAGAAGTTCAAACAGTTTTGAGCTCTTTTCAGCTGCAAAGAGTCCTCTTTGCCTCAGCTATCTGGATGAGTGCCTCTGTGTCTTTAGGTGCATAATCAGAGTGCAGGTGGGTCCAAAAAAAGGGTGTGGAAGGAGGGAATTTGAGCCTAGTACTGAGATTTCTGGTAGCTGCCGAGGAGACATCAGCTATAACAGCTATATTGAGCCCAGAGGACTGTGCTCTGTATGGTGCAATGAGAATATTTTCTTCTAACAATGTTTGATTCTTTAAATTAGATTTTCCTAAAGTTCATAACTTTCTTCATAAGGAATATCAAGTGATTTTAGGTTTTTAATTTATTTTAATTTAATGAGTTCTAGTAACATGACTTGCATGCAGTATGTCATCTAGAGATTTTAAATAATATTTATTTGTATACATAGTATCAGGGAAAACATAAGTTTTAAATATTTACATACTTTAATCATATATATTTGATGTGCAGCATTTACTGATATGATTGTTTGTGGTTCAAAACTGGAGATAATAGGATGATTAGAAAAGTATTTTCTGGGTTTTCTCCAGGCATTACATGTAGAAAGATTTGTTTTGTTTAAGAATATATCAAATTGTTGAGGCTGGTGTAGGGGCTCAGTGGTAGAGCACTTGCTTAGCACATGCGGGTTGCTGGGTTCAATCCTCAGCACCAAATAAAAAT
This sequence comes from Urocitellus parryii, assembly GCF_045843805.1. NCBI lineage: Eukaryota > Metazoa > Chordata > Mammalia > Rodentia > Sciuridae > Urocitellus > Urocitellus parryii. Next base: position 113,285,125 of record NC_135541.1, read on the forward strand.
AAAATAAAGGTATTGTGTCCAACTACAACTAAAAACCAAAAATATTTTTAAAAATTGTACATTAAATGCATACATCAGGAAACAGTCTAAGATTTTCCTGTTCCTAATACAGAAATTCACTTTTAAAAACAATTTTCCACTGATCTTAAGGCAATAAACAAACAAACCCATGAATTTCTGAATATGATTGCAAACACATGGCACAGGACACTCCTGATTTTCATTACTCCTGTTTGCAGAACTGCAGCTATTTGATCACATTTAACTTAATGTCATCCGAAGGTCTTGAGACACAGGTGATTAAAATATTTCATTCAATGAGGGTTATGTTACTTTTTTCTATTTTTTTTTTCTATGAGGGATTAAAGCCAGGGCTAGGGTTAACAACTGAGAAACATACCCAACTATTTTATTTTTATTTATTTTTTATTTTGAGGCAGAGTCTCACAAATTTGCTAGAACTACTATGCTACATTACTGAGACTGGCTTTAACTGGTGATCCTACTGTCTCAGACTCCTGTGCCTGGCCTAGTACAATTTTTAGAAGTTATAGATCACATGTTAATATGGATCCATTTAAACTTATACTATAAAGTTCCCATAGATACTTGACTTATGTAAAACACATTTTTAAGAATGGGCAAATGCCATTTATATGTACATACATGTCACAAAATAAGATAGCTGTATTCTAGTGATTCAATATGATCCATAAAAGCTGGGACACATATAGATATTAGATTCCCAAATTTCTTTTTTATGGAGTTATCATGGGAGACAACTCCCAAACTCTGAATGAGTGAATGGAAAAAATTTTATTTTACCTAATCATTACTTGGTTGAAATATTGTCATTTTTGTAGTGGTGGTAGAGAGTTTTCATTTTCCACAAATAGTGCATGTTGGCACTCATGCCTTGAAGCTGAAAAAGTTTATCACACAGAAGCCAAGAACACAAAGACTTTCTATATCAATAATAAGAAAGGGAATTAGATAGATGGTGGGTAAGGAGTGCAAAAAAATTTAACAGAGCAAAGTATTATAGCAAATAAAATGATGGGGCTATAATGATGACTTATAAAATTCAAAATAACCAAAGAGTTTGCAGGTTTCCAACATAAAAATGATAACAAATTGAGAAGATGGAAATTGCCCTGATTTGATCACAACACACTCTGCACACATCTTGGATTATAATGCTGGGTCTCATATCTAAGTACAAATAGCAGATTCCAATTTAAAATTAAAATAAAGAATCAAAACTTTGATGTTTTAACCTAGTTTCTACAGAATTTTAAATGATAGATCATGTTCATAAATATTTTATATTTCTGATTTCTCTTTTATCTTGGGTTATATATAGATCTATATGTACTACAAAGCCATTTGGCCACACATGCATGATTTTGTGATGACTGTTATTTTTCAATATATGGCTAGAAATGATTTAAAATACATACGTACTACTATTGCAGACACTTGAATTAAAGCACAAACATGCCTTGCATAGTCAAACTTCCATTGGTAAATCAACATCAAATTTTCTGTATCAAGTTTATGCTTAGGTGTCTGAACTGAAAAATTGCTTACTTCTTTGACATGATAATCAAGACTTTTTTAAAGGTCCATTCTTCAAGCTTTGTTCAGATGATTTCTTTAATGAGAACCTTACAATGAAATAATTTGGAATCTATTTTGACTGTGACTTTAGTTACCATACTAATTACAGTTGTCTTAGTAGAAAACATTAGAATATGTTCCTACTAATATTTGGAAACTGGAATTGGCTCACTTATGATAGTTATTCTGGTGGTGAGAGTACCAGGTATGTAAGATACATAGCTATAATGGGGATTCAAACACAGTTCTAAAATGCCACCAAAGATCTTTCTACAAAAATGTTTAAAACATTCTAACATTATGAAAAAATTTTGAGGTAGCCACAGAGATAGACATTATTAAAACTAATAATGAATTACATATTCCAAGTCATATAAATGAGAAACTGCATAATTAAAACACATTGGCCAATATTTCTAGAAGGCATTATATGTCAGAAACATTTACATATTTGGTACTTCATCTTCTTGCACACACAATACCTTTAGAATTCACGTAATAGGACTGCCCATGTTTCATAGATAAGATGATCACAATTCACCATCAAAGACAGCTCAAGGTCACACTTGAAACCAATGGAAGATAACAGATACAAATTCAAACAATTTGTCATACAGTGTGTAATTCTCAATTTTGGCTCAGTTGATGTATTAAAGATTTTAGGTCTGGTAATAAACCAGTATAAAAAGATTGCATCAAAATAATATATCATAGTCTAAAACTACTCCATTGAGATTCATTTCTTGAGAGAGATGGTATTCTCTACTATTATGCAATCCTCCCATTTGAATTCACCAAAAGTGTGGAGTTTTCAATATGCACTTGGGACTTCATTGAGGAGAGAAAGATGAAAAACCAATAAGACACTATTCCAGAAGACTTCAAGAAAAGATTATAATTGAGAACTTTTTAAAATAATATATAGTAGTTCTGGATGGATAGGAAAGCTGATGTACAGTGGGAACTCAACAATTTTATGCAATTCAGACCTGATTTGGTAATAATAGAAAAAAATGACACTTGGCAGGTGTCAGAAAAATTTTGAGTGCTGAAGTGGGAAAAGAGTTTGTTTGGGTGAATCCACACATTTTCTGATGGTAATAGGATAGACTGAGATTCATGAAGGTGATATTAGTTAAATAAAGACATTTTCTTCTTTGCCTCCAAAGATATATACTCTGTGATTCCTTGCCCAAAGGATGAAAAAGACCAACCAATTATATGATATTTTTACCATAAGAAATGCATTTTTCTCAGAAGTTGGCCTTGGGATCTCAGCCAATACCATCCTCTTTCTCTTCAACAACTTCACATTTCTTCTCCCACACAGGCTCAAACCCACTGACCTGATCATAGGTCTCTTTTTTTTTTTTTGAGTTTATTATATTTTTTTTACTATTTTTTTTATTGGTTGTTCAAAACATTACAAAGCTCTTGACATAACATATTTCATACATAAGCTTCAAGTGAGTTATGAACTCCCATTTTTACCCCAAACACAGATTGCAGAATCATATCAGTTACACATCCACATTTTTACATAATACCATACTAGTAACTGTTGTATTCTGCTACCTTTCCTATCCTCTACTACCCCCTCCCCTCCCCTCCCATCTTCTCTCTCTACCCCATCTACTGTAATTCATTTCTCTCCTTGTTTATTTTCCCATTCCCCTCACAACCTCTTATATGTAATTTTGTATAACAATGAGGGTCTCCTTCCATTTCCATGCAATTCCCCTTTTCTCTCCCTTTCCCTCCCACTTCATGTCTCTGATTAATGTTAATCTTTTCCTCATGCTCTTCCTCCCTGCTCTATTCTTAGTTGCTCTCATTATATCAAAGAAGACATTTGGTATTTGTTTTTTAGGGATTGGCTAGCTTCACTAAGCATAATCTGCTCTAGTGCCATCCATTTCTTAAGACATATGATTTGCCTAGACTGAGTCAGGAGGATACACACAATTTGAACAGACCAATATCAATGGATGAAATAGAAGAAGCAATAAAAAGACTACCAACCAAGAAAAGCCCAGGACCAGATGGGTATACAGCGGAGTTTTACAAAATCTTTAAAGAAGAATTAATACCAATACTTTTCAAGTTATTTCAGGAAATAGAAAAAGAGGGAGCCCTTCCAAACTCATTCTATGAGGCCAACATAACCCTGATTCCAAAACCAGACAAAGACACCTCAAAGAAAGAAAACTACAGAACAATATCTCTAATGAACCTAGATGCAAAAATCCTCAATAAAATTCTGGCAAATCGGATACAAAGGCACATCAAAAAAATTGTGCACCATGATCAAGTAGGATTCATCCCTGGGATGCAAGGATGGTTCAATATACGGAAATCAATAAATGTTATTCACCACATCAATAGACTTAAAGATAAGAACCATATGATCATTTTGATAGACGCAGAAAAAGCATTCGACAAAGTACAGCATCCCCTTATGTTCAAAACACTAGAAAAACTAGGGATAACAGAAACTTACCTTGACATTGTAAAAGCTATCTATGCTAATCCTCAGGCTAGCATCATTCTAAATGGAGAAAAACTGAAAGCATTCCCTCGAAGATCTGGAACAAGACAGGGATGCCCTCTATCACCACTTCTATTCAATATAGTTCTCGAAATACTGGCCAGAGCAATTAGACAGACAAAAGAAATTAAAGGCATAAAAATAGGAAAAGAAGAACTTAAATTATCACTATTTGCAGCAGACATGATTCTATACCTAGCAGACCCAAAAGGGTCTACAAAGAAACTACTAGAGCTAATAAATGAATTCAGCAAAGTGGCAGGATATAAAATCAACACACATAAATCAAAGGCATTCCTGTATATCAGCGACGAATATTCTGAAATGGAAATAAGGACAACCACCCCATTCACAATGTCCTCAAAAAATAAAATAAAATACTTGGAAATCAACCTAACAAAAGAGGTGAAAGATTTATAAAATGAAAACTACAGAACCCTAAAGAAAGAAAAATAAGAAGATCTTAGAAGATGGAAAAATACACCCTGTTCATGGATAGGCAGAACTAACATCATCAAAATGATGATTTTACTAAAAATTCTCTATAGGTTTAATGCAATGCCCATAAAAATCCCAATAGCATTTCTTGTAGAAATAGATAAAGCAATCATGAAATTCATATGGAAAAATAAAAGACCTAGAATAGCAAAAGCATTTCTAAGCAGGAAGAGTGAATCAGGTGATATAATGATACCAGACTTCAAACTATACTACAGAGCAATAGTTAACAAAAACAGCATTGTACTGGTACCAAAACAGGCGGGTGGACAAATGGTACCGAATAGAGGACACAAAGACCAATCCACAAAATTACAACTATCTTATTTTTGACAAAGGGGTTAAAAGCATGCAATGGAGGAAGGATAGCATCTTCAGCAAATAGTGCTGGGAAAACTGGAAATCCATATGCAACGAAATGAATCTGAATCCCTTTCTCTCATGATGCACAAAAGTTAATTCAAGGGCTGGGGATGTGGCTCAAGTGGTAGTGCGCTCACCTGGCATGCGTGTGGCCTGGGTTCAATCCTCAGCACCACATATAAACAAAGATGTTGTGTCTGCCGAGAACTGAAAAATAAATATTAAAAAATTCCTCTCTCTCTCTCTCTCTCTCTCTCTCTCTCTCTCTCTCCCACTCTCTCTTTAAAAAAATAAAAGTTAACTCAAAATGGATCAACGAGCTTGATATCTAAACAGAGACTCTGCATCTGATAGAAGAAAAAGTTGGCTCTGATCTACATACTGTGGGGTCAAGCTCCAAATTCCTTAATAGGACATCCATAGCACAAGAGTTAAAAACAAGAATCAACAAATGGGACTTACTCAAACTAAAAAGTTTTTTCTCAGCAAGAGAAACAACAAAAGAGGTAAATAGGGGGCCTACATCCTGGGAACCAATTTTTACTTCTCACACTTCAGATAGAGCCCTAATATCCAGAGTATACAAAGAACTCAAAAAATTAAACAATAAGAAAACAAATAACCCAATCAACAAATGGGCCAAGGTCCTGAACAGACACTTCTCAGAGAAGGACATACAATTAAGCAACAAGTACATGAAAAAATGCTCATCATCTCTAGCAGTCAGAGGAATGCAAATCAAAACCACCCTAAGATACCATCTCACTCCAGTAAGATTGGCAGCCATCAGGAAGTCAAACAACAACAAGTGCTGGAGAGGATGTGGGGAAAAGGGTACACTTGTACATTGCTGGTGAGACTGCAAATTGGTGCAGCCAATTTGGAAAGCAGTATGGAGATTCCTTGGAAAGCTAGGAATGGAACCATCATTTGACCCAGCTATTCCCCTTCTCGGACTATTCCCTAAAGACCTTAAAAGAGCATACTATAGGACTACTGCTACATCGATGTTCATAGCAGCACAATTCACAATAGCTAGACTGTGGAACCAACCTAGATGCCCTTCAATATACGAATGGATTAAAAAAATGTGATCATTATCAAAATCCCAACTGCACTTATTTTTTCAGAAATGGAAAAGCTGATCATCAAATTCAAACCAAATGGCAAAGGGCCACAAATACCAAAAATAAAATGTTTTTGAAAGAAAGTCAGAGAACTCATACTTCCTGATTTCAAAACTTACTATAAAGTTATAGTAATCAAAACAGTGTGGTACTGGCAGAAGGACACACCAATGGAAATGGTATATAACCCAGACATAAACCCATGCATCTGTGGCCAATTGCTGAAGATGCTCCAAGCCATCACTCATATGATGACACATAATTGCTACATTTCTGCTTGATTTCACCAAAAACATCTGAGAGATTGCTCTCAAATTCATGGCTTAAGTTAACTAATGCTGGTACGTACATAATAGTGTACAGTAATTTTATAAGTTAATAGTATCAATTATCTGTATTTTGCCCAACAAAATCTGGGAACATTTATCACCATACATTATCATGTAATCCATTAACTATACTTCTATGTGCACAGCAGAAAAAAATGAAAATATTATTTGTACACCTATGTTCATAATAGCATCATTTACAATAGTCAATGATAAAAACAACACAATGTACATAAGATAGATGAATCTAGAATCAAGATCTGGCCTGGACATTTTTGGCTTTCAATTACAAAAAAGTCATGGCACACCATTCACCACAGAAGAAGCTTCAAGACTCTGTATCAAGTAAAATGTGTTACAGAAGAAAAAAAAATTGTCATAATCTACTGTGAGAAGGTAGAGTTAGGTTCTTCTTATTAGAAATCAGACTGGCAAGTTTCAAAGATTCAGAAAAAAAAGACAATGGGGATTTTTTTTAACTAGATAGAGTTAGATTTTGAAAGCAAAAGAAGCACTGGGGTTGGCTGATTGTTGTAATTCCAAAATAAAATGAATGCACTAATTGTTAAAGTATTACTCATATGTAGGGGTTGGGGATGTGATTCAAGTGGTAGAGTGCTCACCTGCCATGCATGAGGCACTGGGTGCGATCCTCAGCACCACATGAAAATAAAATAAAGATATTGTGTCCACATAAAGCTAAAAAAAATATTTTTTTAAAAAAAGTATTATCCATATGTCATGTGTACTTTCCATAATAAAAATATAAATTTAAAAAATACTCCAGATGTTTCTCAGTGGTAAAGCATTCCAGTGTTCAATTCCAAGTACTAAATGTCTCAAATGTGAAAAAAATTAAGCATGAAAAATGAGCAAATGCATAGAAATAAACTTAACAAAGGAAGTGGAAGACTTTAATACTGAAAACTATATCATGTTGAGGAAAATTAAAGCAGTTACAAATAGTTGGGAAAACATCCCATGTTCGTGGATTGATAGAAACAATAGGTTAAAATATCCATACTACTCACAGCAAGCTACAGATTCAATAAAATTACCATCAAAATTCCAGTAGGATAATTTACAGAAATAGAAAAACAATCCTAATCTCCATATAAAGCTAAAGTCACCTGACTAGTATTTGAATGTGTCCTCTGGAATAAGAGGAATTTGATTCTGGAATAAGAGTAAACATGCAGACCAATGAAACAGAAGGAAAAGTGGAGAAACAAGTTTATACATATACAACCACCCTTTCACGAGATGTCAAGAAAGTATAATGGTAAAGTTAAGTCGTTTATACTTCTTTTGATCTATTCAACAGACAGTGCTGGGAAAACTTTATATTCATATACAGAAGAAATTAAAATTTTTTCTAATACCATTCTAAGCAACAAATTCAAATCAGATTAAAGACTGAAATGTGGCACCTGAATCTACAACACTCCTAGAAGAAAATATAGTAGATACATTTACCAATCTCTCCTTATCCTTTTACAACTAATGTGTTAGATATACTACAGATTTTATAATTAAACAATGTATCCATGTATCAAAATATTAAACTGCACACCATAAATAGTTGTCATTATTATCTGTCAATCCAAAATTTATTTTATGTTTTATATTACATTCATTTATTTGTTTATTTAGTGCTGGGGCTCAAACCAAGGGTTATGCACATGCTAGTTAATCCCTCTAGTACTGACCTACACCCTCAATCCAATCCAATTTTCTGTTTATTCTAAGAAAAAGTATTAAAAGAAACAAAAGAGGTATGGTGGCATACTTGTAAACCCAGTGACTGTGGCAGGAGGTTCAAGACCAGCCTCAGGAACTTAGCAAGACCCTGTCTCAAAATAAGGATTAAAAAAAGACTGGAGGGCTAAGGTTGTGGCTCAGTGGTACAGTGCTCACCTAGCATGTGCAGAGTGCTGGGTTCAATACTCATCAACACATAAAAATAATATAAATGTATTGTGTACAACTACAACTATATATATATATATATATATATATATATATACACACACACACACACACACACACACACACACATATTTAAAGACTGGGGATGTGGCCCAGTGGTAGAGTACCCCTGAGTTCAATCCTGGTACTGCAAATAATAATATATAATATAATAATAATATATTATATAATAATATATAATATAATAATAATAACAATAACAATACATTCAGAATACATAGGAAGTTCCTAGAACTTAATGGCACTAACCTAATAACTTCTTTGAAAATGGGCAAAGACAGATAGCAGATGATCCATGGCAATCATTAGGCATGTGACCTTGAGAAAAGTACTTCATTTCCCTATTCTGAGTTTTCTCATTGTTAAGATATAACCAGAATATTTAACCTAAGTATTACCTATTGTTATAAATTTATTGTGTTATCATCTAGACTGAATGCATTTATGTGTGTAAAATGCTAAAAAAAAGGACACATGCTACGTAATTTTTAAATACTTATTATTCTCCTGTTGATTTCTCAAATTCTCAAGAGCCTACCTTGTATGTCAGGGGCAGCTAAAGAGATCACAGACAGAGCCAAATCATGATCCTAAGGTGGTGGATTCAGCCACAAGTGGTAGTGCACACCTGTAAATCCATCACTTCTGGAGGCTGAGACAGGAGGATTCCAAGTTAGAAGCCACACTGAGCAACTTTTTGAGACTCTGTCTCAAAATGAAAAGTAATTGGTTGGGAATGTAATTCAATGGTTAAGTGTCCCTGGGTTCAATCCCCAGTACCAAACAAAAACATACACACACACACACACACACACACAGTAGCTTTGGCTATGCTCTTCTTCTCAAGAGAAAAGCTCATAGTTTATCTGTAGACCCAGTGTTGAGAAAGGTGTTCTTGTAATCCACTCCTTTTTTACCTTAGTGTTTACTTTTGTGCCTTAAATAAAAATTTGTTCCTTGTCAACAGTTTTTTTCATATTCTCCTTTACTTTTCCCTGACTCTGGATATCAGAAATAAGTATTGACAAAATAAACTCATGAATAAATTAGGGGTTTTGTGCCATAACAAAGTGGGCAAAGAGCCTGATTAGACATTTATCACAAAGAAGGCATATAAATGGCCCAAAGAGTAATAAAATGCTATCAATTACTCATCAGGGAAATGTAAAAACCAAAACAAAACAAAACAAAAAATACCTAAAAGTAATATATCATAACCCTTATTTAATCATTACATATTATCTTCACAAATTTTAATCTTATCTTATTTTTTTATTTTTTTTTATTTTTTTATTTTTATTATTGGTTGTTCAAAACATTACATACTTCTTGACATATCATATTTCATACATTTGATTCAAGTGGGTTATGAACTCCCATTTTTACCCCTTATACAGATTGCAGAATCCCATCAGATACACATCCACTGTTTTACATATTGCCATACTAGTGTTTGATGTGTTCTGCTGCCTTTCCTTATTCTGTATGTTGGGCATCTTCATTATAATGTGTCTAGGTGTGGATCTCTTATGATTTTGCACATTCGGCGTCCTGTAGGCTTCTAGGATTTGGGATTCTGTTTCATTCTTCAGGTGCCAGGAGTCAGACAGTGACTTGAGCTGGAATAACCACCCACTCAGACCAGAGTTCCACTTCTAGGATCCTGTCTCCTCTGGATTCCCTTCTGTAGTTTCCCGTGTCAAAGGTCCTAATATCTGTTTTGTCTGGTCAGCAGGATGTGGTTTCTATTACCACTGTCAGGCCACTTCATGGGAAAGATAAAAGTGCTAGCAGGAAATAAATGGGAAATAAAACCACTCAGGATACCTCTCTCAGATTTTGACACCAGAGAGTCTTAAATAAACCTTAAATATTTTATATCATTTAGAAATATAAATATTTCTAAATATTTACCAAAATAGCCTAAATGTTTAATATCTATGTTTATTATTCATGTGGTTATTAAAATATTTGAAATGGTGTTGATCATGTTTTTTTTTTTTTCATCAACATCTACAGAACATAGGCTTTGAGTGTTCTATAATGTAAAATTCTCCACCCATATATAACTAATTAAAATCCAGGTAATTCTTTTTTTTTAATCAAAAAGATCCTTTATTTAAAATGTGGATAGTGTCATAAGTCATCAAAATAATTTATAATAGTTGACTGCCTCTTAAATATTATAAATGCCTTCCAAAGTTAAAAATCATTGTGGATTCAACCAACTTCTTCAAATGATTTAAAACATATTAAATGATAACAGAATGAGGTCCTGTAAGACAGGAAATCATAAGTTCCATCACCAAGGGGTGAGAGAAGCACAAACCAACAGGAACAGAATGTCACCCACCGGGCTCAGCCCTGTGTGCCCTCCATGTGCAACAAATTCCTTGAGAGCGGCTTAGAGGGGCCGCGATGTCTCAGTGGAGACTCCTGGTCGCCTGCAGACTGGGTGGCATCCCTCACCCTTCCAGGTGCCACTGCTGTGAGGAGGAGCCATCACAGATGGCCATGGCTACGGAGCCCTTGGGACCCAGGGTGTCCACCCCACTCAGGCACTGTCCGACGGACACCTGGTACAGCCAGTTATTTTTCCAAAGTTCCACTGCTGGGATCCACCCGACCCGTGGCACTTCATGAGCCGAGGCGGGTCTGAGGAGCGGGTCTCGGACATGTCTAGACAAAGGAAGTTATTTAAAACCCACTCGTGCTCTTCATTGTAAATCCAGATCTGCGTCGGGTCCCGGTAGTCGCAGGCCTTCAGCACCACCAGGCTGCCCTTCTGGCTGGGGCGCCCTGGGCCACCAGACATTTATTGGTCTGGAAGTGGTAGAGCCTGCCACGCTGCAGGACCCGGGGCCACTTGGGCCCTCTGTTGATGAAAATGGGCTGCTGGGGCCTGGCGTTGGGCCCAGGTATCTGCATCTCTGGGTAGACATGATCCAAGTACCACCTGAACGACTGACAGCCCAGCCTCTTCCTCAGCTCAACCCTCTCACTGATATTTCCATAGCTTTTGGTCTTCAGATCAGGCCTCAAGGAGAAATACTGCTCCTTGTACTCATCCAGCCAGACGTGTGCCAGCCGCAGAGAGTTGTGTGTCATGGTGTCCTGGCCTTCAGGAGACCCGTAGGGCCGCCTTTTTCGGAAAATGTGTCCTACTCTGGAGCAAGGGATGATGAAGAGCTTACTGCCACACATCCAGATCCGAAATGATATTTCCAAATTTTCTCCTCCCCAGATATCCATGCCACTGTCGTACTGTCCAAGCTCATTGAAGTACTGTCTATTCATGGCAAACAGTCCCCCCCCCCCGCCATGGTAGGTGACCTTATTGGTGCAGTGGCTCCGTCTGCCCCACCCAGCTCAGCAAGGGGGACCAGGTCCCACTTGAAATGCAGGCCCCAGTTAAACCCTCCCTCCGCGCACCACTGGAGACGAGCTGTAGGCAAGCGTGTCGGCGCTGATGATGTCAATCACTGGGCACACCACGGTATGCGGGTCCCCATGGATGACTGCCAGCAAGGGCTGCAGCCACATCACATTCACTTCACAGTGGCTGTCCAGGAACACAAGCACTTCTCCTGTGGCCTGCGCTGCACCAATCATCTGTCCGCGAATCAATCCCTCACGCTTTGTATTTCTTATGACTTTAATTTTTCCAGGGAGGTATTTTTGTACATACTCATCTAATTCTCCTTTTAAATCATCGAAGTCGCTGTTGTCGTCCACAAGGATGACCTCATGCAGAAGGTGTGCGGGCGTGCGGTCCACCACGCTGTGCACTGTCCGCAGCAGGGCAGAGAAAGCTTCATTGTAGAAACAGATGACAACACTAGCAACTGGCAGGTCGACTGGGTAAGATTTTTTTTTTACATGCGGCATCCCTGGTGTCCAGCACATCTCTGCGGTAGCCCAGGCGGTTGCTACTGAGCATATTAAAGGCATGTTTCTGATAGCCCAAGTCTCTCAGCTCCTGATCACGTTCATTGAAAATCATGCCCAACTCAGAAGAGAATTCCAGGTGGTCTTTTTCTGGATCTTCAATGTGATTACCCAGCACATCACCAATTCTATTTGCTTTGAACTGTGGCTCTAACACTCGGCTTGGACCTCGTGTGAAACGGGGGTAGAATTTTTTGGGAAATGGTCCGTGGGGACCAGACCCCTTGATGGGCACATTCTTAAGTGGCTGAGTCACTTCACTGAAGTTAAAGTAAACAAAGAGCAAAACTGTCCAGGCCGGAGAAGTAAAAAGGCACCCATAACAGAAACATCGAAGTGTGACACTTCCCATTATAGACCTAGCATAGCTGAAGGGCCATTTTCAGTTTCCGCGATGCGCGCAGCCCAGGGCCGCGGCCTTCCGACGCTCGGGCTGTGGCATCTTCCCTCCCCGCCACAGCCCAGGGCCTCGGGGCCCAGGAGGGCTGCCGAGGGGGAAGCGGAGGCTGACGCGGGTTCGTGCCGCGCCGCAGCCTCGGCCAAGAGACCGCCGGCGCCACGTCACGGGCCAAAATCCAGGTAATTCTTGAGAGTAAATTTTCATTTCCTTTTTTTTCTGTTTGAATTAGTAACATCAGATATTTGAGTCATGTGTAAATTAAATTTGAAATACCACTGAGCTTTAAGGAAAACTTTTATTGACACTGTATCCAAGCTATATCCTCTGTCACCTGTCACCCACCCTACTCTCATCTTTAATATCCCTCTTAAAGTTGCCTGCCACTTCCCATAGCCCATCTGCTATTTATCTAATCAGCTGTTGAAAATTATGTGAACTGTCCCACTCCACCAGATATCTGTCCCACCCCAAAAGGTGAATACCTTGTATCTGGGTTATCACAGGGGGATACAGAATTCCATTTGCTTTATAATCTAGTTTTAAATAACCCTTTATATTTGAACTTTCAGATTATACCTATTCTTGTAATTATTTCTACATATGTAAATTAATTCTTATCTTAATTTATCCAGAAGTTAGGAGTCCTTCATACTAACTATCCTGCCCTACAATATGCAGAAAAAAATATTCATATCATTCATGTTAAGAAACAAGATTCTCAGACACATGTGACATAGATAATAGATTGTTTTTAAAAAAGCATTTTTGAGAAATTCTGATTTTGTCTATGTGAATTCTATGTTACTACTATTATTTTGCTATAAAAATAAGAATCCCAATATTATTTTATTATTTTTAGATGGAAATACCAATATTCCTCATTGTAATATATTAAAAAGATATAGCATGCTATTTAAAAGGTATAGCAATGATTGGAACTATAATATTCTGGTATCCAAAGCATATATAAAATAGTTAAAAAATGATTCTGGGAATTGAATACAGGGGCACTTAACCACTGAGCCACATCCTCAGACTTTGTTATTTTTTACTTAGAGACAAGATCTTGGTAAGTTGTTTAGCACGTCACTTTTGCTGAGGCTGGCTTTGAACTCACAATCCTCCTGCCTCAGGTTCCTGAGTCACTTGGATTGCAGGTGTGCATCCCTATACCTGGACAGCTTAACTTTTTAATTTAATATGATCTATAGGCTGGGGTGGTGGCATATGCCTGTAATTCCAGTAACGCATCAGGCTCGGGCAGGAGGATCACGGTTGAAAGGCAGCCACAACAAATTAGTGAGGTTCAAAGCAACTCAATGAGATCCTGTCTCTAAAGAAAATATTTTTAAAAAGGTCTGGGGATGTTGCTCAGTTGTTAAGGACCTATATAATCTATAGATTTTTATAGCAGCTTATAGATTTTGCAAAGAAAATAGATAATTAAATTTGTTATCCTGTGTCATTTTCTGCTAGTATTATTATTAAATTATATCTAGAGTATAAAGATAGTCATAATTTTACTTTATGGAACTTGTAAATTCTTTTCAAACTTTATACATTGCTACAGTTTGAACATCAATTATTAAAATGTTACTTATATTCTATGTACCCATATAGACATACTGTATAAATATTTAATTAGTTATTATAGTCACCAACTTATTTGTCAAGGTATTAGGATCTCTCCATTTCAATTTGTTTTCAGTAAGTTTCTTGAGGTATAACTCAAATAATGTGCCTATTATTACATACAAATTAACAAATATAAGCATATATAAAACATGTAAAAGTATAATCACAATAATCCTCCAAGTACTTTTTGTTAATTCTTCTAGTCCATTCTCCCTGCTCTTCTTGGCCTCTTGAGCTGTCCCCTGGACAGGTCCACATCACAGTTGTGCTAGAGTAGTGGGACAGGTTGCTGAGAAACTGAAGAAAATGTAAGACATGTGTCTATTGAAATGTACTCATGAGGATGTTCAAGGGTGAAGGGCTGGACAAGCAGTGCCTCCCTCCCTCAGGGCACTTCACCTGCAAGTCCACTGGTGGGCACCTCGTGAGCAGAATTTACCCTTTACACTAGAAAAAACAAACAAAAAAAAAAACAACGTATTTTATAGGTCAGTGCATTAGTCAGTGTTCTCTAGAGGAACAGAATCAATAGGAAGTATACTTATAAAAGAGGGGCTTATTAGGTTGGCTTACGCAACCAGAAACTAAGTAGTCCACAATGGCTGTCTGCATGCTGGAGAGCTGGAGGAACTAATACCTGTGCAGTCTAAGAAGCTGAAGCCCCAGAACAAGAGGGATCAAAAGTGCTATCCTAATCTGAGACTGGAGGCTTCTGGAGAATTTGCTTTGGAAGAGTGAAGAAGGGAGAGTTTCATATCCTCTGATGATAACAGGAGCATTAAGAACCCACTCAAGAAGAATTGAGCTTGTATCTGCTACTTGTGCTGGGATCAGTTGGCCTGTTCCACTGGGACCAGTAATTCTGGGAACAGTAATTCTGGTCATATGTACAAGAAAGTAATTTCTGCAGGTAACACAAGTTTTCTCTGCCTTCTGGTAGGCATGAGAGCAAGCTAGTGTCTTTCAAGATGATATTGATCTGGATATTTCACAACAGGTTCATTTTCATCATTCCCTTGGCTTGGGGATGTCATTGTTTGGGAATATGGTGTTTTAATGTCTTTCCAATTTTTTCAAGATTGCCATCCAAGAAAATACAGTGGTGTGCTTATTCTTCACAGTCTGCTACTGGGTGAGAACAGTTCTTATGGGTATGATTAGAATTAGAAGATTGCATTTTTGTCATAGAGTGATAGTGTTTTAAACCTTTGATCCACTTGTCAGCTACTTATATAAAAATACATGCATAAAAGAAATATGAGAAATAAATTTCAGCGACTTAACAGAAAGTGAAAATATTTACTTATATTAAAAGAAAAAGCCACTACTGAATAATTAAGCATTTGCCATCCTTACCCCACAGGGATGTTAAGAACCTCATCATTTGTTTCTTGGTGCTGATTAACACCAAAGGACTCAGGGTGGCATAGCCGTTGCCCACCAGCATCTGGACATAATAACGAACTGGATCATTGTTCCATGGCATTGCAGAAGAGGAGGAGACAGCAAAGTCCCAAAAGTACATGACCACAAAGAGACCCATGAGCAGCAGGATGGTCCTGGAGGCCCTCTGTTCTGGGGATGCTTTTGGAGACAGGCTGGTATTGTGAAGGTGCTGGCACTGCCTCTTATGCCTGCACAAGAGGGTCACCATGTACCCACTGGAGAGGGCCATGAGTCCTATAAGGAAGACATCCTGGAAAGTCACAAGGGAGAAATACATATACCTGAGCAAGTAATTTGTAGACAAAAGAGAGCAGGCCTTAGTAACAAACATGAGACTGTGTGTGGTGACATTGGGAGTGGCAACAATAGAGATCAAGAAGCGACCACTGATGAGCATATTGAAGACCCACAAGAAGGAAAAGCAGCAGAGGCTCTGAGGTGAGGAGTTACACTTGAACTTTGTCAAGCAGCAGCTTCTGGGGCTGAGGGTGACAGCCTGGAGGACACTCAGCAGGCAGGTGGTACAAAAGGACAGGCCCCCCATCAGCCTGTACAAGTAAATAACTGACTTACATATTATGTCATCCCTTAAACCCTGAGACCCCAAAGTGTCTGCAGTTATAAACCCCACAGTCAGCAGCATCACTAGGTGGACAAGAGCTAAGTGACCAATGGTCAGGTCAGTGGGCTTGGGCCTGTGCTTGAGAGGAAATGTGGGGATGTGGGAGAGAAGCAGAGCAGTGTTGGCTATGATCCCAACACTGATTTCACAGAAAAACATGGTGCTCAGGTGAGGAAAGCTGGGAGCTTCACTGTTCCCATTCATCCTCATGAAGAAGCAGCATGTGGTGAGAATCTGAGAGAAAAATTTTTACCATGAGTATCACCATCCTCATCAATCCTTCCTACACTATGGTCATCAGCAAAATGTGTGGGTTCATTCTCAGGCTTTCTTTCTCCCTGCAGAGCCCAAGTCAATCCCACATCCTCCTGAGGCTTCAGAGCTCTCTCTCCCCTGCCCTCCAGGACAGACTCACAGCTGGATGGACACACACACTGCCGGACCCCACAGCATCTCCACACCACCATGTTAGACTTTTCAAATGTAAGCAGAATGCCTCTTCCTCTCTACAAAACTGATAAAGTCCTCAGTTCAAAGTAATAGCTCTAAATATAGGATTGAATTTGAGTTAAAAAATTGTATCAGTGTGGGGGCTGGGGATGTGGCTCAAGCGGTAGCATGCTCGCCTGGCATGCATGCTGCCAGGGTTCGATCCTCAGCACCACATACAAACAAAGAAGTTGTGTCCGCTGAAAACTAATAAATAAATAAATAAATAAATATTAAAATTCTCTCTATCTCTCTCTCTCTCAAAAAAAATTGTATCAGCGTGGAAATAAGATCCTAATGGGCAATGGCTGCCAAGAGGGTAGCCATGCAAACGCCTGTATCATTTGAGGGTCTTCTTTGTTCTGGTTAATGACTAGAATATTATTTATTGGTAGAGCACAAATGTGTCTAAGGAGTGTCTGAAGTCACAAACAGCGACTTTACATAAACCATCTGATGCTATTAAATTCAGGACTAGAGAGGTCAACTAACACAACTGGACCATTAATATTATTTGAAAAAATGGGTAATCACAACAATTGCTTCTTGTAGCTATTGTCTGTGTGATTATATCAAATATCCAATAATGCCCAGGATACTAATACCACCCATTATTGGTATTATCAGATAGTCCTCCATATATGACTTGAGAGTTTTAAAATATTTCCAGCTCTGTTATAGCTTGAAAAATCAAAGAAAAATTAATATGAAAGTAGCATACTTTTAATAATCCCTAAATGTTGGACACATGCAAATTTAAAACTCATTTCTTGGAATCATTAGAGGTAACTCTAAGTCTTAAATATTTTAGAAACTCAAAACAGAAAAACCTAGTCATATCAGAATGCGGTTATCAATTATTATCAGAAACACAGTGTAAGCTTTTTTTCAGCAGGTCAGAGCCATATGAAATCATAGTGATAAACACAGACATATTTTAATGGACTGGGATGATTCTTTTCTAAGGATTTAGTTAGTGGTTTCCCATGGGAGTCCAAGCTTTCAAGTCTTCCAAGAGCAAGAAACAATGTCTCTGCAGAGTTATGAAAATCTAGTGTAAAAGTTATACTAGTCTTTCAGTGAGCTTTGTTCTACTGTGACTAAAAGACCTGCCAAGAACTATTTTAGAGAAGAAGATTCTTTGGGGGCTAATGGGGTTGGGGGGGGGGGGTTAGAGGTCTCAGTTCACAGATGGGTAGCTCCATTCTTCAAAGCCTGAGATGAAACAGGAGATTATGGTGGAAGACTGTGGCAGAGAGAAGTGGCTCACAAAATTATCAGGAAGCAAAGAGAGGCTCCATTTGCCAGATATAAAATATATACCCTCAATCATGACCCATTTCCTCCTGCCACACCTCACCACCCTCAGTTTATACTCAACTAATCCATAAAGGGATTCAAAGTGAATGCACTGATTGGATTTAGGCTCTCATAACCCAATTACTTTTTATCTAAATCTTCTTGCCTTGCATCACACATGAGCTTTTGGAGGACACCTCAAATCCAAACCACACATTACAGAACTTAGGGGTGCCCACCATGTTGAATAATGTTCTGCACCATGCAGCTGTTTGCTTTAACTGAAGCCTTTATTCATCCATAAGATGAGGGAGAGAACATGGGAAAATAGGTTCCTGTCATGTATTATCACAGATTTATTTTCTGAAACTAAACCTGTGAGTATACACTGTTTTCACAGCCACACAGAGATGCAGTTCTTCAATTATTGAGGGACAGCTGCACTGTTCAGGTGCCACAAATGTGGCTGCAAGTAAAACTTCAGAGGTGGGTAGACTCTAGGTCTCAACAATTCAAAAATTTTGACGTTAAAATAGATATTTCATAAAAACAATTAGAAAAAGTTTGGTTTCTAACATATTAATCAAGTAAATTTATCTATTTACACACTCAGATAATTAAGCTTCATACCTCAGATATGCCAAGTAGAGACATCAAAAATACTCATGGTATCATCCCATTCTGAGTTTTACAAGTCACAGGCTGTCATGAAGTCATTGACTGTCTTTAAGCACACAGCACCAAATGGTCTTCTTAACCTTTCATTTATTTGTAAACAATATACACCCATTCTCTACACATCTATTGCATTTAAGTTACAAAATATATCCAGATAATATTTCAAAGGAGTAGGATCAATGAATGAGCAAAACCTTTCACATCATATCCTAAAAGAATAATATGAGATGAATCCTGCTGTCAACTTGAATTCTCAAGTTATTCCCATGAAATTCAGGCTTCCCTTGAAAACTCTTTTGAAAAATTGAGTCTTAAAACTACATAACCTTATAAACAGGTAGTAGCCTATTTTAAAAATCTGTAATTTGAGGAGATAGGACTACATAATTCTCAGATTTACTGAGGTACTGGAGTCCTACAAACATAAATGGATGAGCACAGACAGATGGACGCAGATGCTGCAAAACTGTCATGAGGTAAGGGGGTCACTACCTGAAACCAGCAAATCTTCCTTGAGGCAGAAAAGACTATCTCCTTTCACCATGCCATGAATCCAGGAAAGTGACCCCATCAGGTGCATCCACCAGCCACCCCTGATGTTAGCTTGCATGGAGCCCCCCAAAAGACTATGTAAACTATCACCAAGCATCAGTTCTCTCCAAATTTATATACCACACCTATATTAGTGAAGCCCATGCTCCAGGTATCATTGTTATATCTGTATGTAATTACTGAAAGATAGGTAGATAGATATTTTGAACATTGTATTAGACAAACTTTTTTTCTGTAGAAAATCAATATGTTATGACAACAAGCTAAAAGAAATCTGCCATGTCTTTTCCTACCCATGCCTCATCCCACTCACATTGGGGGAGACTGCACAGTTCAGGGGGTCAGGGGACAGGACAGATGCTCTCCACACAGAGAAGGATAATATAGAGGTTCTTACAAATGACAATTCCAAAATGGAGCTGACACACCTAATGATCCAAGTACAATAATGTTGTCTTGCACATGGGAGAAATCCAGTTGCTTTCAGACAGACTGGAGGAAGATCAATAAGGAGATAAATCACAGGGAAAGTAACATGGAGAAAAATCTCTAAAATAGTTCACAGTTGTAAGCCCACAACAAAAAAGAAAAAGGAAAAGCCATATGAGCAGTGATGTGAAAAAACAATATGTGAATGGAATAACAAAATTCAGAGAAAAGTCTGCACATATGCTGTCTATTCTCAGGTTGAAGGACCTTGTCATTCATGGTGAAAGCTGGCCAACCCATAGGAGAGAGAACACCATTAACATACCTACTAATACCTGAATCCTTAAAGCATTCACTTCAGACATAGTTTTATTTTGCAATTACTAAGACCAGAGGCAATCTTGAGCTCTATGCTGTCATCAAATTGACCAGAGATAAGTGAAAAATGTTCATGTTGGTGCTCCTGAGCCAGCACTCAGGAGAAATTGGGAGTACAATGGAAGAAAGAAAGTCCTCAGCAAATCCCCCTGTGAGTGTGGGTATGTATGGTTATGTCAGTGACCTGATGACAGGGTAAGGAAAGGAAGGGAGGAAGGAATTGCATTTTTGTCCATGACATGAGTGTAATCTGCATATTTCTCAAGATGAATGTGAGGCATGATGATTTATGACTGCCCTTTAGCCAGGTGACTTAGGTACCTGAAAGAGCACAGCTTGGCTTGATATCACTACACCATAGTAGCTGACTTCACCATGATTGCCATTAATATTGTTCTTTTTTATAAACAAAGGTAAAAATAGGGGAAAATTTCCAGGAAATGAGAGTGACCATGCACACTGGAGTGAGTTATATCTGGAGTTACACTGGTCAACAACCCCAACTTTTGGCAGAATTTGAGTTGGAAAAGAACAAAGGGAACCGGGGGAGACTGATGAAACCAGGGGAAAGCAGAATCATCACCAACTCAACAGCTGGTGCTAAGGACGACACAGCCACAAGGTACCCACCAAAAAACTCCTTACCATAATTGAGCTTTCCAAAGTCCCCATCACAATTATAACCTATAAGCTTCTCTCCTAGTCAACAAGAGCTTTACAAATACTGTCAGCAGGATCTCTGTGGAGAGCTTATTGTGGGTCAAAGATTCCTTGGTTGTAAAGGGCAAGTTTCTCCTTGTAATAAGTAGGTCTGTAATCAAGCTTCTTATTGTGCAAAGGTTACTATTTTTGTTTTTCTTGGGAAAAAGTTGTGAAACATCTGTCTGACCTAAAAAATGAGACAAAGAGTTACTTTTTATTGAAGTTAACTTTATTTCATTTATGTATTTTTGTGTGGTGCTCAGGATCAAAACCAGTATCTCACATGTGCTAGGCAACTGCTCTATCACTGAGCTACAAGTCCAGCCCTTGAAAGTAACAGTTAGGTACCCACCCATTGTCATGACTAAAGAAAATTCTAAAGAATTTTCACATCATGTGTCCAGAGATTTTTAGCATTAGCTCCTCTGAACCACTGCAGCTTAACTAAAATTGCTTCCTAAAATTCCTCAGATGTCCAGACTCATCTGTTCTACATCAAGCACACAGCATTTGTGAAATTCATGAGGTCAGGGAGGATGAACTAGAAAATCTGAGGACTACGTGAAGGCAAGAATGGCATCCATTTGCCCCAAAACTCCCTCCCCATACACGCACACATAAAAGTACGAATTATATATTCTGTGTTGTAAATTAAAATATTTTTAAAGTATAGTTTAGAGTGCTTGCTTACACATGGGTATCTACAGTGTCAATATTTTACACCTAATTTAAGAAAACTATCAAGAATGGGTAATTACTATCGCAAAGGAAAGAAGCACAAAAGACCTAGAGCTGCTTTCTCAACAACATGAACTGTCAACACTCAGAAATACTAAGTGTCCTCTGTGAGAAGGTCTCTCTGATCAACCCAATAATGCAACAAGACAGCATCATGTTCTCAATAAATGACTTTCCTCTTCCTTTTCCATCATATCCTTTGTGTTTTATTACCAAGAAAACTAGATTTATTCACATTTATCTTAAGTACTTATAAGTACTTATCAGGAGGTGGGAAGCAACAAAAATCTAACACAAAAACATGAGTTCAGTGAAGAGGAGAACATTTTGTTGTAACTGGGCACATTTGTAATTCCATCAACTCTGAAGGCTGAAACAGCGTAATCACAAGGTTGAGGCCAGCCTGGACAATTTAAGGAGATCATGCCTAAAAAATAAAAAGGTGTGAGGATGTAGTACAGGTGAATAAAATTATCTTTATTTTATTTATTTTTATGCAGTACTGAGGATCAAACCCAGTGCCTTGAATGTGCTCAAGAAGTGCTCTATCTATGCCCAGTTCCATTAAATACATTAATAACCAATGAATAAAATAAATACAAGTTTTGTTTTAAAATTTTACCCTCATGAATGGGTTTGACATAACCACTATTAATGAAATTATAAGAGGTATTTTTAAATATATGGTCAAAAAAATACATGGACAGCCTTCATCCTCACCAAATTCTGATAAATTACATTCTAAGCCTTTTTCTACCAAGGCAAAGAAAATTTCTACCATCATTGGTTCTTTTATTTATGATGTAATTACAGTCCATCTTTCATTATCCCCTGATAAGACATGGCCCAGTGGAGAGAGCTCATGTGAAGTAGTGTCTCCACTAATGTAATGTTTGTTAAGTTAGTAGGAGTGCAAAAAAGGTTTTTGTGAGAAAATGCTGGTTCATATCTTGTATGAATGAGCATATTTAAATTCTTTCAAAGGTGATACTTTGAATGAAGAATCTCTTCAAACTAATTTTTTTTTAAATTAACTATATTTTATTTATTTATTTTTAGGTGGTACTGATAATCAAACCCAGGTCCTTAAATGTGTTCTACCACTGAGCTACCACAAGCATTTTAAAAATTCTTTTAAAAACTCAAATTACAGATCACTTATTTTTAAAAGCTTTAATAGATTACAAAGAAGCTAAAAGAAAAATTGAGTATATTTAGCGAAAACTCATAGCAAAAGTCTGTAAAATGAAAGGAGAATAACATGTTCCTTGAGAACTGATATTAAGTTAACAAAAGTCATTATATTTCAGCAAAGGAATGTATAATTGAAATCAATTATAGGATTTCATATCTAAATTTATTAATAGCATTTTATATTAAAAACTACTAATTTTATTAGTCACTAAATTAAAGCAATAAGAATGCTAGCAAGAAATTCTTCCATGGAGTGAAAGAAAAACAGCCCTTGAGATGCAGATGGTGATTGGACGTGGCTGCTAGTCCAAACCTGAAATATGACTGGGAGACCCCTGGTTCAGGCCCTGCCTGCCCCCTGATATGCATCTGGAACAGAGAGGCACTTACCAGATGGTTTGCAGGGGATGCAATGACCTCAGACAAACCAGCATAGCTTATTTCTCTACAGGAAGGTAATTTTAGTGCCTCTATAAGTGTGATAAGATCTCCCTGGGAGGAGAGAACCATGGTGTCCCATGTGGGACATTTACATGTTTCTTAATTTTCCTTTATTCTTTCCTGGACGATGGTACTCAGGGGAGAGCTGTGCTCAAAACTTCCCCTAAGTTACCCTGACACAAAAACATGTAACACCTGAAGGGTCAGATCATGTAGTCAACACCAATTTTATTACTTTGATACCAACTTTAAATTAGTGTGAACTTATTTCAGACTTTGTAATTCCTGTACTCTGGTGAGATTCCTCACACCTGAGCCCCCCCAGCGGCTCTGAAGGGGGGTTCTCTCCCTGCAATGTATGACAGGCATTTTCTTCTTTAAGAACTGGCACATAGAGTACCTGGTTTCTAGTACTATAGGTTCCTGTATTCCATGGTTTCCAAGTTCTCAACTTCAGGTTTCAAGATGCCAATCAAATTTAATGATGAGCTGGGCATGGTGGTGCACACCTGTAATACCAGCAGCTTGGAAGGCTGAAGCAGAAAGATTGTGAGTTCAAAGCCATCCTCAGCAAATTAGGGAGTGTGTGAACAACTCAGTGAGATCCTGTCTCAAAACAAAAACAAAAACAAAACTAATAATGGGGTGGGAATGTGGCTCAGTGGTTAAGTGTCCCTTGGTTCAATCCTTGGAACCAAAAGGAAAGAAAGAAAGAAAGAAAGAAAGAAAGAAAGAAAGAAAGAAAGGAAGGAAGGAAGGAAGGAAGGAAGGAAGGAAGGAAGGAAGGAAGGAAGGAAGAAAGAAAGAAAGAAAGAAAGAAAGAAAGAAAAGAGGATTTAATAAGAAATAAAACAGTATTATGAGTTTCTTGGGATAAACTCAACTAATCTGTATAGACATTATGCTCTAATTTTTAAAAGTTAATAAATCTCCATACTAAAATGAATCAAAGTATAGAAAATTTGAGGCAGAGCTAGTGCATGGTGGTTGAGGTAAGCCGAGGCACATTATTTCCTGGACAACAGTACTCAGGGGAGATCTGTGCAAACTTACCAAACCTGATGAAGGAAATCTGAAGAATTTTATGTAGAACAAAGAAAACCATGTCTCAGTGAAATTGGGGGAAAACACTAAGGAATCAGTTTATCAGAGGCAGCATGCACTGTCCTTGGGCAAAACCAATATAAAATTCTGTTTCCAATGTACCTTATAAAATTTATATGAAAAATGATTAGATATGTGACCAAGCACTGTCCTTGGGAAAAACCAATAAAAAATTCTGTTTCCAATGTACCTTATAAAATTTATATGAAAAATGATTAGATATGTGACCAAGAGGTACCCCTTGATCTCTAATCAAAATGAAGTACCATCATTATAAGGAGAATTACTGATATCCCTGATACTGGAATTAGAAGATGATCCTTTAAATCAGCTATTATCAATACGCATCAACATGCAACACACCAAAGAATGAATGTTCTCTCCCATATGTGGGTGCTAACACACAATTGGGGGGTATAGAAGTTCAGTGAGTTTGAAAAAGGGGAATGGAGGAGGAAAAATATAATGGAAATAGGAGGGCAGTGGAATGAATAAGACATATGTTTTCTCTGTTCATATATGAATACATGATCAGTGAAACTCCACATCATGTACAGCCACAAGACTGAGATCCTAATTAGAATAAGATATACTCCATGTTTGTATAAACATATCAAAATGGACTCTACTGCCATGTATAACTAAAAAGAACAAATTTTAAAAATTAAAGTTTATACAGATATAATATGTAAAAATTATCTTTTTTTCTGGAGAGAGATGGAACTTTCAACAGAATCTAATGAAAACACAATGACAAAAATATGTAACTTCTGCAATGTAAAAATTCATGATGGACCTGGGGGAAGACTAGACACTGCAGAATAAGTCTCCAAGATACCTCAAAACAAGTCAAAAGTTATCAAAACTCAGAGAGGGTGATAATAAAAATGTTTAAAAGTGAAATGTACATAAGTGGCCTATTAATTATTCTAAAATATCTGTCATTAAAACCACAGGAAGGAACCAAAATCAGGGAATAGTAGGAGAAAATAATGGACAAATTTACCAAACCTGATGATGTGAATCTGAAGAAGTCTATTTAGAACAAAGAAAACAATGTCTTAGTACATTACAGTGAAATTGGGGGAAAACACTAAGGAATCGGTTTATCCAGAATAAAAATAAAATAGCCACATGGTATTGATTGATGCAATGCTAACTGGGTAAGTAAGATGAATGATAGCAACACTTCAGATACTGGCAGTACTTGTAAAATAGGTGGTTATCTGGAAGTGGGCTTGGATTTATTATAAATATATATTTCAAATTCCTTGACAACTAGTAAAATAAGTTGAAAAAACTGTATTTGCAACAGGTGCAGTGGCACATGCCTGTAATCCCAATAACTCTGGAGGCTGAGGCAAAAGGATCACAATGCAGAGGCCAGCCTCAGCAACTTAGTAAGGGCCTCAGTAACTTGTTGAGATCCTGTGTCAAAATTTTAAAAAAAATCTTAAAATGGCTGGAGATGTAGTATAGTGATAAAGTGGCCCAGGGTTTAATCTCTGCTACAAAAAATAATCAAAAAATATTGATAAAAAATGACACATGCAATAGTGTAAATGGCTCAATTAGATTATATAAGGCAGAGAAAGTATGGAATACAATCCAATGAAATCAAAATAGCATCTGTAGAAAATATTAATTCAAGTGTTTATAAGAATTTTAGAGATATATGTTTATGGTTTTTTTGTGTGTGTATGTGTGTGGTATTGGGGATTGATGACCCCTGGTTTTATTCATACTAGGTAAGTTCTCCAACACTGAGCTACATTCCCAGCATGACCAATGTTTCACTAAAAATATTAATATTTAGAAGCTTCCATAAGGTGCTGAAAAATGAGAACAAACTGACTATCTGCTGTTTATGATAAAATTACTTTAAATATAATAACACCTTGATCAAAAGTAAAGGGGTGGATAGACACATAAAATGCTCACATTAATCAAAAGAGTGGAAGTACCTATATTAATTTCAAGAAAACATATTTTTGAGCAAGGGAATTATCGGGGACCAAGGGCTCATCACATAATGACAAAGGGGTCATTCCTCAAAAGATATAAATATACAAGAGTGAAAAATGGATAAAACTGTAATGAGAAACAGTTTGATGTATATAATAACTGGAGATTTCAACACCCATTCATGGGGAATGAACAGATTCAGCAGGCAGAAAATAAGTAAAGACACAGTTAAATTCACCAGTGCCACCAATCAACTGGATCTAATTGATGTTTACACATTACTTCTTCCAACAAGGTCAGGACACACATTCAAGTTTGCAAGAAACATCCAGCAAGTCAGACCACATCCTAAAAGACGAGGTCATGAAACGTGACTTACCCAAAACTTTAAACAAATCATAATGTGATACTCACTCTAGGACCCTAATTTACTTAAGATAGAAAGCAGAGAGATAATGGGCAACTCCCCCAAACACTTGGGGAGTTTATACTTCTGAATAAGGCACAAACCAATACAAATCAAGAAAGAATGTTAACTGAAAGAAAATGGAAAAGTAATCTATCAAAATTGTGATATGCAATAAAATCAGTAACAGTAAATTTTTGGAACTCAATCTATATTTTGGAAAAGGAAATCTAAACTCAATCATCTAAACCCCTACTTTAGGAAATCAGAAGATGAAAAGCAATTTAAATCCAAAGTAAGCAACAGAAAAAGAGTGATACAATTTAAAACAAAGTTGAACAACATTGAAATCAGAATATTAATGGAGAAAACTAAGGAGCCAAAACCTGGTTCTTGGACCACCTTCGTTGACCTGTGTGGGAGCCCTGGCCCAGGTGGCCTGGATTCACCCAGTGGCCAACAGGTAGAAACATGCCATAGCTCAGTTCCAAGCTGAGGACAATCTCCTCTAACCTGTGGGGGAATCTAGGACCAGGTTAAGTGCAGATCCACCCCTTGATCCACCTGGGATCCCAGGCCCAACCTACCTCCATCTGGGGACATGGCCCTCAACACACAGTAGCAACCACCTTGTGATGAAAGACAGGGCCTAAGAGCAGCTGCATCAGAACAGGCATCCAAAGCCAGTGTAAAGCCCACACTTTCAGCCCCATCTCTGTAAGAGTTTGAATTCATCTTGGGTCACCCCATTGCTCTCTTGAGTTACCTCCACTGTTGCCACCACCAACTTAAGTTGCAGTAGCATCCATCATGAGATACCACCAGGTCTGGAAGCCCAAAACCAAGGTGAGGTACAAATAATCTGCAAAGATCCTCACTGCAGGAAAGGAAGATGCATAGACAACATGAAAAAACAAGAAAACAAAGTGCACCAAACAAACCAGGATACTATAACAATATCCAAGGACAGCACAGTCAATAAAATGTCAGAGAAGGAGTTCATAATATACATAAAGTGTATGGGTGAATTTCAGAATGACCTATTTTTTTAGAGCAAATACAGGAAAAAAAATGATCACTCCAACAAAGAGATAAGGAAGCAAGTACAGGTAGCAAAAGGTTATTTCAAGAAAGAGATAGAGATTCTGAAAAGAAAAAAGAAACTCAGAAATCCTTAAAATGAAGGAAACAGTAAACAAAATAAAAAACTTCATAGAAAGCATCACCAACATACTAGATCATGTGGAAGACAGAACATCAGATAACAAAGACAAATTATATAATCTGGAAAATTATATACTTCACCACACAATGAAGATCCTAATAAATCATGAACAGAACATCCAAGAATTATGGGATAGCATCAAAAGACCAAATCTAAGAGTTATTGGGATAGAGGAAGGAACAGAATTTAAAACCAGATGAATGCACAATCTCTTAAATGAGTTAATATCAGAAAATTTCTAAAACATGAAGGATGAATTGGAAAACCAAATACATGTGGAAAAAATTGAAACAGATCTATATCAAGGTACATTATAATGAAAATGCCTAGCATATAGAATAAGAATAAACTCTTAAAGGCCATGAGAGAGGAATCAGATCACATATAGGGGGATACCGATATGGATCTCAACAGGCTTTTCAACCCAGACCCTCAAAGCCAGGAGATTGTGGAACAACATATACAAAGCTCTGGGGAAAAAAAAGGATGCCAACCAAGACTCTTATATTCAGCAAAATTAAGCTTCAGATTTGATGATGAAATTTAAAAAAAAAAAAACTTTCATGATGAACAAAAGTTAAAAGAATTCACAGTGAGAAAGCTCACACTAAAGAGCATGCTCAGTAAAATATTCCAGGTGGAGGAAATGAAAAACAACAATGAAAATTAGCAAAGGCAGAACCACATTAAAGGAAAGGTAAGTCAAAGAGAAACCAAGTCAAGTTAAAAAACAAAAATAAACCAAAATGTTCAGGAATGCAAATCATATAATAATAATAACCCTAAATGTAAATGGTCTAAACTCATCAATTAAAATACATAGACTGTGTCTGGGATTCTGGCTCAGTGCCTAGCATATGTGAACCTCTGGTTTGGATTCTCAGCACCACATAGAAATAAATAAAATAAAGGTCTATTGACAATTAAAAAAAAAACATTTAAAAAGACATAGACTGACAGATTGGATTTTAAAAACCCAACAATATGTTCCCTTCAAGATATTCATCACACAGGAAAAGACATCCACAGATTTAAGCTGAAAGGGTGGATAAAAGTACAACACTGGCATGCACCATGTAAATAAGCAGGGTTTTTCCATCCTCATATCAGATAAAGTAGACTTCAAACCAAGGCTAGTGAAAAGAGATAAAGAAGGAGATTTCATACTGCTTAAGGAATTCATACTTCAACAAGACATAACAATCATAAAATATCTATGCTTGAAATAATGGGGCATCTATGTCAAACAAACCCTTCTCAAATACAAGAACAAAAAAGACCACAACACAATAACACTGGGTGACTTTTATACATCTCTCTCTCCACTGGATAGATCTTCCCAACAAAAACTATACAAAGAAACTATAGAAGTCAATAATTCAATCAATATGTTGACTTAACAGACACATATAGAATATTCCCTCCATCAACAAGCAAACACCCTTTCTTCTCAGCAGCACATGGATCCTTCCCCAAAATAAACTATATGTTATGCCACAAAGCAAATAGTAGCAAATACCAAAAAAAAAGAAAAACAAAAAATCCCAGAGATACTACCCTGCATTTTATCAGATCATAATGGAACAAAATTAGAAATCAAGTGTAAAATAAAAATAGTACATATTCTAACACCTGGAGACTAAATGATTCACTATTGAATGACCAATGGATGACAAAAGAAATCAGAGACAAAATTTTTAAAAATACTTAGAAATGAGAATAGTGATACAAAATATAAAAATTTCTGGGACACTATGAAGGCAGTTCTAAGAGAAAAGTTTATTGCATTGAGCTCATTCATTAAAAGAATAGAAAATAGCCAAATAAAAAAATAAGATTGTATCTCAAACCCCTAGAAAAAAAGAACAAATATACACCAACAGCAGTAGGAGGCAAAATAATTAAAATCAGAGTTGAAACCAATAAAATTGAAACAAAAGAAAAATTCAACAAATTGAAAAACAAAATGTTTGTGAAAAAACTAACCAAATTGAGAAACCCTTAGCCAAGCTAACAAAGAGAGAAAAAAACTCAAATTACTAAAACCTGTGATGAAAAAATATATATCATGACAGACTGTTGGAACAAGGACTTAAGCATTAGAACAGAGACCCTGTGCCTAACAGAAAACGAAGGCACAAAGAACCAGCAGTACCCAGAAACAGGGTGCTCTATGTGGGAACAAACCAGGGGGAAAGAGCCCATCACACATTGTATGGCAAGGACCCTCAGAGCCACTGGGAAACCATGATGGGTGCCAGGAATCCATCAGCCCAAAATAGAAGCATGGTCAATTGTGGAATGGTTTGAACTCATTTGACCTCAGGATCAGAATGAGTGTAACTGGGCCTGTCAATATGATGGGGACATGGACCCAATCAAGATCTCTCTCCTGAAGTGTCCAGGGAACTTAGAGAAAAGTTTGGGGCCCAGCTCTCCCAAGACTGTTGTTATCCACCAGAGAAGAAAGTAAAACTACGAGACAGGGGACATGTTCCACTGGGGAAGCCACAGTTCTGTGTTCTCCAGTGGGATCTTGTCACCTTTGCAGACATTAAAATTACATCCCTGAAGAGACAGGACTTAAAAACATCCTTTCCTAAAACCTCACATCTCTTTCGGCACTTCTCAACTTCTCTGAGTCCTTCCCAGCCTCAGACATCTGGGTAAGTGTCTCTGTGTCCTCAGATACAGAATTAGTGTTTGGGTGGCCCTAGAAAAGCTGTGGGAGGAGGGAATCTGTGCCTTTTAGTGAAGTGTCTGGTCGCTGCAGGAGACATCAGCTCAGCAGCCCTACTGAGCCCAGAGGACTGTGTTCTCATGGTGCAATGAGGATATTCTCTTCTAAGAATGTTTGCTTCTTCAATTTAGATACTCCTAAAGTTACTCAATTTCTCATAGAGAATATTAATTAATTTTAATTTTTCCATTTATTTTTGTAATTTAGTGATATCTAGTGACAACTTATCTATTCTAGATTCTTTATATATTATTTACTGAGATATATATATATATATATATATATATATATATATATATATATATATAAAAAATCAGGAAAGCCATGAGTTTTAATTGGACATTTTATTATCTATACCTTTGCTTCTGTCATGTGCATAAACAAATAGAGCATCAGCAAGTGACATTCAAAGTTTGAATCATTTAAATTTTTAAAATCTTTAGAAGGAAGTGAGGTACTATGTTCAAAACTTCATTTTATAGAAGAAAAACTCACACTAGTATTAAATATCTACTTAAACATTTTCAGTTTGTCTTTGCATTCAATTTAATTTCACAACTTAAAAATTCCCCTATGCTGTACTCTATCAGTTAGGAAAGGGCAATGATGATAAGTTTTGAATATACATTAAATATTTAAAAAAATCAAATGAACATGCTGTTTGTTTCCCATTACTGGCTCCAAAACACCTAGGAATATAATTCAGAATAGTTTGGAGGAAAAATAATTGTGTTCATGAGTCCTTTATGATTTGGTCACTAAAGAGAAATACCTTTTGCAATTTTTGTTAGATTGGAAACATTTGAATCTAATTTTGTTTAGAGGAACATTTTGGTCAGTCAAATTCCACCCTACCATGATAACAGTACCTACATTTTAGATTTTTTTCCAAAACTCACTTTTTCATATCTGTAGCATGACTACTTAAATTTCAACCTATATCATTTTCTTGTTACTAAAACTCAAAGGGTAAAATCAGACAGGAAAGCCAACACTGTAGAGCAGGAAAGCAGGACTTGAATCTTCCATCACTACATCGATCAGGGAGAAGGACTCTTCTGCAGGACTGCTTGGGTTTTCTAGTAGTGACAGACAGCTTGGGGTCTGTGAAGAAGCACCTCTGGGGATTACTGTTTCTTTAGTTTAAAAGAACACTTTCACTTCTAGTGGCTTTTCTCAGGTGAAAATTAAAATGGGGTAATATAAACCCCATAGCTCTAATTGTGAATCCCAGGCTGTCCTTTACAACACTGACAATTCACAAGTAAACTGGTGATTCTCATATCTATTTCTCACAAAGAGCTGACATCCATTTTCCAAAACCCTGTGCAGGGTTTTGCTCATCATGTTGCTAGAGTCTCTGTATCTCACAGCAGATGTGCTCACAGGACTAACATCTGCTGGGCAATGGTTTTGCCCTCCCTGAGGTGCCAGTCATCTCTCCATGTGCTCTTCATAGATTTCCAGCACAAGAAGTGCCACAAGGTAGAAAGTGCTGCCTACATTGACCTCAGCTCCAAACCCAATTGCTTGAAGCAGGACTAATCTCACCTGCTTCATCCCCTTTTATCCATTTTTACCTTAATGAATAGAAGGGAGGATGGGGAAGATTGCAACAATGAAGTGGAGCTGTGTGATCATGAAAATTCATGCAATCTTTAGAGGTGAGTAAGTAAAAGGATTCCTCTGTCATCTCACCCCTGAGAGAGAGGCAGGATGATGCTTACACTGCAGAGGAGAGAACAGATGTGTGCTCCCTTCAATCCTTCACCCTGGAACTTGAACATCCTAAGAAGACAAACTTGCAGTGAGTTTTGCAGAGGGGTACTCTCCTCCTGTTATTCTCTCACTTCTGTCCTGACCTCCAGCTCATATCCACCGCCTGAGAAGTTATCACTAGTTTGAGGGAACGTGTATGATGATGTATGTATCATGAGCCACCCATGGTATTGTTGACTACACATTGTCTAACAGGACTGCTTCCATGATCTGGATCTTAGAGGGAGTCTTCACCTGAGGGACCCCAAGTCTTTACTATGAGCACTAACAAATGGAAGTTCTGTAATTTGTAGACATTTCTTTTTAAAAAAATGTGTAATGTGCTCTACTCATCTACTTACTTAGATTTTCCTTCCTCTTACCAGATGTGGATTCATCAAGGGTGACCTATTTCAGAAATTCAAGTTATAGTCACTGTGATTTATACATCCTTCCCCAGAGAATGTCGAGTCTGGGGGCAGCTTGATTTCTCAAATGCATAAAGTACAATATTAGTGCTGATACAAGAGGGCATCAAGATACCAAATTGGCAGCATCAACCTTAAGACCCTTATTGATGAGGGGTTCTCCAATCACCCCAATGATGGCAAAAAGCTTGTGTTCTGTCCCCTGATCACCTAAGGTATGCTGTGCCAGGTGTAATTGAGATGGACCAGAGAAGGGAAGGTTGGTGCCTGGTGCCACAGGATTTTCCTTAGCTCCCCTTTATGAATGGTTCTCATTCCCCAGGATGCTTTCCCACAACAATGGCTAATCAGCGTGGACAATACTATAGAACATTCTTTACATTACCACTGTGATATACTTACATAATTTCAATCATATATACTTGATGTGCAGCATTTGCTGATATGATCGTGGTTCAAAACTGGAGACAGCAGGATGACTAGAAAAGCATTTTTCTGGGGTTTCTCTGGGCACTCCATGGAGAGAGAATAATTGTGCTTAGGATTACAGCAAATTGTGTCCCTTGAATTCTTGCAGACATCAGGAAAGAGTCTAAGCTTTCCTGTTACTAATACAGAAATTCACTTTCAGAAAACAAGTTTCCACTGGCTTTAAGGCAATGAACAAAAAAACCCATGCATTTTTGAGTATGATTGCAAACTCATGGCACTATACACTCCTGATTTTCATTATTTCTGTTTGGAGGACTGCAGATTTCTCAGTAACACTGAACTTAAAGTCACCCAATGGCCTTGAGACACAGGTGATTAAAACATTTCATTCAATGAGTGTTTTCATGCTTGTTTTTTACAAGGTTCAAATGTTTAAATAATTTTAAAGCAGATCCTGTATGTCACATAATGCATTTTTGTTTCGTTTTGTTTCGTAATACACTCTATTATTGTTGTTGAAAGAGGGCAATTTTATTTTTTTTCTTCACCAGTAATTGAACTCACATTAATGTTAAACACTGAGCCACAACCCCAATCATTTTTTTTTTATGTTGAGGCAGGGTCTCACTTAGTTGCTTAAGGCATTGCTAAGATACTGTGGCTGGGTTTTAACTTGGAAATCTCCTGTCTCAGACTACTCTCCCTGGCCTAAAACATTTTAAAAGTTATTTATCACATGCTAATGTAAATATATTTAAAATTATACCATAAAAATACCCATAAATATTTGACTTATATGAAATCAATTTATAAGAATGAGCATATGCCATTTGTATATCCATTGATGTCACAAACAATGTAGGACTGATAATCAAATGTAATTCAGAAAAGTTTGGAAACATATGGACATTTTATTTCTATATTCTAATCTTTCTTCTGGACTTATTATGAGAACAACCCCAAAACACTGAATGAGTGAATGCAGAAAATTTTGTCACTTTACCTGATCATTACTTGGGGAAAATATTGTCCTTTATTAGTTGTAGTAGAGGGTTTTCATTTTCCACGAATATTGCATGCTAAAACTCATGCATTGAACCTGAAAAGGTTGATCACACAGAAGCTGTGAAGAGAAAAGTTTTCTAGATATATGATTAGAAAATGAGATAGATGGTGGTTGTGGAGTGTCAAAAAGAGTTAAGAGAGAAAAGTGGCCCAGGACTTGTAGCACAATAGGGTGATTACAGTCCTTAGTAGTTACTTATAAAACTTAAAGTATCCACAGAAGTGTTTGCAAGCTTCCAACATAAAAATGAGAACTTTGGGGAAGATGGAAATTGACACACTTTGATCCCAAAGCACTAAATACATATGTTGAATTGTAATACTGGGCCCCATATCCAAGTACAAAGGGTATATTCCAAATAAAAATTAAAACAAGCAATAGCATGCCACTTTTAACCAATTATGTACATAACCTTGGATTTATACATGGCATCCTATGTTCATGAATGTTTACCTTTTGTTGTTTCTTAGTATTTTTCTTTTCTTAGTACTGGGAATTGAACTCAGGTGAATTTAACCACTAAGCAACATCTCCAGCCATATTTTATATTTTATTTAGAGATAGGGTCTTACTGAGTTGCTTAGCACCTCACCACTGCTTAGGCTGGCTTTGAACTTAAAATTGTCCTTTCTCAGCCTCTCAAGCTGCTGGATTTAGAGTCGTGCCCCACTGCACCCATGTTTAGTATACTGACTTATACATTAACATGTTCTAAAGAGTCATGAAATGATTTAGCCTCACATACATAATTTTCTAATGACATTTCTTTTTAAAATATGACTGGAAATGATTTGAAATATACACCTACAATTTCAGACACTTGAAATAAAACACAAACATGCCTTGTATAGTAAATATTTCATTGGTAGATCAACATCAAATTTTCTGTCTCAAGTTTATGCTTGGCCTCTGAACTGAAATTGCTTAATTCTAGGAGATGACAAATGGGACTCTTTTGAAGGTCCTTCTTTCAGACTAAGTTCAACTTCTTGTACTTTAATGAAAACTTTACAATGGAATGACTCAGAATCACTTTCACTGTGACTTTAATTACCACCCTGATTCCAGATGACTGAGTAGAAAAAAATAGAATATATTTCTAATAATAATTGATAATTGGACATGGGACACTTAGGGCAATTATTCTGGTGATAATAATAATATGTATATAAGACATATAGGTACAATGGTGATTCAAAAACTGTCTTAAAATATCACCAAAGAATTTTCTACAGATAGTGATAAAATGCTCCAAAATTATGGAACTCTTTTGAGGCAGCAACAGAGGTAGTTATTATTAAAAAACTGAAATGTCCTTCCAGTCACATGTGAGGAATCACATAATTAAAAATAATGGTCAATATTTCTTAATGTCATTATATGTTAAAAACACTTCAACATTTGGTACTTCACCCTCTTGCACACACAATAGCTCTTGAATTCAGGTAATATGCCTGCCCATATTTATAGTTGAGATGATAAGAATTAAGCATCAGAGACTCTCAAGATCACACTTAAATAAATGGTAAATTTTAAATTCATATTCAAACAACATGTCTTACAGTGTGTAGTTGTTAATGTTGGCTTGGTTGATGTATTAAAGATATTAGGTCTGGTAATAAACTAGACTAAAGATAAAACTCCAATAATATAAGCAGGTATACAACTACTCCATCAAGATATATTTCTTGAGAGAGTTGGAATTCTCTATTATTATGCAAGCCTCCCATTTAAATGCATCAATAATTGTACAATTTTTAATATGTACTTGAGGCTGAATTGAGAAGATATAGAAACCAATTAAGGCACTATGCCAAAAACTTCAAGATGATATTATAAACTAGAACTATTTTCAGTAGCACATTATAATTCTGAATGCACAGGAAAGATGACAGCCCCCAAATCATTACACAATCCAGACATGATTTGGTAATAACAGGAAAATGGCACCCGGAGAGTGTCAGAGAAACTTGAATGCTGAAGTGAGAAAAGAGTGTGTTGGGGTGAATCCACACATGTCCTGATGGTAACAGGAGAGGCTGAGATTAATGGGTGTTATACTATTCAAAATAAAGTCTTCTTCATTTTCTCCTAAGATATATACTATGTGATTCATTGCTCAAAAGATGAAAATCACCAACAAACTCTATGATTATATTGGCATAAGAAATGCATTTTTCTCCGAAGTTGGCCTCGGGATCTCAGCCAACTCCATCCTCCTTCTCTTCCACATCTTCACATTCCTCCTCCAGCACAGGCTCAAGCCCACTGACCTGATAATTGGTCTCTTGGCCCTAGTCCACATAGGGATGATGACAATTTTGGGGTACATAGCTACAGATGTTGCTCTTTCTCAGGATTTTTGGGATGATATCAAGTGTAAATCGGTCATCTTCGTGCACAGGTTTCTGAGGGGCTTCTCCATTTGTGCCACCTGCCTGCTGAGTGTCCTCCAGGCCATCACTCTCAGCCCCAGAAGCTCCTGCTTGGCCAAGTTCAAACATAAATCCCCACAGCAGACCCTGTGTGTCCTTGTTTTCCTGTGGGCCTTCTACATGTCCTTGAGTGCTCACTTCTCCTTGTCCTCTAATGCTATTCCCAATGTGACCTCAAATGTCATTGTCTTTATTACTGAACCCTGCAAAATTGTTCAAATGAGTTACTTCTTCAGGCATTTATTTTCTGTATTAGGTGTATTCCGGGATGTCTTTCTCATAGGGTTAATGGCCCTCTCAAGTGGGTACATGGTGGCCCTCCTGTGCAGGCATAGGAGGCACGTCCAGCACCTTCACAACACCAGGCTTTCTCCAAAGGCATCCCCCGTGCAGAGGGCCACCTGGACCATCCTGTTGCTCATGAGTTTATTTGTGCTCATGTACTGTTTGGACAGCATCTTCTCCTCCTCAAGAACTACAGGGAACAATGACCCAGTTTATTATCATATCCATATGATGGTGGCCAATGGCTATGCCACAACCAGTCCTATGCTGCTGATCTGCACTGAAAAACAAATCATTAACTTTTTGAAATCTTTGTGGGTGAGGATAGTGCATACTTTACTAGTGATGATAGATAAGTTTTCCTAATATGCCAATAAACTGGCTTACGAACAGTAAATTATAGCATAGAATATATGCCTTCTGGAGGAAGTTAATATGGAGAAATGCATGTTTGGTTAAATATGTTACTTTAAAACAAGTGAATAACAGATTTATAGAAATGTCAATTCTTTACTTTTTGAGTTAACACAAGGGCCCAACATATCTGCTTGGTGTCAGCAAGTGCTTGTTATGAAATGGGACCTTCATGGCCTGGGTGAGTCATTGAGAACATATTGAGAGTATACAGCAGGTTTCAATAAGTGTTTAAGTGAGCTGTATTCTTCCCAATAAATATTGACATATTTATTGTCACAAATTACCCCTGATTCATCAATTGTCCTCTTATCGATCTTTTAAAAATAACTGAATGTAAGTACTCAAGTTACTGTATGTACACTAGTGCTCAAAGTAGCATTATTAATGGTAGCCCACGTCAGAAATACCTCAATGCCCAAAAGCATATGAATGTAAAAGCAAAACATGTCCTTGGCATACCATGGAATATTATTCAGCTGGAAACAAAAATAAATAAATTCTTGATGGAATAAATCTGATCTGCACTCTTAGAAAGGATCAAAATATTCAACCAGAGAATGGGACCAAAATTATTTTAGGTTGCAACCCAGGAATGCATAATATGTCAAAATACTACCAACTGTCATGTAAATGCAAAACAAATAAATAAAACAAAGTTGTTGGAATAAAAAAAGGATAAAGTGGTAAATTTCTTGTTATGTACATCTTACCATAACAAAAAGTGGCCCATGACTTTCTTTATGTTAAGAGAAACATGCCTCGTTCTGAAGGACAAGCAGCACATGTTCCTACTCTTTTGTAGAAAGCAGTAAGTAAATATAGAAGAACAGAATGGAATGGTGATCAGCATGGAATGGGAAGAGCAGGCAAAGGACACATGGAATGAGTTCAGTGAGGGGCACCAAAAACAGGATGGAGGAATCACTTCTGGTACTTCCCTGACCCAGTAGGGGAACTATTAGTTAAAACAACCTAAATTGTGTTTTAAAATGAAATTTCCAATATTAAAAACCATTATCAGATGAAAATCCTTATTACTATGGTCTGATTACTACAATTTATATCCATGTACTGACTTACTATAATGTACTCCATAAAAATACATATGTAAAAATATGTTTTTAAAATGAGGTTTCTAGTAACCTTATAACTACTTTGAAAAAATTCTCTAAAATAAAAAGAATTTTACATGTTGTGATTCTAAAGATGCCAAAATATAATTTTTAGAATATTCTAACACTTTTATAGCATTTTAGTGAATCAGATCCAAAATTTTACCTTTCTTAATATTTTTAGTTGTATATGGAGATATTTTCTTTATTTCATTTATTTACTTTTATGTAGTGCTGAGGATCAAACTCAGTGCCTCACATGTGCTAGGCAAATACTCTACCACTGAGCCATAACAACAGTTCACAAATCTTTTTTTATTTGTTTATTTGTTTTGGTCAAGGATTGAACCCAGCAGTGAATAACCACTGAGCCACATCCCCAGGCCTTTTTATTTTTTATTTTGAAACAAGTTGCTTAGTACCTTGCAAAACTAGACTGGCCTCAAACTTGTAGTTCTCTTGCCTCAACCTCCCAAATAGCTGGGATTACAGATGTGCACCACCTTGAAATTTATCTGAAGAAGAAGGAGGAGCTCTTGTTATGAATTCAGTTAAGCAGCCCTCTGTCCTCTCAAGTCTTTCAAAGGTATGCTGCCTTGGGTGGCAACAATTTATTTTCTGGGTAACATGTTTTACATGAAGTCAAAATGTCAAATACAAATTGTAGAGAAATACAGGGAAAATTACTGGACTTGATAATGTGTCAAGGAAATTATGGATTTGAAATATTGTTTTAATCAGAAAAAAGGAAAAAAAACAGAGTTGCTTTTCTAAATAGAAGTATTTTATGCCACTGAATATTTCAAAAGATGAACTGTAGGAAATGTTGCAGTGTTATATTTTACTGTCTCATATTGTCATTACTCCTATCTAGTAATTTTGGCTTTAAAATTATTACTTAAGAAGCAACTGAAAATTGAGGACTGGTTCAGGTAACTTGTGAAAATGTTGCACATGTATATCTCCTAAATAATAAAATATTCAAAAGGCACAATAACTAATGCCTTAGTTAACAAACATGTCCAACAAATTAAAATGATGGTCTCCTGTGCCACAGGACTTGCAGAAAATGACAAATGGAGAAGAAGAAAGGCAACATGAAAAGACCCTTCACAAAATAAGCTCTAGAGACAGCAGGAAGGTGTCTGAAAAGATGCTCAACAACACATGTCTCTGGAAAAATAAAATAAAACTACAAGATCCCAATAAGCACTCAGAATGGCACACACTCACACAAAACAATAGTAACAAATACTTCTTGGTGGCATAGCACAGGACGGGACCCTTGATTGTTGCTGGGATGCCACATACAGTCTCTGGGCAGGCGTGCTGTGGTTTTCTTTTTCCATAATAAAGTTGCTATATGATGCATGAATCACACTTCCAAATTTTACCCACATTATTTGTAAACTGATGCCCACAGGAATGGTGTATGTTACTGAAGGCTGCACCTTGTCCCTCATGCCAATTGAACAAAGATGATGTGGTTTTGAGGAAAAGGAAAAGCAGGTACATTATTGCTTTGCTATCAATGAAGAAGCACAGGGGGCTCCAGTCCCAGAGGATGTGATTCTGCTCATCACAGGGAACAGAGTTTGTTTTTGTTGTTGTTGTCTTGTTTTTTGGGGGTATTGGGAATTGGACTCAGGGGCCCTTGACCACTGAGCCCCATCCCTAGCCTTGTTTTATATTTTATTTAGAGACAGGGTCTCACTGAGTTGCTTAGGGCCTCACTTTGGCTGAGGCTGACTTTGAACTCTTGATCCTCCTGCCTCAGCCTCCTGAGACAAGGGGATTACAGGCATGAGCCACTGTGCCCAGCAGGGCAAGGTTTTTTAAAAAGCCATTCAAAGGCTGCCTGTCAAGAAGTCCCTCTAGAGGAATTTAATTCACTTTTTAATTTGGGAGACAGCAGTTCCTTAGGTCTTTTGGTGCCATCCCTGAAGTCTAATTCCTTGGTTCCTGTGGTGGGTATGTGCTCAAAGGTGTCTGGTCCAGGATAGGTAAAGATGGTCTTGTTCCCCCTTGACAGGTTGTGGAGGAGGAAAGGAAAAAGAGGAAAAGGAAACATGTCCATTTTAAAAGAAGCCTCATTGGCAAAGCAGCAAAGCATGAGGTGAACAACTTGTACATATGCAAGTGTGGACAGCAGCTTCCTTAACTATCACTGTACACTGGAAGGAATACACACATTCTTTTGCAAATTTATAGAGAAGAAAATATACTTTTATAAAATTTCCATTAAACAAAAATATTAGCCTTTTCCTTAGCTCAACAATGGAAATGAAACTTAAATGCATTTTACTAAATAAAAGAAATCAGGATGCAAAGGATACTTCTTTCATTCCATCTAAATCTCATTCCTGAGGAGACAATAGAGACCAGACCTGAGAGGACTGGTTTTCAGGATTAGACAAAAGAGCAGCCCTTGGGTAACAAGTGGATGTAGCCTGGCATACTGTGCCCGCTGTCCCAACTGCTCAGGAGGCTGAGGCAGGACAATAAGCCCACAAGTGTGAGACAAGGTGGGCATCACAGTAAGATGGTCTCATAAACAAATGAACAAAAAACCAAGAAACAACAACAGCAAACAAAACAATACCAAGGTCACTTTTAAGGTGAAGAGTCTTTTCTGTACTGTACACATAAAATGGATGCCTGCCATTGTTCAAAACCATGGAATTCATTTTGCAAAGACTGAACTCTAATGGGGGTAAGTTAAAAGAAAGACTTTAAGAAGGAACTGAACTGAGAAATTTTGATAAATGCATTCTATCCTCAGCACCACATAAAAATAAATAAATATAAATAAAGTGATTGTGTTCATTTAAAAAAAAATGTTATACCAGTTTTACTTACCATTTAGCTTCTGCTGGATCTCTAACTTTCCTAGCCTTAAATTTAAAATGTGAATTAAAAAACCTACAAGATTCACTAGGCTTATAAAAAACCAGTTAACACATAAGAAAAAAAGCATCTCTTTTCAGTCCAAGCTGCTTGGCTGGCTATCTTACCTGTTTTCAGCCAGGTTTTTTACCCAGTTCTTCCCTAATGTTCCAACACAAAAAATAAATAAATAAATAAATAAATAAATAAATAAATAAATAAATAAATAAGGAGAAGAAT
The DNA here is from genome assembly GCF_045843805.1 of Urocitellus parryii. Lineage (NCBI taxonomy): Eukaryota > Metazoa > Chordata > Mammalia > Rodentia > Sciuridae > Urocitellus > Urocitellus parryii. Next base: position 113,327,049 of record NC_135541.1, read on the forward strand.
TTTAAATGTACAAGCTTTCTTTTTTTAAAGAAAAAAAAAGATTTTCCTAAAAATTTCACAAACTTTCCCTGACTCTTATCTGAGCTAAAACTACACTCTGGCCTGATTTTAAAATAATAATAATAATAATATACCAATGTAACTTTTAAAATATTTTGTATAAGTTGATGTATTTTTCTGGTCAGTCTTGTTTAATCTAACTATAAAAGTTTTTACATTCTGTCTTTATCCAAAGGCTAATTCCCCCAGAGTTAACTCTCAAATACATCCAAAAATTTCTTTAACATATCCTCAATAGGATATAAATATGATTATGTTGGAAATAATTGTGATAAGTATCAAGGACAAAAAGGTCAGCTAACCTGAAACTTTTGATTCAGTTTCCAGGATACCTAGTGGATTTCTGTACCTGGCATTTCCAATTGTACAGGCCTGCATTATATCTCTATATTATGTAGTTGATATCAAAATTTATATTTAGACAACAAGTGCTCATAAATAAAAAAAAAAAATTTTAAAAATGGATTCAAATAATTAAATTCAAATCAAATAATTAAATAATATATAAAGGTCCTTAAGGTCTTTAAGGTTTTCTAGGTGGCCAAACAATAGTCTTAATTACTAAAAATTATCAAAGATACAATATCTATAATTTCCAAAATTTTTTTTCAAAAAAAAATTGATGATTAATGGTATTGATCATGTTTTTCTTATGTTTTTATGTTATAATTAAAATAAATAATTAAATTTTACATAAAAGGGATTAATCTTCATGAGTATAGTTTCTTAAATACATAATTAAAAATTACAGCTGATGCCAAACTGATCTCTCATTTTTTCCAGCTATTCAAGAAACAGGATGCTGCCTCCTTCCTTGATTCCTTCTTTAAAACAGAATTTACAAGTCAGCGGCCAGCATCCGGGAAAGCTGAAGGATACACCGCCACTCTCCTTCAGAGTGCGACATCAAAACAGGTCGGTGTCATTCAGCTCACCCCCCAGACAGCGGGAATTCGCATAAAATCTCTCCTAGGCTTGCCGGGAGAGGGAGTATCAAGCTGAACCTCCATACAGTCTAGGGGGAAACCAGAGACACCTGACCTCCAACCCCTCCTCCCAGTAGCAGCCAAAAGGAAACCTGGCTAGCCAGCGCTGGGGGAGGGGCAAGCAGAAAAAATCAAAGTGATAGAGTGCCAGGGATCCCAGCAGCCTGCAGCAGGGCCCGGAGAGCCAGGCCAACTGATTCGCGTGGCCTGCCCTGCGGCTACAGAAGGCGTGGCGCCTCAGTGAAGCCATTAATTGGCAAGCAGGGAGGTTAGGGAAGGCCATTAGGTGGAATCCCACCAGCCAAGCCCACACGGACCCTTGGGCCGAGCACGGGTTCTCAGAAGGGGAAGGAAGTGGTACAGTCCCATCCCCCACAGCGGACACCCCGCCGAGGCAGTCAGCGGCCAGCATCCGGGAAAGCTGAAGGATACACCGCCACTCTCCTTCAGAGTGCGACATCAAAACAGGTCGGTGTCATTCAGCTCACCCCCCAGACAGCGGGAATTCGCATAAAATCTCTCCTAGGCTTGCCGGGAGAGGGAGTATCAAGCTGAGCCTCCATACAGGCCAGGGGGAAACCAGAGACACCTGACCTCCAACCCCTCCTCCCAGTAGCAGCCAAAAGGAAACCTGGCTAGCCAGCGCTGGGGGAGGGGCAAGCAGAAAAAATCAAAGTGATAGAGTGCCAGGGATCCCAGCAGCCTGCAGCAGGGCCCGGAGAGCCAGGCCAACTGATTCGCGTGGCCTGCCCTGCGGCTACAGAAGGCGTGGCGCCTCAGTGAAGCCATTAATTGGCAAGCAGGGAGGTTAGGGAAGGCCATTAGGTGGAATCCCACCAGCCAAGCCCACACGGACCCTTGGGCCGAGCACGGGTTCTCAGAAGGGGAAGGAAGCGGTACAGTCCCATCCCCCACAGCGGACACTCCGCCGAGGCAGTCAGCGGCCAGCATCCGGGAAAGCTGAAGGATACACCGCCACTCTCCTTCAGAGTGCAACATCAAAACAGGTCGGTGTCATTCAGCTCACCCCCCAGACAGCGGGAATTCGCATAAAATCTCTCCTAGGCTTGCCGGGAGAGGGAGTATCAAGCTGAACCTCCATACAGTCTAGGGGGAAACCAGAGACACCTGACCTCCAACCCCTCCTCCCAGTAGCAGCCAAAAGGAAACCTGGCTAGCCAGCGCTGGGGGAGGGGCAAGCAGAAAAAATCAAAGTGATAGAGTGCCAGGGATCCCAGCAGCCTGCAGCAGGGCCCGGAGAGCCAGGCCAACTGATTCGCGTGGCCTGCCCTGCGGCTACAGAAGGCGTGGCGCCTCAGTGAAGCCATTAATTGGCAAGCAGGGAGGTTAGGGAAGGCCATTAGGTGGAATCCCACCAGCCAAGCCCACACGGACCCTTGGGCCGAGCACGGGTTCTCAGAAGGGGAAGGAAGCGGTACAGTCCCATCCCCCACAGCGGACACTCCACCGAGGCAGTCAGCGGCCAGCATCCGGGAAAGCTGAAGGATACACCGCCACTCTCCTTCAGAGTGCAACATCAAAACAGCGGACACTCCATCCAGGCAGTCAGTGGACACCATCCGGGAAAGCTGAAGAATACACCACCACTCTCCAACAGCTTGCAACATCAAAACAGCCAGCAGCAGGACCCTGGAGATCCAGGCCAACTGATTCGCGCGGCCTGCCCTGCAGCTACAGAAGGCGTGGCGCCTCAGAGAAGCCATTAATTAGCAAGCAGGGAGGTTAGGGACTGCCATTAGGTGGAATCCCGCCAGCCAAGCCCACCGCCCACGCCCGGAACAGGCCCAGCGATCTGCCAGCATTGTAGTCACGACACCCCAATTGGAATAGGGACAGAGCAGAGTCGCCTTCCACTCCCGGAACAGGCCCAGAGAGCCGCCAGCGTGGTAGACACGTCACCCCAATTGGAGTAGGGGCACAGCCGCCGCCCGCACCTGCAAGGGAGACTTTTCAAGTATACAAGAGCAACATAAATAAATAGGGGGTAAATTTCAAAACACAACAGTTGCACCAAGCAGAAAGAAACGCGAGCAGTATGAAAAGACAAGGAAAGAAAGGTCCACAAGCAATGCAGGTCAACTCAACTTTAGAAGAGGTAATAGCTGCAACAGATGGAATATCAGATAAAGAGTTCAGGATATATATGCTTCAGATGATCTGGAGTCTCAAGGAAGACATGAGACAGCAAAATCAGACAATGAAAGATCACATTGACAAACAAATCCAGGAAGTAAAAGATCAATTTCACAGGGAGATAGAGGTAATAAAAAACAAACAAATTGAAATTCTAGAAATGCAGGAAACAATAAACCAACTTAAAAACTCAATTGAGAATACTACCAGCAGAGTAGATCACTTAGAAGAGAGAACATCAGACAATGAAGACAAAGTATTTCAACTGGAAAAGAACATAGACAGCTCAGCAAGTCTGCTAAGAAACCATGAGCAGAACATCCAAGAATTATGGGACAATATCAAAAGACCAAATTTAAGAGTCATTGGGATACAGGAAGGCACAGAGCTCCATTCCAAAGGAATAAACAGTCTATTCAGTGAAATAATACGAGAAAACTTCCCAGAATTGAAGATTGAGACAGAATCCCAAATCCTAGAAGCCTACAGGACGCCGAATGTGCAAAATCATAAGAGATCCACACCTAGACACATTATAATGAAGATGTCCAACATACAGAATAAGGAGAGAATTTTAAAAGCTGCAAGAGAAAGAAAGCAGATTACATTTAGGGGTAAACCAATCAGGATAACAGCTGATCTCTCAACACAGACTCTGAAAGCTAGAAGATCCTGGAATAACATATTTCAAACACTGAAAGACAATGGGCTCCAACCAAGAATCGTGTATCCGGCGAAATTAAGCTTCAGGTTAGAAGATGAAATTAAAACCTTCCACAATAAACAAAAGTTAAAAGAATTCGCAGCTAGAAAACCATCTCTTCAAAAAATCCTTGGCAAAACATTACAGGAAGAGGAAATGGAAAACAACATTGAAAACCAACAATGGGAGGTAGGACAGTAAAGGGGGGAAAGTAGTCAAAGAGGATAACAAATCAGGTTTAGTAACATCAATAAACAAATATGGATAGAAGAACAAACCATATCTCAATAATAACCCTAAATGTTAATGGCTTAAACTCACCAATTAAGAGACATAGGCTAGTAGAATGGATCAAAAAACAAGACCCAACAATATGCTGTCTACAGGAGACGCATTTGATAGGAAAAGATATACATAGACTGAAGGTGAAAGGTTGGGAAAAATCATGTCACTCATATGGACCGCGGAAACAAGCAGGAGTGTCCATACTCATATCTAATAAAATAGATTTCAAGCCAAAGCTAATCAAAAGGGATATAGAAGGACACTTCATACTGCTCAAGGGAACCATACACCAACAAGACATAACAATCATAAATATATATGCCCCAAATAATGGTGCAGCTGTATTCATCAAGCAAACTCTTCTCAAGTTCAAGAGTCTAATAGACCAACATACAATAATCATGGGAGACTTCAACACACCTCTCTCACCACTGGACAGATCTTCCAAACAAAAGTTAAATAAGGAAACTATAGAACTCAATAACACAATTAACAACCTAGACTTAATTGACATATACAGACTATACCACCCAACATCAAGTAGCTACACTTTTTTCTCAGCAGCACATGGAACCTTCTCAAAAATAGACCATATACTATGTCACAGGGCAACTCTTAGACAATACAAAGGGGTAGAGATAATACCATGCATCTTATCTGATCATAATGGAATGAAACTGAAAATCAATGATAAAAGAAGAAAGGAAAAAGCAAGCATCACCTGGAGAATGAACAATAGGTTGCTGAGTGATCAATGGGTTTTAGAAGACATCAAGGAGGAAATTAAAAAATTCCTAGAGTTAAATGAAAACACAGACACAACATATCGGAATCTATGGGACACATTGAAAGCAGTTCTAAGAGGAAAATTCATTGCTTGGAGTTCATTCCTCAAAAAAAGAAAAAACCAACAAATAAATGATCTCATACTTCATCTCAAAATCCTAGAAAAAGAAGAGCAAAACAACAGCAAAAGAAGTAGAAGGCAAGAAATAATTAAAATCAGAGCTGAAATTAATGAAATTGAAACAAAAGAAACAATTGAAAAAATTGACAAAACTAAAAGCTGGTTCTTTGAAAAAATAAATAAAATTGACAGACCCTTAGCCATGCTAACGAAGAGAAGAAGAGAGAGAACCCAAATTACTAGCATACGGGATGAAAAAGACAATATCACAACAGACACTTCAGAAATACAGAAGATAATCAGAAATTACTTTGAATCCTTATACTCCAATAAAATAGAAGATAGTGAAGGCATAGATAAATTCCTTGAGTCCTATGATCTGCCCAGATTGAGCCAGGAGGATATAGACAACCTAAACAGACCAATAACAATAGAGGAAATAGAAGAAACCATCAAAAGACTACCAACTAAGAAAAGCCCAGGACCGGATGGGTATACAGCAGAGTTTTACAAAACCTTTAAAGAGGAACTAACACCAATACTTTTCAAGCTATTTCAGGAAATAGAAAAAGAGGGAGAACTTCCAAATTCATTCTACGAGGCCAATATCACCCTGATTCCGAAACCAGACAAAGACACATCAAAGAAGGAAAACTACAGACCAATATCTCTAATGAACCTTGACGCAAAAATCCTCAATAAAATTCTGGCGAATCGGATTCAAATACATATCAAAAAAATTATACATCATGATCAAGTAGGATTCATCCCTGGGATGCAAGGCTGGTTTAATATACGGAAATCAATAAATGTTATTCACCACATCAATAGACTTAAAAATAAGAACCATATGATCATCTCAATAGATGCAGAAAAAGCATTTGACAAAGTACAGCATCCCTTTATGTTCAAAACGCTAGAAAAATTAGGGATAACAGGATCATACCTCAACATTGTAAAAGCAATATATGATAAGCCACAGGCCAGCATCATTCTGAATGGAGAAAAATTGAAGGCATTCCCTCTAAGATCTGGTACAAGACAGGGATGCCCTCTCTCACCACTTCTGTTCAACATAGTCCTCGAAACACTGGCCAGAGCAATTAGACAGTCAAAAGAAATTAAAGGCATAAAAATAGGAAAAGAAGAACTTAAATTATCACTATTTGCAGATGATATGATTCTATACCTAGCAGACCCAAAAGGGTCTACAAAGAAGCTATTAGAGCTAATAAATGAATTCAGCAAAGTGGCAGGATATAAGATCAACACGCATAAATCAAAGGCGTTCCTGTATATGAGCGACAAATCCTCTGAAACGGAAATGAGGACAACTACTCCATTCACAATATCCCCCCAAAAAATAAAATACTTGGGAATCAACCTAACAAAAGAGGTGAAAGATTTATACAATGAAAATTACAGAACCCTAAAGAAAGACATAGAAGAAGACCTTAGAAGATGGAAAAACATACCCTGCTCATGGATAGGCAGAACTAACATCATCAAAATGGCGATATTACCAAAAGTTCTCTACAAGTTCAATGCAATGCCAATCAAAATCCCAACAGCATATCTTGTAGAAATAGATAAAAGAATCATGAAATTCATATGGAATAATAAAAGACCCAGAATAGCAAAAACAATACTAAGCAGGAAGTGTGAATCAGGCGGTATAGCGATACCAGACTTCAAACTATACTACAGAGCAATAGTAACAAAAACAGCATGGTACTGGTACCAAAACAGGCGGGTGGACCAATGGTACAGAATAGAGGACACAGCAACCAATCCACAAAACTACAACTATCTTATTTTTGATAAAGGGGCTAAAAGCATGCAATGGAGGAAGGATAGCATCTTCAACAAATGGTGCTGGGAAAACTGGAAATCCATTTGCACCAAAATGAATCTGAATCCCTATCTCTCGCCGTGCACAAAAGTTAACTCAAAATGGATCAAGGAGCTTGATATTAAATCTGAGACACGGCATCTGATAGAAGAAAAAGTTGGTTATGATCTACACGCTGTGGGATCGGGCTCCAAATTCCTCAATAGGACACCCATAGCGCTAGAGTTAACAAATAGAATCAACAAATGGGACTTACTCAAACTAAAAAGTTTTTTCTCAGCAAAAGAAACAATAAGAGAGATAAATAGGGAGCCTACATCCTGGGAACAAATCTTTACTCCACACACTTCAGATAGAGCCCTAATAACCAGAATATACAAAGAACTCAAAAAATTAGACAATAAGATAACAAATAACCCAATCAATAAATGGGCCAAGGACCTGAACAGACACTTCTCAGAGGAGGACATACAATCAATCAACAAGTACATGAAAAAATGCTCACCATCGCTAGCAGTCAGAGAAATGCAAATCAAAACTACCCTAAGATACCATCTCACTCCAGTAAGACTGGCAGCCTTTAGGAAGTCAAACAACAATAAGTGCTGGAGAGGATGCGGGGAAAAGGGCACTCTTGTTCATTGCTGGTGGGACTGCAAATTGGTGCAGCCAATTTGGAAAGCAGTATGGAGATTTCTCGGAAAGCTGGGAATGGAACCACCATTTGACCCAGCTATTCCCCTTCTCGGTCTATTCCCTAAAGCCCTAACAAGAGCATGCTACAGGGACACTGCTACATCGATGTTCATAGCAGCTCAATTCACGATAGCAAGACTGTGGTACCAGCCTAGATGCCCTTCAATAGATGAATGGATAAAAAAAATGTGGCATTTATACACTATGGAGTATTACTCTGCATTAAAAAATGACAAAATTATAGAATTTGGAGGGAAATGGATGGCATTAGAGCAGATTATGCTAAGTGAAGCTAGTCAATCTTTAAAAAACAAATACCAAATGACTCCTTTGATATAAGGGGTGTAAACAAGGACAGGGTAGGGACGAAGAGCTTGAGAAGAATATTTACAGTAAACAGGGATGAGAGGTGGGAGGGAAAGGGAGTGAGAAGGGAAATTGCATGGAAATGGAAGGTGATCCTCAGGGTTATACAAAATGTCATATAAGAGGTAAGGAGGGGTAAGTCAAGAGAATACAAATGGAAGACATGATTTACAGTAGAAGGGGTAGAGAGAGAAAAGGGGAGGGGAGGGGAGGGGAGGGGAGGGGGGATAGTAGACAATAGGACAGACAGCAGAATACATCAGACACTAGAAAGGCAATATGTCAATCAATGGAAGGGTAACTGATGTGATACAGCAATTTGTATACGGGGTAAAAGCGGGAGTTCATAATCCACTTGAATCAAACCGTGTAATATGATGTATTAAGAACTATGTAATGTTATGAACGACCAATAAAAAAAAAAAAAAAAAAAACAGAATTTACAAAAAAAATAATAAAAGTTGTCAACAATAATTGTAAGTCAACTTTCCACATTTATTATGTCATTGTTATTAATAATTTTTGTTAAAACACCTTATACTTTTACAACAATAGTTATTAATTGTAATAAAAATATATGTATTAAAATAATGATATTGTTCTCATTTTTTAGGCTATGATATATTGCCTTTTGCTGACATGTATGCTCAATTAATTACTAATGATTATAACAAAATGTTATATTTGACAGACATAGAGATTCATGTTTTATATCTTACTTATAAAAAAACCCACTTCTTCAATATTTACAGTTTTCATCCTACTATCAAGCTGTATTAACTCAATTTTTACCACATATTAATTTTCACATACCTCATAATGGATGACTGTCTTTGTTATCTCAGGTAACACATTCTCCTTCTTCCTTGATTTCTACTGTTCCTTCTGCAGATGAAATAACAATGTGTACAGGTGGAGGTAAACAAACAAAAATAATATAGGTGTTTACTGATGATAAATGGACTATTATACTTGACCCCAAGTCTCTCCACAACAAGCTGAGTTCACTACATTGTCCTGGCACTAAGACTGTTGTCTAATACTTTAAACATGACTATAGATTCTCAATATGTAACTAAACTTCTTCCTCATATTTTTATAGCTGTGTTATGGCTTTGTTTGGATTCCAAATTACTATCTCTTTTTTTTTTTAGCCCTTTAAACTTTTTTTGCAGCATCATGTGTCTCCTATCTTTCTCTCTCATATAATCAGCCATACCAAAAGTCCTGAACCTTTGATGAAAGGTAACACTCATGCAGATAAAACTATAAAATCCCTTTATTTTCAGAGGCTATAAAATCCCATGGATTTTTTTCATCAAAATGCTCAATCATTAATAAAGATGTTTTCTCTCTTCACAACAGGCTCATGCTATAGTTAACAACTCTTCTTATTGCATGCGCTTTGGGCCCCTATGTGGGAGTCTGTAAGTCCATGAGGCCTACATTCTAATATGCTTTAAAAATTAATGTTACCCATTTTCCTCCTTTTTAGCCTTACTCCTTTCTTCATGTTTCCATTGATACTCATTCTGGGTTCACCTGGGCTGGTGCCCATAGGTCTAAAAAGCGATCTACTTGCATTTCTCACTTATTCTTTGTTTTGTCACCATGGGAAAACCTGCTCATTTAAAAGTGGACAATGCCCCCCACAAATACATCTCATGCTTTTGCACAATTTTATAATCAAAGTAATATAATTTTGAATCATAATATTCCTAATAATCCTATTGGACAGACTTTGGTTAAATGAGCACATTGTACTCTTAAAACTTACCTTTTTAAACAAAAACAAAAACAACCAAAAAAAGAAATCTAGCCTCTCTCTCATATTAATAATGCTTTAGATATTGTTTTTTTAATATTTATTTATTTTTTAGTTATTGGCAGACACAACATAGTTGTTTGTATGTGGTGCTGGAGGATCGAACCCCGGCCGCACGCATGCCAGACGAGCATGCTACCGCTTGAGCCACATCCCCAGCCCCTAGATATTGTTTTATTTATAGATGATGCAGTCTATATACAATAAAAAGTCACAATTTGTCTTCCCTTTGGATAGACATTTTATCCCCAAACAGCCATTACAAAAATTTTATGTAAAATACAGGGTTCCACCAAACCCAGGAAGACAAGCCCCTATGCTTCTGATCACATGGGAAATGATTGACTGCTATACTTACACCAACAGGTCCAGTTTAGATTCCAGCTCAGGGTGTGAGTCCTTCCAATTATGAGTGGACATCAGGGACTTCACAACCTGATCCCCAAGTTTCATTTGATTGTGGATGAGGAGAATTTCACCAAACAAAAGGACAAGGATCACTCTCCTCAAAAGAGAAGGCACTCTGAAAGAGGATTCCAAGCTACTAGACTTCCAGTGACTTGAGGAGATACAAAATCATTAACAACCTCAGCTCAACAGCTGTTAGCTCAAATAGGGTTAAAATATACTCCAGAAAACTTAGTTACTATTTTGAGTGCTACACTCACACAAACTCTGTAAATTTTTCAGTCTTAACAATGTTGTTGTTCTGTTGTTGGACCCAGCTGTGGAAGTTCAGTACAGTCTGAGTCCTTCACTTCTAAAACCCATTATAATATCTGGGTTCGCTTGGCTGAAATTGCCATATACCTGCAAAACTGTCTCATGGTAACCATTGTCCTCTTAGCAGGCTGTGTTCTTACCATCCCCACAGGATTTAATAGGCCACCATCCTGCATAATGCATCCATAAAAGGTCTCTTCCCCTTGATGAAAACTGTGATGATTCAGTAAACTTCTCTCTAAGGCAGAATTGAAAACCTTGTGATTTTCCTTAGTGAGTGTCCCTGGACTAGGTTTCAGGGCTTACAAAACAACTATGAAATGAGCCTGTGCTGTAGTAAAAAAATATTAATCTTACCTCTATGGCAATCTAAATGCTTAATGAAGAACAAAACAACATAACTGAGCTATTCTAAACAATTGGGCCACAATTGATTATTTATTATTACATAATAAAGGTTCTCAGGAGCTTAATAATATGTGTTGCTTTAACTTAAGTGATAACAGTAATTCTATTTCAAAGAAGTTAGATTACTTTAAAGACATCATTGATAAGGTCTGACAAGATGATGGAGGTTTAGACTTAATGGATTGGCTAACTTCATGGTTACCCAACTTTACATGGGTCAAACAATTATTCCTAGGTGGATGTTTACTGATACTGGGATTGTTATGTGTTGGTTTCTGTTGTCAATGCCTACCCTAATTTTGCCTCCACCAGCATTAAGAAGGAAACAAATGTTATTTATCCAAAAGGCCTTAAGAAAACAAGAAAGGGGAGCTGTAGTGGTTCTGTGCTTAAGATGAGTTTTCTGATGAATTTTGTGATTGTGGCATTGCTGGTTAGGAAGTTTCTGTGCAAAAGTACAGAATGTCTGGCTGCTGGGGAACTTCCATGTAAAAGACACTGGATGCCTGGCTGTTGTGTAAGGGTCTGGCAAAACGTCAGAGGAAGAGACCACCAAGAGACTGACTCATGCAATTGCAGAAGGGGATTTATTGAGGATCCATTCCAGCGCGCTGGGGCTCCTTGCTCACTCAAGAAGGGAGAGCAGCCCAGAGCCCAGAGCAGAGATCAAGCAGTGCTTAAGTACACTTTTTGGGGAGGGCGGGGGCTTTGCATACATTGGAACAAATTATCATGAGGCGCGGGAAAATTGAACAACAACTCTCATACATGATTAGCACATTCATTGGCAGGAACAGGTTAGGCGGGGGTGATTGGTCACTCCAAAGCAAGGTACACATTCAAACTGATTGGTTTGGGCCTTGAATGCCTACGTGCCAGGCTACACAGGGTCCTAGGTTATTAAACAACCAGAGGGTCAGGGGGAATATTTACTGGGCAGTTCCAGGTATTGTCCTAACAGCTACAGGAATTTCAGGTTTTGGATGTAGCAGAGGAACTTAACAATACCTAGCCCTTTACTTTTTAACTCAGGCTTTGAAACTTTACCCTTTCAGCTGTAGCAGTGTTCTTTAAGAGGGTTTTGACCTTGATCTTAGGCACATAACTTCTGGAAAAAAAGGAACTTGCTTGCTTTGTAATTACAATGTCTCACCAAGCTCTGGGGCTCCTGGATCTGCCTGCCTAACAGTAACTTCAGACAATGAACTTTCTTGAGAACTGCATAAACATAATATTGCATAATATAACTGTGAAATGTAACTGTAAAATAAGCAACTTATTGATAACCTAAACAATAATGTAGTTAAGGTACTAATGACCTAATGTAAACTGTTCACATAAATAAAGCTTAGCATTAGCCTCTCAGCCAGTCTGCCACTTTCCTGCCTTTACTCATTGTCTCTGTGTCACTCTTTATTATTATTATTATTTCTTACACTACTCTAATATTTCCTTTCACTCCAGTCAGAATAGCAGCTATTATGAAGACGAATAACAATAAGTTTTGGTGAGGATATGGGGGGAAATGCAAACTCATACATTGCTGGTGGAACTGCAAATTGGGCAGCCAATCTAGAAAGCAGTATGGAGATACCTTGGAAAACTGGGAATGGAATCTTCATCTGACCCAGCTTTCCTACTCTTTGGTGTATACCCAAAGGAATTAAAAACAGCATACTACAGGGACACAGCCACATCCATGTTTATAGTAGCACAATTCACAAAAGCTAAACTGTGGAATTAACCCAGATGTCCTTCAGTAGATGAATGCATAAAGAAAAGGTGGTATATATATATACACAATGGAATATTACTCAGCATTGAAAGAGAATAAAGTCATGGCATTTTCAAGTAAATGGATGGAGCTGGGTAATATGATGGAAAGTGAAGTTACCCAATCCCCCCCAAAAATGCTGAATGTCTTCTCTGATATAAGGATGCTGATTCATAATGGGGATAGTGGGGGAGCATGGGAGGATTAGATAAGCTTTAGAAAGGGAAAAGGGTTGGGAGGAGAAGGGAGTTGGCCCAGGGGTAGGAAAGATGGTGGAATGAGATGAACATCATCACCCTAAGTATATGTAAGAAAACACACACACACACACACACACACACACACACACACACAATAAAACAATGGTCCATTTCTCTTTGTAACTCCAGGTTTTCTCCAAGAACCTCCTAGAACAATGGTCCACTCACACTATTCTTCTGCTCATCAGCTGCTTTGCCTTCCTGTACTGTGCAGACTCAATCATGTAATTGTTCATAACTATGACATAGAGAAATGACCTCATCCTAGTGTGCATCCACAATGCTGTGGGCAATGGTTATGGCACAATCTGTCCTTTGGCGCTGATCAGACACTAAAATAATAAAAGTTTTGCAATTTAAATGGAGAAACAAAATGAGATTCTGACAAAACTGGCCTAAGACAACTTTGCGCCTCTCATTAAGACAATTTTCTCTACTTTATAGAATTATCCTTCTGAATGAAAAACAATTAATGTAATATATTAAATTTTAGATCAGTAAAAGTAATCTATATCACTACTAAGGCCTTGTATAATTCTACCCTATATCTGCATGACAGTCTTGATTTACACCCATGGATTTTTACAGTTTCTTGTTATTCTGTATCTCAGACTTTTATAATATGTATACTTTCTTTGTCCTGCATTTTATTTCTTAAAAATTCTCTTAATGAAGTTCCACTTGAGATATATTGTTCCCTTTTCTCTTAAGTAGCTGTGCTGTAATTGCTCCACAATCACAAGCAGGCATGTGGAGGACAGCTGTAAGCCAAGCCACCAAGTAGGTGAGGCAGCAGCTTTCCAGTCTGAGGCCACTCTGGGTAACTTGGTGAGACCCTGTCCCAAGGCAAAAACAAAAGGAAAAAAAGGCTTGTGATGCACTTGAGTGTTCAACTCTCTCTAGATTCATTTTCCTGTACAGATAATAATAATAATAATAATAATAATAATAATAATATGGTATCAACATCTTTTTTCTAAACAAGATAACCTCTATGGCTAGCGAGAAGCTTGTGTGTTCTTTCTCCCTATCCCCTCATCATTATCTTCAATGCATGCTCATGAATTTCTTCAATTTCCACTTATTTTGTATCTCAGACCCTTATTCTGGGGTTATTTTCTTTCTTCCTGCATTATCTTTCTTGAGAATTTTTTATTTCTTGAAAATTTGTTTTTATATGTGCCATAAAAACCAAGCAATGCTGATACATCCTACAACATAGATCAATCTCAAAAATATTAAACTAAGTAAACAAAACCAGAAAGAGAAAATCATATATGGTAGAATTCCATTCATGTGAAGTATCAGCAGTTTAATTAGTAAACTCACAGATGGAAAGGGAAGTGGTGGTCACAAGGGCTGAAAGGTTGTTGGGGAGTGTTTTCTTATTGGATTCATGGTTTTCTTTTGTAGTCAATAAAAAATTAGAAAGAAAATCAAGGTGATGATTACACAGCAATAATGGGATGGTCACTAAATTTTAAAGGTAAAATTATCACTATTGGCAGAATTTAACCTTGGGAAAAAAATACAAAAGACACTAGAAGTCTACCTAGTTGCTAGAGATACCATCTCTTGTAGAAAACAGCCACTGGGAAGCTAAGGGCTCCCCCATGTCCTCTGGATCTCTCACTCAAACCTTGAATGGTAATTATGGCTTTGAGGAGTTTGGTCCCTACTATGTGTCAGGGCCTATTCCAGGTTCTTTATATACTTTAATACTTACCTTTCTCCAAGGTCTTACAGGATACTTGGAGGAATCCTTATTTTATTTTATTTTACTTTTATTTTGTTACTGGGGATTTACCCAGGGGTGTTTAGCCACTGAGCCATCTCCGCAGACCTTTTTATTTTTTTATTTTTGAGATAGGGTCTTCCTAAGTTGTTTTAGCCTCAATAAGTTGATGAGGCTCACTTTGAACTTGTGAACCTTCTGCCTCAACCTGCCAGGCCACTATAATTGCAGATCTGAGCCACCACACCATGCAGAATCCTAATTTTACATATGATTTAATTAAGGCTGAGAGACAAACTGAATGTTCCAATGTCACCCAACATGCAGACTAGGGATATGACTCCTCGTATGAATTCTAAATTAATCATTTACATATGAGAATAAAAGGCCTATTAGTGTTTTTTTTTTCCTAAATGAAGGAGGCAAGATGAAGGTATTTCACAGGGGTACCAGGAACCTGTTGAGTGTGATGTCAGTGTTCACTGTCATGATTGTGGCCATGTTTCATATAGACACTAATATATCAAAACTCACTGCATTGTTCACTCAATGTGTGTAGTTCATTGTGTATCAGTTTTACCTGAATAATATTTTAATTAATGAAAGATCTGAGCATACAACTGAATAATAGGGATTTTATAAATGCAAAAATGACAGGAAAAGATGCCCGATATTATGGCTCATAGTGAATTGCAATTAACACACCCATAAACATGGCTAAAATTCAAAATTCTGACAATGCCAACTGCTGGTAAAGGCAGAGGACAAGAGGAGCACTCATCCAAGGCTAGTGGGGTCACAATGTGCAGCCCACCTGGGGAGATAATCTAGCAATTTCTTATTAAGCTGTGGTCTAACCATATCTTTTTTGGGGGGAGGGGTACTGGGGAATGAACTCAGGGGCACTCATAAAGTGAGCCACAACCCCAGCCCTCGGCTTACTACACATCTAATGATGAGACGACATCCTAGGTGTTTGGCTAATCGAGTTGAAGACAGATGTCCATACAAAATCCTGCATGCAAATGTGTGTAATTTCTTGGAATAGAGATGTGGCTCTGTGGGAGAGCACTTGTCAGGAGAGAATAAGGTCTCAGATTTCATCTCCAGCATCACACATACACACACACACACACACACACACACACACACACACACAAAATCTAATTTCTTTATTTATAATTGCCAAGAAAATGAAGCAACCAAGGTATAATTCAGCAAGTTTACATATTATTTGTCAAAAAATGGACACATCCATTAAATGGACTGTGCTTCAGCCATGAGACAGTAATGGGCTGACCAAC
Source organism: Urocitellus parryii (assembly GCF_045843805.1). Lineage (NCBI taxonomy): Eukaryota > Metazoa > Chordata > Mammalia > Rodentia > Sciuridae > Urocitellus > Urocitellus parryii. The sequence continues at coordinate 113,343,087 of NC_135541.1, forward strand.
ATGGAAAGACCAGGAGGGGACTTAAGAGGCTAAACCACAGACAACAACAAGGTCAGTGGTTCCCTGGGATTTGGGAGGAATATGAGAGGATGGCAAGAAAAATCCTGGGACCTTTGGATGTGGAATGCATTGTGTAAGATACCACAGTGATGCCTATTCATGACTGTGCTTCTCCCAATAGTTAAAACAACTGTACAATCAGGCAGGGTGAGCAGCCTGTAATCCCAGAGGCATGGGAGACAAAAAACCTAAAAGTTCAAAGACAGCCTCAGCAATTTCTTAAGGCCTAATCAACTTAGCCAGACCCTGTCTTTAAAGAAAATATAAGAAGGGCTGGGGATATCATGCAGTGGTTAAGCACCCCTGGATTCAATCCCCAGAATGAAGGAAATAAAGGAAGAGAAGGGAAGGGAAGGGAAGGGAAGGGAAGGGAAGGGAAGAGAAGGGAAGAGAAGGATGGAAGGAAGGGAGGAAGGGAGGCAGGGAGGAAGGAAGGAAGGGAGGGAGGGAGGGGGGAGGAAAAAGAAACAACTGCACAAGTAGGTTAATAGATACAAATACATCTATACTGATATAATTATACAGTTTTGGTAATTATATCAAATGCATCAAAGAAATGCAAGATGTAAAAACTAGGAGAAACCATGTGTGGGGAGCAGGCACCCAGGTACATGGTTCAGGCTCATGGTCTTCATTATTCTGAGAACCTAAAACTGTTCTAAAAAAAAAAGTTTATTAATTACAACAAACTGAACAAGCTTAGGGTTTTTTCATCTTAGCCAAACCCTAGTCCACAACTCCCTCTTGATGATCAGCAAATGTGTATTTGTACTGAGAATTCAGGAGTCATAGCAGCCCTGCCTTCCTTGGACTCTATTTCCCTGTGAGGTTTTGCTGGTTGTTTCCTCTCAGTTGCTCAACCAAGTCCATGTTCACAAATTTTATTTTCTTTACAAAGAAAAGTGAGCAAAGGACTTCAGAAGGACACTACAACAGTAGATGTACAGAGTGTTCAGATTTCTTTCAATCAGACAACAGTGACTCTGTATCCCTCTGTTCCATAATGTGTGATTCATAAGGAACATTTGCTCCCAAGTGACCTTCTTACACTAATGATTGAAAAGAAAATTATCTGAGAAACTTTTTTTAAAGTCTGTCTCATTTCCACCAGGTGACCTTTAAACTGAAAGTACTGTCCATTTTACTAATGATCAAGGTTTGACAGGAATCCAAGATAATGGAGGTAAAGAGTTGTGCTCATACACATGAAAGGACAAATAAACAGTGGCTCCTGTTATTATGAAGACAAACTTGTTGATCAGAGTTTGGGCAGATATTTGCTTTTGGACAGCCCCACACTGTTACTTTATTTTTCCAATGACATAATACTTTGCTCATAGGGACAATCCATATCTGGACTTTGTGCATGACAGTGAGCTGCTAGAATCAGGGATCAGGGCCTGTGAATCAGTTCTGACCAGCTCAAGGTCCTCACTGTCCTCACTACTGTGTTTAGTAGAAGTGGACACAATCAGGGCCGGTCAGGAGCTTCCCTGACATTTCTTAGCAAGAGTTAGCAGGAAAATGTTCTCATTTTGGGTGCTAGAATGACAAGGAAAGAGTAACAGGTGACTGACCTTTAAGATCCTCATGCTGTGACTAATCTGAAATCTGCCAAAGCTGAAGAAATTACCTCCAGACACAAGTGTGGCTCACGGGCCTCTCGGATAGGTTTTGTCTTTAATGAAGGCAACATACTGCTGCATATTTTGCATGGCGTAGGTGAGAAAGGTGGAGACATGGAATACAATAGGGGACAATTTGAGGACCTATTAATGGCAGTAAAAATCACCACAATGAAGAGAAAACTGGCTCCTTCATCAAGGAGGCCTTTAACCTCTCTTCATGCCCAACCAGAGAAACTCCTCAGTCATGAATTCTCCCTTCCCTCATTTCCCTTCCTTCTTCCTACTTACCTCCCACTATTGCTCCCTTCCTGGATTTCTTGCTAGGAGAAGATGTCCCACATCACTCTCCATATTTTCTTCTCAAGTTTAAGGCATTTAGAAATCAAAACTGTCTCTGAGGCATATTCATTGATATAGGGGTGTCATTACTTGGAGCTGACATATCTGAGAATGTAAATATAACTTTAGTTATTTTTGTTTGGTCACATGATTTTATTCCAGGCCAGGACTCTTTGGCATCAGTAGAAGAGCCCCTCAACTTGTTTGCTATGAATTCTATGCAAATAATAATCAAGTGTACTCTGACCTTGGAAAGAGAGAGCTAAATGTAAAAAGTTTTCATCCAGATGATGCTTGTTTACCATTGCCTGATAATGGAAGAATATATTTTTCTTTTTCTCTGGGGACTCACTCACTCCCTGCCTACTGCAAGACAGGTGCTGTCAGACTTCAGATGCAACACCAAGATTATCAGTCCACCGAGAGATGAGCTAAACCTGTCTGTCCCATAAAACCTCATCTTGGAAGCCTCAGCTCTATGGAAAGAGGAGGCAGAGGAGACTGCGTTGTTGGCACTGGAGAAATGCATTTTGAAGTCTGCCTCTAACTACTTCAAATCCAGGCACAGGTATTTATTTCTAATGTGCTATAGCACTTCTTTGAATTTGTAATATGATTTATCTGAATTTTCATTCTCTCATTTTAAAATTCATAATATTGTTATTATTTATAATATTACAAATATTATTATCTTACATGAGTGATTTTTTTAACCATAAAGACTCACAATTTATAATAATTTAAAAGGCCAGCAATTTCTAGTTTTACATTATTTTCCAGAACTTAAAATGTCTCTAAACCTCATTTGATAATTTATAAGCTCACAGACTCACCTGCTAAAAAGTATTTCTAATATATCTTGAGTAGCAACTTCCAACACAATGTATAGTGTATATTTACATGAAAAAAAAAAAGACACTGCATTCTTTCAAATGGTCCTTGGTACACTACTTCAGAATTACTTTATCTTCCTCTTTTTTGCACATAGATATTCAATGGAGGTGCATTTATGCTTTTTAAATTGTCCTAAAGATGCAGGGAGACAAGAAAATAATAGAATAAACAAGTTTGTAATAATTTAAAACATACCATACTATATACTACATATAGTAATACTAAACTATGGGTTGGCATATTGAAAAATTTCTAGAATTTTTCTCTTCTCCCAGCTGTTCTATGAGCTGTAGTTATTCTTTACTAATGATAATCATTTTAAAAAGTGAATAGAATTTGAGAAAATTTTCAATTAACAGAATGAACTGTGCATAACTTTCCTATGCATATATACAGGAACAAACCAGTGAATCTTAACGTCAAGTACATTTACAAGAATGGGTTTCTAATAGAATAAGCTATATTCCATGCTTCTATAATTATATCAAAATGGATTCTACTGTCATGTATATAACTAAAATGAACCAATAATAAAAATTTTTACTTATATTAAATATATTAATGCTTCTAGAATTAAAATGACATAATTAAAATGTTATAATTGTGCTGAATTTCTTGCAGTAAAGAGAGCAGTTTATAATAATATACAGAAAATGTCTTTTATCTTTCAAGACAATTTTTTTCTCTTCTAAAATATTTTCCACCACTCCTTCCACCCAAATCTTGACTAATGATATTCTGAATTGAAAAATTCCTTCACAAAACACTTTCTAATTAGTTTTGTTCCAGTCACTGAGTTACCACAGACTTCACATTTGCATGTTCATTAAAGTAAATTAAGCAAAATCTTCAGCAATTCGTGATTTAGAAGAAGGAAATGGTGACTGGATCATAATAGTGGAGACCATTTACATCCTGGTTTGAACATATCTAAATATGACCACTGATAGGAGCATGACTTAAATTTGGAAACTTGTTGATATTTCATGAAGGAGACAAAAGGCCTGGTGTTTCAGGGCCTGAGTGAATATGCTGTAAGAGGAGCCACATAAGGAATGCTCTATAAGGAATATTCCAGAAGAGTTCTAGCTGTTCTTAACCTTGTTCATGGGGGCAGTCCTTTATTCTTTTTGATGATGGGTATTCTAACTGCAGTGTGACAGGCTGAATTGACAGGTCCTGATACCTAAGCATTGGCTATAGGTTTACCTTGAAGTTGAATTTTTCACTGCATTTAATATGAGTGCACATGTAATCTATTCCCTTGGGTACCTCCTGAAAGGTTAAAAACTGGTTATTTTCTAGGTTAAAGTCCCATTTTGCTGTTTTCTGCACAAATAGCCCTAGGCTTCCCACTGGGTCTCCAGGTCAGGTAAGCCTGGTTTTGTGACAGCACTCCTCTGTTCTCTCCTCTCCTAACTCTGCAATGCTATCTTCTGTTCTACTTTAGAAAACACACAAATAATTTGGAGAGTAAATATCCCAACAGCCAAAATTAGTGTGAACTCCTCTTTTCTTTGGATTCAGCTTTGTTTAAAGTTTTTTTTTTCATTGTAGTTAGATATAATACCTTTATTTTACTTATTTATTTTTATGTGATCCTGAGGATCAAACTCAGTGTCTTGCACATGCTAGGCAAGACTCTCGTGCTAATCACAACCCCAGCCCTGGATTCAGCTTTTTAATTAAAAGTATCTGAAGAGCCTCATCCTGATGCTATTTTATTGGGACACTCCAAGATGGTCTCTTTGCCTTGCCATGACTGAAACTCTTGTATTTCTGTATTAATGTTTATGTGTTTTGCCTGTATTTCATAAGCATTATGTCAAGGATATGGACTCTCAATAACTTTGCCTTCCATTAGAAAGTTATTTGGATAAAATTTGAGAGTATAATAAAAATTACATTATGTATTCCATCATTCTCACTGCTCATATGGAGACTCTGGAAGGAGTTATAACTACTTTCACAATGTCACACAGATCAAGAACTTTAAGTCCTGAGATTAAAGATTAATGAGATTGAGTGAGATGCCAGAATTAGAGTCATGGTCCTGCTATTCAATGTGCTGTTTACCATGTACATCTGAAAAATCAAGTGAAAGACAATTGATGTCAGTTCCCACTTCTGAGCAACTAAACTTCTCTTAGTACCTGACTGAATAATTTGTACAGGACATTCCTAGTAAGGCATCCCCCATTACTATGGAGATAGCAGGGCTAGTTTCTCTAATACAAAAGACTTATGAGAATGAAAACATACTGTGGTATTACTTACCAGAGATGAGAACTCTAAAGGAGACCCTACCAGCTGTGTCCCTGTTTTCCTGAAATAGATATGGAATGTGAAAACATCTATATTTATTGCATGTAGTAACTTGAAAGTTTGAAGAAATAACTGTACAATACTAACAGAATCCAAGGATAAAAGTATGTCAAAGAAAACCAATCATGCATAGGCATTTCTTAAATATGGTAGGAAATCCTTAATATATCACATTTACACTCCACACTAAGATTAGAGACAAAAAGTTATGAACAGTATTACAGTGCTTCATATGTGTCAGACACCTATCTAATTATTCATTCCAAAAATGCTACAATAAAAGTGTAAGCTGATTGCCATTTGCCCATGAAATCAATTGAAACCTAGGTGAAGTGAAAGTCTTCCCCCAGCTAATAAATGCTGGGACTTGAGATAAATAAAGGTCATGGGAGAAGAGGACAGAAATTACTAAATCCCTTAAAATTCTGCACTTGAATAAAGAAATCATGGGAATAGGCTTGTTGGTATTATTTTCCTGAAGGATTCTGATTTCTGCTTATCCAAACTTTACATCCACAGCTTATGGTAAATAAATTTTATGTAAGCCACAGTGTTTCAGATATGGCACATGCAAGCCAGAGAAGGCAGTATCTTCACACAGAGAAAGCTGCAGGGAAGATTGAAAAGCAAACAAAAGCTCACCATTAAATAACATGATTTATGCTACATCAGAAAACATGGTGTGAACAGGCTCAAAGAGAGGGGTAAAATCTCATCACTTCCAAGTGATGAATGGGAGGTATGCAAAATCATTCTTCAGAAGAATGCATGATGCTTAAGGTGAAATTTATTCCTTACTTATTTTTTACCTACATTTTCTTTTCTCTTTCAGTGATTTCATGGAACCAGGGCTTTATTCATGCTAAGCCAGCACTCTACCATGGAGCCACCACCAACCATTGATTTGAAATTAACATTAAGACCAAGAGCCTACCCTACTCACAAAGATTTTTGTTGTTTTGATAAATGATGATTCTATAGATTGTAAGGGAAGGTAGAACTGGAAGCATGGCAATGAAAAAGGTGTTGCTCTCCACTGACCCTGTTTTTCTCCCCAGATTCCCCATGAAGATGGACCCACATTTCAGTTATGTTGCCCTAAAAAAAGCCTTCTGTCCCCAGGCTGGCATTGGGATCACAGCTAACACCTTTCTGCTTTGCCTTCACATTGCCACTGTCTTTATGGGCCACAAGCCCGGGCTCACCGACTTCCCTGTCACCCACTTGGCCCTAACCCACATCCTCATGCTCCTCACCATGGGTCTTTTGGTGTCTACAGACATTTGGGAAACACAGGATATTCCAGGTGACTTCAAATGCAAAGTACTTGTCTTCCTGCACAAGGTCATGAGGGGGCTGTCCATCTGCACCACTTGTGTCCTGAGTGTGCTTCAGGCCATCACCATCAGTCCCAGTGGCTCCTGGTTGGCCCACTTCAAACTGAAATCCACAAATCCAATTGTGGGACTATTTGTCTTCTTATGGGCCCTCACCATGTCCCTCTCCAGCAACCTGCTCCTCTGCACTGTGGCCACACCCAATAAGACCCAGCCTGGTCTTCTGTTTCTCAATGACCACTGTTCCCTTCTCCTCGTGAGCTACAGACACAGGAGCCTGTTTCCTGCCTTGGTGGCATTGAGAGATCTCTTATTTCTGGGTCTTATGGTTCTTTCAAGTGCATACATGATAAATCTTTTGCATAGACATAAAAAAAGAGCCATGTCTCTTCGTACCTCCAGGTTTTCTCCACGAAGATCCCCAGAAGAAAGGGCCACTTACACTATTCTGTTGCTCATCAGCTGTTTTGAGATCTTGTACTGTGTGGACTCCATCTTTTCACTGTTTATAGGCATGACATGGACTGGTGACCCCATCCTGTTGTGTCTTCAAATGCTTGTGGCCAATGGCTATGGCACCATCAGTCCTTTGGTGCTGATAAGTGCTGACACACACATAATAAAAGTTGTGCAAACCAAACAAAGAGAGAAAGTTCAGCTTCTGGCTAAACTGATGTAAAGCTACTTTGCCATACTCATTAAAACAATTTTCTTTAGTTCATAAGTTTTTCCTCTCTGAAGAAAAATCATTAACATAGGAATAATATTTTTTTGTTAGAACAAAGTAATCTAAATACTTAGCAAATATCTTGGGAATAATATTCTGTTGTATGTACATCTTGTTTTAAGTTATTTACATTAATTGTCTCTATACTGGCCTCCTTAGCATATTATAAACTATTATAGTTTCCTTTTACTTTGGATCTCAGACGTTTACACTGGGTCTGTTTTCTATCTTCCTGCATTGCTGTTCTTAAAGTTTCTTTCAGTGAATTCTGTTAGAGGCACACTGATGTTTTTCTCTCTGTCTCTCTCTCTTTTTTTTTTTTTGTCTAATAATATGTGCATGCTTATATCCAAGCTACTCAGGAGACTAAAGCAGGAGAAATGCAATTTCAAGGGCACCCAGGGTGACTTAGTGAGATTCTGTCTCTAAGTAAAAATTAAAAGGGCAGGAGATGAAGCTCAGAGGCAGACCACCCAGGTGTTCATTCCCTATACCAAAACCACAACAATAATAAAAAAAAAACCACAAAACACCATGAGACTGCACTTCTTGACCAAAAGAAAGGCTCCACTAAAAAAAAAAAAAAAATAGAAATAATTGTTGGAAACCATGTGAAGAATTTGAAAGCCCCATACACTTACAATAAGGATGTAAGGTGATTATGTGAGTATTGAAAAGAATATGATGATTGCTAAAAATGTGAAAATAAAATTACCATATGACCTACCAATTCCATTCTTAGCTATATTCCATAACGAATTAAAAACAGATATTCAAATACTTGTGCATATATGTTAATAGCAGTACCATTTACACTAGAAAATAGATGAAAATCCAAATGTTCATCAAGAGAAAAATAGATAAACACATATGTCTGTATGTATTTATATATCCTTATCTGAATAAGCACATAAGCACATATACTATATATATATATATATATATATATACAAATGTATAAGAATATATAACATCCATATACATGTTTGAATATTACTGTGTCATAACAAATGAAATACTGATACAGAGTACAATGTGAATATATATCTCAAAAATATTAAGCAAAGTAACCAAAATCGGATATGAAAAGTCACATAGGCTATAACTACATTTACATAAATATCCAAAGATTGGAAGTCACAGAATCAGAAAAGAGAAAGGTGGTTGCCAGTGGTTGGGAGGGCATGAGAGGGTGAGCATTTGCTAACAGATACATGGTTTTCCTCCATTGATTGAAATGTTTAGAACAAGGTAAATCTGGTAATTCTACTGCAGCATCCTATGAGAATTTAACCTCAATAAAACATAAGAAAAATCCCTGAAGACACAAAAGTCTACTCAACTAAATCTCAAGGTGATAGAGAGGAACTATGGAGTTACTGGCTCCCACAGAACTCTGCATCTCCAACCTGAAGCATAGAGGGTAACACTGGGTTCCAGAAATCGAGACCCAACTATGTGTCAGGCACTCTCTTTGCTCATTAGTTACTTTGTCCATATCTTTCCAGTATATTGGGTTCTATTTGGAAGAATGCTGATCTTACAGATGACTGAACTGAGTCTGAGAGATGAGTGATTGTTCCAAGGTCACCTGCCATGTGGACCAAGGCTCTGATGATTTATATGTGTGACTTCCCATCTACTGTATTATATAACACAATATAAAGCCAGTCAGTGGTTGTTTCTGGAAGAAAGAGGAAAAAAGAGGAAGAAATTACACAGGGCTCCCAGAATCCTTCTGGGTGTATATCAATGTTAACTATCTTGATTGTGGTGTTTGTTACATTGGTAAGTAGTTATGTCAAAACGTAACAACATATGCATTAAATATGATTAGTTTATTGTATTTTAGTATTACCTAAATAAGGTTGTTAAAAAATTGAATGAAAAATAAATAAATAAGCTCCTTCACAAATAAAAAAATAGGGGATAAACATTTGGCAAGTAAGCATAGGAAAAGTTGCTCAAAATTGTATGTCATTAAGGAATTACAAATTAAACACACCTCTAAGAATTTACAATATTTAAAGCCTGACAATATCAAGAGCTGTCAAGGTTGAAGAACAAGAGGAACTCTCATACATTGCTGGTGGAGTCACAGAAATGGACCACCACTCTGGTAGACAGTTTGATGGCTTCTTAAAAATCAAAACATACAGTTCATAAGGCCCAGGAGTCATATTCCTAGCTGTTAAACCAATGGAATTGAAAGCTTCTATCCACACAAGAACCTACATGTAGATAGCCATAGCTTCTACATGTAGATACCCGTAGCTTCTCCATTCACGATTGCCAAGAACTGGATGCAACTAAGATCACCTACAGTAGCTACTTGCCTAATATTAATGAAAACACTGACACATCCACACATTGGAGTGTCATTCAGAAATTCAAAATACAGGGCTGGGGTAGTGGCTCATCAGTAGAGTGCTCGCCTGGCACGTGCAAGGCCCTGGGTTCGATCCTCAGCACCACATAAAAATAAATAAATAAAATAATGGTATAAAATAAGATTCAAAATAGAAAAGAAAGAAATGCACTACTAAACATGAGAAGATGTGGAATCACCAAGAGAAACATCCTACCTAAAATCCTACATCTGTCTGCTTCCAACTCTATGACATTCTGGAAAAGTCAAAACAATAGACAATAAAAACATTCAAGGTTGCCAGGAATACAGAGGGAGTAGAAGAGGATGAAGGGGCAAGTACAGGAACGTTTGGGGTGGTGAATCTATTCTGTAAGATGCCATCATGGTGAAAATTGACATTATACTTTATAGTGTTCACAGAACAGTAAAACAAGTATTTTAATATGTAATTAAATATTAAAATCAATAATTACTTTATACTATCAATATTTGTAAAATGTTTTGATTCTGTGATTACATCAAATATTTTTCAGTAATGCAAGATGTAAATCCTAGGGGAAACTCTGAATGGGGTGGGGCAGCAAAATGTGAACATAATACTATAGGCTTTGTTTTTCTGTAAATCTGTAACTCTTCCTAAAAATAAAGGCTATTGATTAAAACAATCAGAGTAGCTGTGGGGTTTTCCTAAAGCCTACTATCCCCTGCCCTAGGATTGGACCTCGACAATGAACAAAGGGGCCTTTGTACTGAGAATTAATGAGTAACAACAACCTTGCCTTTTTAGTATATTTCCCTGTGAGGTTTTGCTTGTCCTTTTTTGTCACTAAGTCAAAAAAATCTATTTTTGCAATTTTTATTCTCTTTATTATATAACAGTGAACCAGTACCTTACATCATATAAGATACTCATCCATCAATCAATAAGGGTTATGTATCCCTCTGCTCCCTAAGTGATTCTTTCACTACTAAGGTAAAGATGCTCTAAAGGAATTTTGCTACACTTATGCTTGAAAAAAAAATGATTTGAGATAGTTTTGTTTAAAAAGTTAACCTCACTTTTCTTACAGAGAAGAAAATCTAATAACTTTAGATTTTCAGAAACCAGAAAGTTGAACATCAATTTAAATTAAAAACAATAAAATTCAAAGAGATAAAACCACATGATAGTGTCAATCAGAAGTAATCTCTTCAAAGGGTTTAAAGTACATTCCTATTCTCTGTAACATTATCAAATTGATATACTTCTAGGAAGTTTAGTGCATGTGATAGTCTTGAATATATATATATATATATATATATATATATATATATATATATATAAATTATGAAAGTACAAGCAACACAACAGCTCATAGGCAGGCACTGTTTGTCCCCACCTCCTTTTATTCAACACCCGACCAACTCATTGGCATTAATTCTCCCTCTTTTAACTGGAAGAAAATGTGGGTTGAATGTGCTTTGGGCAGAAAAGAAAAATCATCTAAAACTTCTGTGCTTTTCAGGTGCTACTGTGGGCAGTGTCCTTTTACTCCCTCTGGAACAGAATTGTCTTCTGATCTCCTGTGCTCCCCTACTCTATACATTCAATTTTGACTTCCTGCTTTTCCCTTAAAGGGATAAACTTCTACTACTGATGAAAAACTGCCAACAACTCCCAAGCAAGCTTGCTACAAATTCCTAAATGCAATGCCTACATTCCAGGAATCTGTTCAAACAGCTGATCCTAGCCCCTTCTCTACCTCCTTCCCACCTCATGTACTGGATACTTGGATCTACACTACTGACAAAAAATTACTTTAAAATCCCCATGCATGTTTTAAATTGCTTTTAGCTAAAGTACAGTTGGCTTCACTTTAACTACATTTAAATATATTTTAAAATATACCTTTGTTTTAGAAAATTGTTTTACTCCATCAAGTAGATACCTGTACAATATAGAGTCTGAATTATATAAAAATATAGTAAACACACAATGGGGAACATATGATCTCCACATCTCCTAATTGGAGAATGAAAGAAAAGAGAATTAAAGGAAAATCCTAAGTGTCTATGTTTCTGTGGTGTGTGTGTGTGTGTGTGTGTGTGTGTGTGTGTGTGTGTTCCCCTTCAGTAATAAAAAGGAACTTTGGTGGGGATTGGTACCAGGGATTGGACTCAGGGCACTTAACCATTGAGCCACATATCATTATTATTTATTTTTTATCTTCATAAAGGACCTCACTAAGTTTCTTAGGGCTTCACTAAGTTCCTGAATCTGCCTTTCAACTTGTGATTCTTCTGCCTCAACATCCTGAGCCACTGGTGAGGGCCACAGCACTGAGGAGAATGTTTTTACTTTTTGATGTGGTTCTGTCAACATTATTCATCAAAATATTTCTAATCTTTCAACAGACACATAAAGGTGACCTACTCAAGTAGTTCTTATTTTAAATAGTTGCTATTTAATTTTGCTCTGAATTCTCTACTCACTTTCCTCTTGCAGCACTTCACTAAAACCTTTATTTAACTAATGTCTGTACTCACAGATTACCACCAAAAAGAATGCCATTTGTCACCGAGTACTTTTTTTTGTCTAATACTATTTTCTCCTAGAAAGAGAAAGCAATGTTCTTTTTTCAGTTACCTAAATGTATCTTCTTTCATATTTCAAAAGAATTAGTTTCCCATTCTATCCCTCCAAAATCTTTGGTGATGGAAGGACCCCTTGGCCTTTGATGCTTATGAACAGGACATCTCATATACAACCATCCAGTTTCTACTAAGCCATCATTGACTTGGTGTTGGAGAAGGCAGGCAGGTGTTTTTCAGTTAATGAGTCACTGGACCAAAAGGAGCTACATTCGAATCTGAGAGACAACTTCCTTTCACCCAGACATACAATTTAAGTTGGGTGCAGTAGCCAGATGGGTCTGTGGTTGTCTTCCTTGGGGAAGAAATAAACATATCAATTCAAGAGAAGAATTAACATGGAATTTAAATGGCTAGACAAGTAGCAAACACTACTAGATACTCATTAAAATGTTTTCTCCTCCTCCTATAATACCATACATATATCTCTTTGGAATGGAGCTTCCTAAAGAGGAACTGTATTTTTCTGGTTGTTCTTGAAGCTATGTGTAAATTTATGATTAAGTTTTCATAAGAAGAGCAAACATGAGCAACAACTATATAACTTTTTTAAATAAAATGGCTTGATCTGGTCTTCCACTGTTTCTTCTTTTTTTGTAGTTTGGAATGTTGATAACCAGATAGAATTCCAGAAGCCACATATTGAATTTGGCAAGTTTGACATAGTCAGAGACCTCCATGAAAAACAGGACCCTTTTGGAACTAGTGATAAACATCTCTCAAGTAAAATAAGACAACTAGCTCTTAGTCTTATGGGGTTAACATTTGTGCTAAAAAAAAAATTAGGAGTCAAAAGTACAGCAGTCCTCAAGACTATGGGAGTGAATAATACCAGGGGATCAAAAGCTAGGAAAGTCAGCTCAGCCTCCTGAGACTATGGAGTCAGCATAATAGTCCAGCTCAGGTCAGACAAAGCTAGGTCTGCACTATTTTAAAAAATATTAATATCAGATTAAAAATCATGAAAAAATGGTTCAACATCTCTAGCAATTAGAGAAATGCAAGTTAAAGCTACACTGAGAGTTCATCTTACTCCAGTCATAATATTAATTATCACAAATACAGTTAACAGTAAATGTTGGCAAGGATGTGGAACAAAAAGATGCACTCATACATTGTTGGTGGGACTGCAAATGGGTGTAACCACTCTGGAAAGCAGGAATCTGGAGATTCCTAAGAAAAGTTGGAATGGAACCACCATTGGACCCTGTCATTCCACTACTCAGCTTATACCCAAAGGACTTAAATTAAGCACACTACAGTGACACAGCCACATCAATGTTTATAGCAGCTCAATTCATGTTAGCTCAGCTATGAAAACAACTAGATGCCCTTCACCAGATGAATGGATAAAGAAACTGTGTTGTGTATACACAATAGAATATTACTCAGCCATAAATAAGAATGAAATTATGGCATTTGCTGGTAAATGGATGGAATCAGATACTATCATGCTGTGTGAAATAGGCCAATCCCCCTAAATGAAAGGCAGAATGTTATCTCTGATATAAAGATACTAACACAAAATAAGCATGGGAAGGGAAGAAAAGAAGTAATTTAGATTTGACAAAGGGGAATGAAGCAAAAGGAGGGTGATGAGAATAGGTAAGACAGTAAAAGAAATGGGCATGACCTTCCTATGTTCATATATAAATATATGATTTGTGTAACTCAACATCATGTACAACCACAAGAATGGGAATTATACTCCATGTATGTATAATATGCCAAAATATATCCTACTGTCATTTATAAATAAAAAGAACAAATAAAAATTAAATTTAAAAAAAATATTTATAGTGGTGACTTTCCCAGATAATAAGTACAACTCTAGGTGGTGAGGGGCAAAAACTTGTGCAGAATAGTCATTTAATTAATCAACAGTTATATTTACCTTATTTGCAGAGTAAAATGCACACCACAGCAGAAGACCTAGGGTGGAGACTTAAGCTGGAAATGAGATATGAGATATGGGACACATGAAGAGACATGATGAAGAAGGATGCAGAGACATTGAAGTTCCACCTCTACAGGTGATGACATTAAGAGACACGCACGTATATCTATATGTATGCAGATATTTTTTGAAAATGATATGAATTAATAATTACATGGAGGTTTAGGAAAGATTTTAATCACCATGAAACTTAATTGGTTTGTACAGGTTTCATGGAAGCGGGTAGGAACAGTGTAAGCAGGCACATTTAAAGCTTCAACTCATATATCATATCTATTCGCATTCCAAAACAAAGCACATGGGCACTGCCCATTCAGAGACACAGAAAATCACATGACTAAGGGTCAGGATGCACAGTAATCCCATAGGGGAGAAAGTGGATAGCTGGGAGTAGAAATACAATCTACCAAATTTGGCTATCCATGACCTATAATTGAGAAGATATAGCACACTCTGTTTCTGTTTTCCTTCAAATAGCATATCTATGGGCCATGCAAATGGGGAAATCAGTTTGCCTGTGGACTTCTCAAACTAATGAGATTACCATGAAACCTAAACCATGAAGGATAACTCTTGATCTCTGGAGTCATTACTGGTGAGACACAGACAGTTGAGTGATTTCCATGTTCATTTCCATCTAATGTGTTTTGGTCCTCTGCAATATCCTGGAAATTCAAATTTGTGTTTAGTTTCTTATTTTAAAAAACGTACTTTAATTTAGTGTTCATAAGCCAGCTACCAATGTCCTGACTATGAATTACAATGCATCATGGGCCTTTCAGAAGAACTCTCAGATTGTTTAAGCCTTTTGATGTTGAAGAGCATTTTTGAGCATTTGGGGGTATCAAAATAGGGAACATCCTTGGCTTCATGCTACAACTGTACTTCAGCAATAGAGATATATGTGCAATAGGCATGTTCATTTTTAAAACCTAATCCCAGGCTTTGCCACATTAGAGTATAAGATGGCTTTGAATTTTTATCAACCCAGAAGAAGCTGAAGGTCACAGAGAGTTCTTCGGATTTCAATGTAGGCTGAATCATAAGGATCATTGAGGCTTCATGTAATTATAGTACTGAGATAACATGTTCCCTATGTGAAAATTTGTCAGAAAAGTTAAGCACTAGTAATCTCAAAAGTTTCAGGGACTAGCTAGATGGATTGCATAAAGGTTTTAGGGAAGGACAGAGAACAAAAAGTAAAATTGATTGTGAATAATTTACAAAAGTATTCGATTATAAAGGAAAAAAAGAAACTGGGCATGATGGCACATGCTTGTTATCATAGCTACTCAGGAGGCTAATGCAGGAGGATCGTGAATTTAAGGTCAGCTTTGGCAACTTAGCCAGATTCCCCCACTGCCAAGTAAAATAAAATAAAAAGAGATGGGGGTGTAGCTCAGTAGGAGAGTACTTGCCTAACATCTTCAAGACCTTGGGTTCAATCCCAGTACCAAAAACAAACAAAAAAAGGAAAATAAGATCTGTTCTGTCAGACAAGATACATAGGAAAATTTCAGGGCAGAGCTATCTACAATCTCTGACCTGTGTCCTCAAAGATTTATTTGATAATATTTCATAGTGTGCCCTTACCTTTGGAACTGAAAGAGAATAAATATTCTCAGAGGTGACTGGGCAAGAGTTCTGTGAAGGACTTCTTGCCATAACTGGAAGAAAAAGAACATACGTTATACATCTTAACTGGTTGCCAGTTTTAACTTCTCGGTGCCTCAATATCTTTATATGACTCAGGGAGAAAACAATTTAAATCACAATCTCTGAAGTACCACATTTTATGTATAAAAATTTTAAAATATGACAAAAGAAATAATTAAAATCTAGTAAATGAGAAAAGGAAGTAATGAAGAATAAGCAGAAAGATCAATAAATAAAAAACAGAAAAAAATAGAGAAAAATAAACTAATTAAATGCTGGTTCTTGGGCTGGGGTATAGCTCAGTATTAGAGTGTGTGTTTAGCATGTGTAAGGCCCTGGCTTGATCCCAAGCACAAAAAAAAAAAAAAAAAAAAAAAAAAAACACTGGTTCGTTGAGGAGACAGACAAAAGTGGTAAAACTCCAGTTGGGCTGATGAGGAAAAAAGAGAGAATATACATACTACCAATATCAGTAAAGAGAAGATGATATCACTATAGTTTGTAGAGATATGAAAAGAACATATAGTGAAATATAATTTTGACTATTATATAGATGAATTGAAATCAGAATAATGTAATAACACTTCTCTTGTCTATGTTAGACAATTGAATATCTCTTCAATCTAAATCAAGGTAATATATTTAGGGATTTAAAAAAATATGTAACAGCTGTTTGCTGAAAAGCACTCCTGTGGCCAGTGGTCGATTGTAGGCAAGAAACTAAAGGAAAAATAAAGGTGTTATTTTCCCTGGCCATGAGAGCAATGAGTTGTGTTTATTATGCTACATTTTCATTAAAAAAAATATGGTGGGAAAAACAAGCTACTCCTTCAAAAGCTTAATTCTCAACATTAAGAAAATTCAATCCCTGAATTTTTAGAGAAAAAAAGAAAAATGTGGAATGGCAAGCAACTAGTTTGTGGTCAGGACAGGGCAAGGACCCAGACTCGAGTTAGGAAACTGATTCTGACAACCTGCTCAACCACAGGCTTACCCTTGCATCATTCACCTGTAAAAAGAAATGGTAATGGTACTGTTCTTATGATTGTAGGTTAAATGAGAATCTATGAGTTATTATTAAGTATATATTTGACAATATTTTGCACACGGTTTCAATTTCTCCATTTGAAGAACTCAAGGAAATGATTAAGGTTCATATGCAGATAAGAAGCTACTTAAAGCTTTTGCATTTCTAAAGTGAGTCTAACTTGCCCACTCCATCTTCTTTGAGAATTACAAATATTTTTTTTCTTATTAGATAAATTCAAGTGAATTTCCCTGCATTCATAATTCTTTTAAAGCTGTTAGCTTTTCAGTGCTAAAGGTTGGCTCTTCAGTTCAGTCTTAAACTTTCTAATGATGTGTTGGGTAAACAATATATCAATAAATAATATTAACTAATGTTAAATGCCTTGAAATTTGCACAGTGTTTTCATGGTGTTTGCACACTGTTTTCCTGTTATGTCAGGTATTGTGGAATGTGCAGTTTGCTCTTGTTGGAGGCTTCCTGTTGCTTTAGCTTTAAGGTTATAGGAGGATAATGAGGTGCAGAATGTTGAGTGGTATAAAGTTCTGTAGTAGAGACCACTGGTATATCAGCTTCCTCTTCCTGGAGTACCCTCTCCTCCCAGCCTCTCAATCCATTATCCATCTTATTCATTAGGACTTAGCTCCAGCACTTATGTCCTCTGAAATCCAGCATTGTTGTCCTTCCCAATGTAACGCTCATCCCTACACCCCCTGCTTTCACAGCATTTTGCTCCGCTAGCTAATATGCTTTACACGCTATGTCATGGTTGTCTGTCTTCTGTCTTTCCAACAAATTATAGAATGAGAAAACAAGTCTTACTCATCTCATACCCAGTCCCCAGCAGAACTCCCAGATGAAAGTGCTCAGGGAAATTGTGTTGGATAGGAAGGGTTTGAGTTCAATGCATTAAGTTCAGAGAATGAGAATATATGGTTTATCCTAATAAAGGCATTTTTCTTTCACATTCTAGCCTCTTCCAGGTGTGTGTGTGTGTGTGTGTGTGTGTGTGTGTGTGTGTGTGTTTCCACTACAGAAACATTTGAAGCACAAGAATGAGTTCAGTGGATTCCTTAGTGCTCTTGACACTGTTGGCAGCATTACTTGGTGCTGATTAGATCCAGAAGTTTTGTGGAACCCTGGAATACACCATGGATTTCCATTTCCACTGTCCAAATCAAGAGCAAGAAAAGCTTGCACTTTTGTGTTACACATACTGGCCAAGTGGCTACACACACAGTTCAATTTTAATGTCTTCACAAAGCCAATCCACAAAGCTACAATAAATTAGATGTTGAAGATGAAATAGCAGTTTTTTAAAATTAAGAGTAGCATTTTTAAAGGAGCAATGGTCTCCTTCCCTAATCTTTACTGTAGAACAGCATGAAAAATTTAGGCTCTGCTGCAGTGTGTTAGGCACCTCTGTGATTTCCTGCTTTCTAGCTACTGGGCTTAAATATCATGAGTTGGTATTGGTTCACATTGAGGAAAAAATAAGAAAATCACATAATGAGACATATATATCAAAGTATAATCTACCTGATCAATAGATGAAAATTTCTTTTCAAGAAGTACTCTTGAACCTGAATGTAAAATCTTATAGAAGACAAATCATGAATGCATTTTGATGTCCTGTAAATGGTATTGAGTAGAGAGCACATTTAAGTATGAGACCCACAGCTGAAGCTTAGCTGTAAAGACCAGATTCTGTATTTATTCAGATACAAAAGACCTACAAAGGCCTGGATTGTTTGAAGGCCTGGGCTGCGCATATTTGTTCATTCTCCCTGTCCACATCTCTTAGTCTATAATAGAGCCATTAGAGAGCAAGGTGACATAGCCCATCTCCTCATTAATTCCTGAAATTCAAGTGCATCAGATGCTGCTGCAAAGCGGCAGAAGTGCTGATGTGTAAACTTGATAAGGGAAGCTCCTGAAGTAGATTGATGTTTGCAGAATTTGTAAATGGGCAGGATAACAGTGAAGAACCATTTCTCTATTTAACTAACTAAATCTCAGCTTTAAAATGCATTGTCTGTCTCATTATTTAACTCTCATTATCAAAATTGTAAACCAAAGGTATCCCATTCATCATAAATAATCAGAAGCTTTGTCACTGTTGTGACTAAAAGGTCTGACCAGAACAATTTTAGAGGAGGAATAGTTTATTTAGGGGCTCATTGATTCAGAGGTCTCAGTCCATAGGCAGCCAGCTCCATTACTTGGGGTTCAAGGTAAGGCTGAACATCCTGGTGGAAGAGTGTAGCACAGGAAAGCAGATATAGACTTGCTAATTTAATAATTAACTTAATAATTTTTATATTATCACATGATAATCAGGAAGCATAGAGAGAATTCACTCACCAGATGCAAAATATATTCCCAAAAGTCACGCCCCAAATAACCCAGTTCCTCCATCCACACTCTACCCACCTTCTGTTGCCACTCAGTTAATTCCCATCAGGGGACTAATTCACCCATTGGGTTTAGCCTTTCATAACCCAGTCATTTCTTCTCTAAACCTTCTTGCATTGTCTCACATATAGGATTTTGGGAAACACCTCACATCCAAACTATAACATCTCCTTTGTTCTAAGAATTTGGGGCCTTAAAATGTAATCAGTGCCCTTAGGGGTAGAAGGGGTGGGTGGAAGAAAAGAGGCAATCTGGTTACTTAGTTTGTTTTTAAAGTGAACTTACACCCAATAATTGAAAATTTAATGATGTAAGCCAGTGAGCACTCATAAAGTAAGTGGCCTTATTAAGAATAAAAAATTGAACCTGATTTTGTAAGTTTTTTTGTCTAAAAATTTAAACACATGAAATATTGTGAGAAATCATTTTGAGTTTTATTTGTTTAAATCACAGTACCTCTCTTGATATTCCTTAAGATTATACCAAAAAAAATCATTTTTTCATAGGGGCCATAAATATTGTAAGTCATTGATCCTTTAGTCTGAGGCTTAGTAGACTGGGTGTCTACTGAGAATGCAGTTCCCCAGCTCAGCAGGGCCTGAAGATAATTGTCTTTTTCATCAACCCATCAGGACACAAAGGAGTAAATCCAGGTTTGGTGGTGGTGAGGTGACAGTACAAGACTAAGCCAGGGTCTTCAGCAGGAAAACTTTCTTTAAGCAAATCTGAGGAAAGTAGCCAGAGGAAGGAGACAGACATTATCAACTTTCGCTCTTGTTTTTCAGGTATAATTTGATCTTTGGTTTTATTTTGTTTTTTTGTTGTTGTTGTTGTTTTTTGGGTGTTTTTTTTTTTTTTTTTTTGGCTCAGAGGACTTTAGGGAAAATCTCTTTTGTCTTCAGTTTAACCTAGAAATGGCCTCTGAAAAACTGACACATTAGGAAAATTATTTTCTCAGCCTTGAGTATATTCACAAGTCACCAGGCTCCGAAATGAGTTGTCACTATGCTTTATTATTTTCCCTCATAGCTATTGCCTTTCCGATCCTGAACTTGAGAACTTCTTGAGTTTTTAACAGCCTTTACCACTGTGCTAGTGGTTTTTTAAATTTATGGTTGTGTAAGTCAAGATTTGGATGAGAGGAAGATGAAACTAAAATATATCTGTCACCAATGTGTGTGTGCAAGCATGTGTGCATGTGACAAAATTTATATTTATTCAATATCCTCCACAGTGTGTTACAGAAAAAGCAAAAATAACAATGTATAATGAAAGGGCATATATTACCAGCAACATGTTAGTAAGTACTTAAAATTCAAAGTATCTTCTTTTTCATTATGCAGAATAAATAATTAAAGCTGAACATTGGTGAACCACTCACTGCCTGTGCTATTTGACTCGCTGGTGATGCACTTTCTGCAACATCAACATACTCTCCACTTTTTTTGGCATAAATACACTTTTCTATGGGTTATTTTCACTCTGCAACAATCTTCTTAAACAAGGGAAGGAGGATTCCTTTTGAAAATACTCAATTCTCTGATACACAATGATTGCACAGTAACCATAATTCCTGGGACATCTTAAGGAAGCTTAATTTTCCTGGTATGCCCACCACAAAGATACTTGTTCCTTTGACATCAAAATTGGAAGACACACTTTTGAGACACCTGAAGTTTACTGTAATTTTTTAAGCAAGTTTAATTATTAGTTTACAAATTGACTCATCTCAATGATTTAATTATTCTTGATTTGTCTTTAAAATGTAGCTTCATATCCCTTTTTAAAGAGATGTGGGATAGGTTATTACTCAAAATGCTTTAATATCTGAATAAAAATTTTGGCAGTGTAATGAACCTTTTCTTAATAGGAGTATATGACTTGAATTTGTTGAAGCTTCATGCATTCTCATTTAATCCTCAACAAAACCATAAAGATACTCAATCTTATTTTACAGGATCAAAGATGAAGTACAAAAAGGTTAAGTAATTTGCCCACAGTCACCCATAGTTAATGGTGAACTGTGATCAGAAATCAAGTAGTCTGATTCTAGAGCCCAGAATGAAACACTATGGACAGATTTTGGGGAAGGAGCAGTTTGTGAGACTAGTTTGTGTCCATTTTCGTGTATCTAATTATAAATATGCTCTAGAAAAAGCAAATTGGTTTGCAGTTGTTGGCAAATTTATTTCTGCATCTCTTTGACCAACTCTAAACCTCCAGATCCTTGACTTTCTCCTAAACCAGTTTTAACATCTTCCTGATTTCCTAATTAATTCAGTCAAGTAGAATCTTTTGACTTCTGTTTTTTTTTAAAGAGACTTTTAACTTTTTGAAAATTACACTTTGCAAGAGTATTGCCAACATGAGCTCATATAACTCCCATATAATGATAAGACTCACTTCCAACCACATGCAGCCTTAAGTTAAACTTGACCAAGTAAAAGAGAATAACACACATACATACATATATGCTGTGTAAGATATATATTTTTTTTTTCTTAAATATAAAGAGAAGTATAATTTGTTACTATGATGTTAATATATTAAAAACTACAAGTTGATATTAATTTTAATTTTAAGAACTACAGACAATTTTAAGAGGCTGGCCTGTTGCTCAATGGACTCTCATTCTATTTGCCAAAGCCCAGTGTTTGATCTGATTTCCTCCCTTGTGGAGCCATAGATAATCTATGGGTGTTAAAGATTCATGGATGAGAAAAGAAGAATTTTAAATTGTCCCAGGGATCTATCTGTGTGACCACCATATCTCTATAAGAGAAGAGCATGACTCTCTGAGGACTGGAAGGTAAACAAAATTTGTGATTTCAAAGGGGTTTCCTGGGATTAGTGAAAATAGGAAATAAACCACATCTAATGAAGTGGTGGCATAGCAAATTTGAAAGGAACCCTCTCCTATGATTTTCAGCTCCAGAATGTGGTGTCAATTAGATGCTGCCTTTGTCTGAGTGAGAGATTGCATCCCCATGCAACTTTATTTCTGTCAAGGGTGACACCTGGTCACTTAGGAGAGAAGAAAATTTAGTAAAAAAGTGTGACTGGGCAGGTCTGTCCAGCATCAGCCATTTATTGCATAAGGTGAAGAACTGTCTGAGTTTGATGCTGTAACAGTCTCTGCCATCCAGGGATGCAAAGTCTTGTCATAAAGAGACATCAAAGCTAGAACATGAGCAAGCAGAATAAAAATGACACAGGAGAGGTGTAAGTGTTCTGGAGGTCAGAGGAGGAGGACATATCCACAGAGGTACCAGGAGGAGCCTCAGAGCAGTGGTGGAAATCCAGAGAGGTCTGAAAGAACAACTAGGATTTCAACAGACAGAAGTGAGTGGGGCCCTTCGGTCGAGTCCACCAGCTCAGCAAAGATGTGTGGAAATAGAACAATGGTGTTTAAAGACTTATGAACAGTGAGGCAAAAGCAACATAGTGGGCCCACCTTGTACTAGGCTCCCAAGGGATAGCATAAGAGGCTGGTTCTCAATTCAGTATAAAAGCAGAAGGAAAAGTTGTGACCAAGAAGTCCATTTGATGGAAAGAAACTACTATTAATTGAGCACTTACAGTGTGTCGGGGACTTGATAGTTGTCAGCCTGGAGACTGGGACTCTAGAGATATTGATAAATTAAAACCACAGCAGAAATAACTGCAAATTCAAATCACAAAGCTCACCTTCTTTCTCCCACTTCTTATGGCTAGCAGTGAGGAATGGTGGGGAGATCACTGCAGAAGCCACTGTACCAATCCAATCTATAGGTAATGAGGGCCAGAAAGAGGAAGATGGCTTTGGAAAAGGAAAGAAGGACATAAAGAAGCATCCAAGAAGGCCAGTCTATGTGGCAAAGGAAATCGATGCCTAGGAGGAGTCTAATTAATGCCCAGTTTTGAAACCTGGACTCAGAAAATGATGGGAATGTTTTACAGGGAAAAAAAGCAAGTCTGGAGAAGGGCCTGGTTTAGAGGAAGAAGGATTAGCTCCATTTCATAGTTACCGTGAGATGGGTCAGGCTCCATTTAAGATTTAGGAGACATCTGCACAGAAGTGAGAGGTGAAGGTTTTGAATAAATGGCTAAGGTGAAGGAACATGGAAGGACCAGCAGACAGCTTTAGACAAGGCCCACATTTAGGTGGAAGATAGAGACAGAACTAGGGGAGGAAAGAGAGAGGGAACTTAATCACAGTAACCAGCCTGAAAGGCAGGAGAGAATTTCAAAACACTGACCCCCAAAGGTTAGGAGTCCAGCAGCCCTAGTGCTAGTGGCCTCAAGCTGTACCACAGAGTGCACTGGGCATCCTTGGTCATGGGGCAGGGGCCTGGGACACACTCCAGCCTGAGAGGCTGAGAATCCACAGGGAAGGTCAAGATGGGGAAAGAGACTGACTGGGGTGAGGCCCAGGTCGAAGGTGGTCTGTTCATGGGTGATGAGGATGCAGGAGCAGAGCAGACTGGGAGAATGAAAATGCCCCAGAGAACAATAGACAATGGGGCTAAAGCTCAGAGCTGGGGGTAGAGGAAAATAATAAAAGTGGCCTTGCTTTTCTTCCTTTCACACCTACAGAAAACCTGTTTTTGTATTTATTTGCCTCTTTTTAAAGACGAGCATTTATGTAATCAGACGTACCTCCAACTTGGAACACATCCACAAGTCACAGTGAATAACAACCAGAACTTTTCTGAAGCCTTCTATTTTAACAAAGCAGTGGTGCTGCTTGGCCATGAGGGCTGCCTGTATGTACATTGGCTGGGGAAAGGCCTAGAACTCCTTTGTTCAAATCCAGGTTTACAGCTTTATTATTATTGAAAGCATCCCTTTCAGCAAATTACAAAATCAAACCCTGTGCTGGCTAATGGCACCTGAAGCTGCAAACTGAGGTTCAGTGGCTCTCCCCAGCCAATCCCAAGACTTGGTAAGGATTTTCATTTTGGTTGTGCTGAGCTTACTGTAACTGGGGTGGCTGAGTTGCTATGATGATTTGTTCTCAAAACAAAGCACTTTGCTTCAATGCATTGAAACAGTCGATAAATCTACTTTATGTTGACTTGATTCTGGCATTAATTCTAGTTGAGACAACACTCCTCCACTCCACCCCCACGCCCGACCCCTGCTCCCATTAGGACTTGTGTATAGGAATCTGAAGTGGGCCAAGAAGGATTGGCTAAAAAATAATAATAATGCAACTTTGCTTTTTAAACCTAGGGCTTTACAATTCACAGAGTTGAAGGCTATTAGCTTGTAGCCTAGAGAGCTGTACCCTGAGGGTGGCCTGCAGCTGAGGGAAGGTTCTCCTGAAGCAAAAATGTAGTTAATTGCTCCAGTGTGGGCCTAGGTTGAAGGTTGTGACTCACACTTTGAGCTCGCCCCTCCTTGCAGGTGAGGCGGACAGGATGCAGGATGCAAGGACCTCAGCTGCAGCTTCCATTCCTCTTGTACATCTGGAAGTCACCCCTTTCTGCCCCTGAGGTGTGGGAAAGGCAGGCCTTAGCTCCTCTGCTTGGGCCTCCTGGTATCACCAGTAGGGGTCCTCATTGAGTCACGAGTCCTAAACTGTTTAAGCTGGAGTCACTGAACACTTTAAGGATGACTACACTTTGACTGGGATGTCTCTGCCTCTGATTTCTTGCCTAACCATAACAAAGGAGAGAAAAAAAGGAGATGCCTGGCTTCCAGCATGACTTATTCATTATAAACAAATGGAGGACAGATTCACTGCCTTTTATTGGAACCCAGTATGTGCCTCAGGACAAGTGTGAGTCAAAACAGAAGTCCTGAGCCTTGTTGATCAGAGAATTCTCCCTCCAGCCCCACCTCCCCAGGAAGAGGTGCACTGGTGGGGGGTAGCACTGTGGGTTTCTTAAATTCTGTCAGAGAATCCATGTTAAACCCTGGGCTTCTAAGTGAGCCAAATCCCCTCAAAACCAAGAAGAATTTCAAGTTAAAGATAAAAATTGTCCAAATCTACAAAGAAATTCATTTGGAGTGAACAGAAATGTTTGTAATCTTAGCAGTGATAATTTCTCAGCATATGTCAAAAATCAACAAAGAACACTTTAAATATGTACAGTTTACTCTATGTAAGTTATACGTAAAGGATTTTTTTAAAAGAAGATATAGAGGGGGCTGGGGATGTAGCTCAATCATTGAGCACTTGCTTCACCTGTGTGAGACACTGGGTTCAATCCTCAGAACCACATATAAAAATAAAACAAAGATATTGTGTCCATCTATAATAAAGAAGAAGAAGAAGAGGACGAGGAGGAGGATGAGGAGGAGGAGGACGAGGAGGAGGAAGACATAATACAACTCGAAGACTAGTGGAGGTAAAAACACCTAGCCACAACCCATCTTCAGTGTGCTGTATTTTGAAGCTCCAGGTAGCTCTTTTTCCACCCATCCCTATGTTTGCTTGTGTGTGGGTGCAAACCCGTAAGACACCAGCCTGCAGGGATCCTGATGTTGTATCATTGAACACTGATCCCAGTCTCCCAGAGCATGTGTTGGTAAGTGTGATACTTATTTTTTCACACAACACCCCACTCTCCAAAGGGAATTAGAGCAGCAGAAAGGGGTGAAGCCCAGGTTAGCAACCAATTTGGAGTGGTGGGGAGAAATGTTAGGTAGCCAAGGAAAAAGAAGCACCTTCTGAGGACTCTGCCCCACCCCACCTCAGGCAGCCATGAGGTGGCTTCTTGTACCATTGTGTTCCAGTGGAGGCAAGTCGGGTCAAGTAGACAGCATGACTGCACTCAAGAGCTGGCTGTCAGCTGTGCCTGCAAAACATGCACATGAGAAATGACTTTACGCTTGGAGACCAGCTTACCAGAAAGCATATTAATTTAGGGGAAAATGAACACAGGTATTTAGATGGAAAAAAAAAACAACAAAAATGAAGTAGTTTGGCAAGTGGAGTCACTCGAAGAATGAGTAGTCACCAGCAGAGGGAAGGTTCAGATTTTTTTTTTTTAATATAAATGTCCTCCATTGGGAAAATATGAACTTGTGTCTATGCATGAATATCCTATGACTTCCTGAAACGTATGTGGGATTGTTCTCCTTTTGGATAAAATGCCCTTAAAGTACAGGAAAAGGGACTTTTTCTTCTTCATTCTAGAGGTATGCTCTTGCGAATATCTGCTTTTGATGGCTAACCTTATTGGAAAGTTCTGTATTTCTTTCACTTTGATGACTAACTTCATCCCAAAGGACTTAAGTATGTCTTTCATTTTCCCCTTTCCCTTTTGGTTTCTAATATGACCAACATTAGACTGTGCTTCTGTCTTTTGGCAAAGAAATTCAAGGTTTGTATCCATGTCATCTGGAGAATTTGTCATTTTAACAAGGGGGCCATCTAGGTTGGAAGGCTTTGTTGGTCTCCTAATTGCTCAATCATTGTGTGTGGGGGGTGGGGGTGGGGGGGTGTGCATGTGCGCAGGCACATATGCTGCCTTTCCAGATTCTATCCACTCTTTGAAGGTATGTTCTTGCCATGTGGATGTCCTCAAGTGCAATGCCTATCAGTGTCTGTAATTCCCAAAGATAGTTCAAGATTTCAACTTCTTTTGACATATGCCATATATACATTCATACTTTTTAGATTGATCTTTTTTGCTATAGAAAACACTGTCCATAGGAAGTATGTTCTTAACCAGTCTTTCTTCTGAAATCCAAAAATTAGTATTTAGAAAATCATGCTTGTTTTTTCAACAAGCATTCTGAAGTGCCTACTGTGTGCCAGAACAGCAGAGCCCATCCCAGGGATCAGAGTTAACAGGTTGTTGTTTTCTCCAGGTCCTAAGGAATCCAAAAAAAACAGAGCAAGCTTCTGTACTTGAAACAGAAGAATCCCAGTAACATGTTAGTTATTTAAAACAATGACAACAAACTCATCGCCTCCAAGTAGCCTGTGTTCTTAGCACTCCAATATGCATTACAGAGCTCCACAGTGCTATAAGCATGGGAAACAGAAGTTGCAAAAGGATACTTGGTGGCAAGACCTTATTTCACATTTAATGCCTTGTAGGAAGAAGAGAACATGAGAAGAGTCTTTAGAGCAGACAGGAAAGTTCCATTGTGAAAAGCAAGGAATCCATGTCCTTCATTGCTAGGGATCTCCAAGTCACTCGCTGGTCTTGCTGAGCTGGGTCTGGGTGCCATCCAAAAATGGAATAGAATATTTACAAAAGAAAATACAATCTTCAGGTGGGTGTTTTGTAATGTACTCCTGAGAGGCTGTCGTGTAGATAATTTTCATAATGGAGCTTTTTAGCACAAGCTCTGAACCTTCCATCTGACCCTTTGAATTGAATCATTTATCTGTGGTCCAGACTCAAACCTCCTATGTTTCTTATGACCAATAACTTTATTTCCCTCATCTTAGTCTAACTTCTTTTTAAAACAGATGATTTTATAATTGGGCCCCTGGTATTTAATGGTCCACAAAACATGCATTGATCCATGCATGACCTTCTTTGTTATTTTCAATGAAGTTAAAACTCCTGAAACTCTCCCTCCCCCCACTGCCAAAAACAAACAAACAAACAAACAAACAAAAAAACAACACTAGGACTTTGACAAGAAATTAAAACATATATCAATCTTATAGATCCGCATTCATCTGATTTCTCTCCTTCTCCCAAGCCAAAATGATCCCTCATCTCTAGTTACATGATTAATATTCCCTGGCATTCTTTTCTATAGGATCTTATCAAGTCTCCTTTGTGAGGGCTGGGGATATAGCTCAGTTGGTAAAGTGCTTGCCTCACATGCACAAGGCCCTGGGTTCAATTCCCAGCACCACAAAAAAAATAAAATGAAAATAAAATAAAAATAAAAAGTCTTTTTTGTTTTATACATATTTCAAAAAGTATATGTATGCATACATGTTGTTTTAACTTTATAAAAACAAAAAGTGTAATTGGTAAGATCCACCCTGGTGTTGCTTGTGGCAGGCATTTGGTTGGGGCTTTTTATAGTATTTTATTATATGAATATATCAGAATTTGTTCACCAACACTGCCTTTCCTGGTTGTCTGGGTTACTCACAGGTTCTTGATATTATGAACTGTGCTTTTATGAACATTCTTACATCTATTCAATCTTATCCATGTGCAATCTAGGAGTGAAATTGTTAGGTTAAGGGTTATATTCAACTTCAGAGGAGAGTGTCAAACTGTTTTTTTAAATGTTTTTTATTGGTGCATTATAGTTTTATATAACAAATATATAATCATATATACATTTCATTCCTCAGTACTTCCTCTTTCCTTCCCCTCCTCCCTCGCCTGTTATCCTACTTCTACTCTGCTGGTCTTCCTTCTCTTTACTTATTGCTTCTTTTTAAATTGGTGCTGTAACTCACTAGTTTTTTCATCTGTAAAATGGGATAATGACACCTCATACTTTCATAATAAGTGTATATAATCTAAATGATACCAAATAAAATATTCATATAAAATTAATTAAGCTTTGGTTAAGTACACTGTGAGAGAATCTTTTTGGTATTCTAACAGATTGCTGGAGAGGCTTAAATAGTTTTAAAATACTTTTTCTAGAAGACTTCAGGAGTTCTTCAAGCATAATTTAATTTGAATACTAGTTTATAATTAAATTCTTATTTATTAGACATGAATACACATTTCATATCCCCCATTCTTTCCATAAAATTATACCATAACTTTTTGTTAAATGAGCAGTGTTTATGTACAATTACATTTAAATATTGTTCATAGTTAAGCCACACTTAGATTTTCTTTCTTGTACAATTTTTGTTTTCCTAGTCAACAATTGCTTCATTTTAAAACTTGCTTTGTTTTTATGTTCCTTTTGTTAATTCAGCATAAACTGGCTCAAGAGCACACTGCCAATACAAGGCTTGTATCAATAGTTTCCTTTCTTAAGATTTTTCAGGGTTAAAATTCACTTTCAAGTGTGACCATCAAGAAATAGCAAGACAACAAATATAGAAATTTTCTCTGATGATTTTGGAAGAGCAGAGAGTGGCATTAGGGATTGAACCCAGGGGTGCTTGACCACTGAATCACTTTTAGTCTTTATTTTTAGACAGGGTCTCACTAAGTTGCTTGGGGCCTTCCTAAGTTACTGAGGCTACACTCGAACTTGCAATCCTCCTTAGTCTACCAAATCACTGGAATTTCAGGCATGCACCACTGTACCCAGCTCTGATGATTCTTAATTCACCGAAACTAATTTTACAATTCAACACTTTAAGCAGATTCTTTGTTTAATTCTTCAGTTTATATTTCTTTTGGCAGATCAATCCCTAAGTTTAACAAACCTTCACGTGTTGAGCTAAAAAGGAAAACTGATACCATAATTGGATCCATAATTGGTCTATGACTACAAGTCTATAACTATTTGTAGATTGACAGCTATTTGGTTACCTGACATAACCAATCTGCTACTTTGACCTTAAGAAAATTCTTTCTTTCTTCATTTACCTTAATTTCATGTCTAGCTATAGATATTCAAGCATTTTAGAAGGTCTTAACCAATGGAATTTCCAATAAATTCTGGAAAACTTTTGTTCAGCTTCTTTAATGGATGAAGCTCAAGTATTATTTCTGGAACAGCTATATAAATGTCTATATAATATCATCCTCCAAAATCTTCTGAATCAGAGTAGTTCCTCCTGCAAATATAGATCTATTTTCTATTGCTATTTCAATCTCTGGTGCATTCCCTCTAAATACTGCAACTTTATTGATTTCTGAAGCAAATGAATATGGAAAACTAACAACACTGGCAAATGGTACGATTTTGTTCCTTTTCTCAGAGCTATACTCTATACTCTGAGTCAAATCAAGATAAACACATTGCTTTGGATTAGTGAAGTTCAAAATTTAAAATTTTCAGTAGATAAATAGCTTTCTCCACCTTATATACCTGCCTTGAGTATGGGCATTTAAATAGACATCACTGTCAGGTTCACCTTCCATGTAGACATATGAATTTATTTTTTTCTATCATACATTTGCCTTTCTATCATACCTATGTTACTCTATCTTTGGCACCTTTACTTGTTTTCTCTGCAGGCTTCACTAGAGCAGAACTAAAATATCTTGGGTACCTGGTACTTAACAGAAAAAGTATTAAAACATCTTGGAAAAACTATGCCTTTGACCATGTATCAAGACTCTACTGAAACATCTTAAAACTTACTGCCATGTTCACCATTCTGGACTGTGTTATGTGTATGGTCTCTAATCCCATACAATATCAAAAAAGACATTTAATTTTTCCTGAATATCAAAAATATAATTCTAGGAGTTAAAGAATTTTTTCTAGTGTCTAATATGATTGTTTTCCTCAAATTTAATCCTGTTAAAAGTGAAATTAGAAAAGATTTCATTAAACCATCTAGTAGCCTAAAAGAAATAATAAATAAATTGGTGCTGTATAGCTGTTTACAAAGGTGAAATTCACTGTGGTGTATTTGTATGTATTTATCAATTTTATTCCACAGTTCTTCCCTCTTCCTGTGCCTCCTCTCTCTCCCTCTGCTCCACTGATCTCTCTATTTTCCTGGGATCCACTTCTTTTTTATTTGTTTTTCTTATTGTGCTCTAGCTTCTACATATGAGAAAAAAAATTGGCCCCTTAACCTTCTGAGCCTGGCTTATTTCACTTAGCATGATGTTCTCCAATTCCATCCATTCATTCAATTACCAGTAAATGCCATCATCTCATTCCCCTTTATAGCTGTGTAAAACTCCCTTGCATAGATATACCACATTTTCTTCATTCATTCATGTGTTCATGGGCACCTGGGCTGGTTCCACAACTTACTGTGAATTGTATTGCTATAAATGTTGATGTGGCTGCATCCCTATAGTGTGCTGATTTAAGATCTTTTGGATAAATATCAAGGAGTAAGATAACTGGGTCATCTGGTTGTTCCTTTGAGGAATATCCATAGTGCTTTCCAAAGTGCTTGTACTAATTTGCAGTCCTACTGACAATGTCTGAGTGTACCTTTTCCCTCTCATCCTCATTTTCTCCCTAATATGCCTGACAGGTTGATAAGATGCTTTGGGTAAAATTCCCAGAGCAGTCCCTGGGTCACATGGGTCATATTAAAGCTAAAAGAAGCTTTGGAGATAGGAATGAGGAACCTAACTAAGGCTTATTCATTCAACAACTATTAATCAGGACTAACTTGGTGTGAACTATTACCCTAAGCCCTGGAAATTTACTAGAGAATGAGTCAAACAAGACCTCCACTTTCCTGGAGTTACTTTCTCATCTTGGGAGGGAATCAGGATGACTGTTTGATTAAGGTACTTTGAAAAACACAGTGGTTAGTTAGGGAGAGAAACAGAAAACTACTGTTCTTGGGCCTCCCTTATTCTCCTTTGCCTTCCTGGGAGTGATGCTGTCTAGTAGGGTATCTACAAGCACTCAAACTCCCATCTGAAAACACCTCCCATTGCTGCTTGGATTGCTATCTGGTATGCCAATCAAACCCAGTAGTGCAACCACAGCACCCAAGCTAGGCAAACTTGATTCAGAGAGCCATGGAGATATGAGTATACGAGACTGGATACGTTCTGAAATCCACCTGTGTTGAGTATGCCCTCACTGAGCACCCACTGTGTGCAAGGATCCTGTGGCAGGTACCAGGGCTACCAAGATGTGCTTATGTTCTCCAGGAACTCACAATATCCTGGGCAAGTGGAAACACATGGTGACACTTTCAAAGCAATACATTTGCTACAATGGAGATGTGAATGGAGTTCACTGGGAACCCAGAAGAGAAACACCTAGTCTTGGAAGTTTAGAAGACGTCCTGCAAGAAAGGATGCCTGCTGGAATAGTTTGTGCTCTGTGAGGCCACCAGGAGCAGAGAGCAAGTTAGGTGCTAGAGAGCTAGTTCTGAGGTTAAGCACACAATTCAAGCTCTGGCTTAAACAGCCCCACTTAATATCTTACATTACCCAACCAGCGAAAGCATTCATTTTCTCATCTGTAAAACAGGGATGACAGAAAACATATGTTCATAAGGAGAATTAAATTAAAATGTTTCAAGAACTTAGCTCTTAGTCAATTCTTTTCATGACCAACTCACAGCAAATCGATTCAATTGGCCAAATGATTAATACACTAAATTTTCCAAGGTTACCAAGAAGCTTAATTAGAATATTCAACTTTTAGTTTCTGAGTGTAAGATACGTTTTTCTATTAACCAAATTTAGCTTGATAATGCCACCCAGAAAATGAATCTTGTGTAATGCTACCTTTTAAAAAGTAACACATGCAAAGTCCTGGGTTCTACCTTCAGCACTGCAAAGGGGGGTCGGGGGGGGGATGGCAAAGCAGGAATAAGTGTAAGCTAATTTTTTTCCATGTGAAGTGCTATTTTCCAACGAAATATTAAGCATTTTATGTAAAACAAATTTGCTTCTGTTTTTTCTCATTTCTTTTTCATACTCATGAATGTCTTTCTATTCTTTGAACTGTAAATTTTTTATGATTTTTATCAATTTTTTTCACGGTATATCAAGCTTAAATCTAAATTTATTAAGTTTAAAATTGAATTTAGTTGTAATTTAGCTTTATTTTTTTTTATTTTTTTATTGGTTGTTCAAAACATTACAAAGCTCTTGACATATCATATTTCATATATTAGATTCAAGTGGGTTATGAACTCCCATTTTTACCCCAATTACAGATTGCAGAATCACATCGGTTACACATCCACATTTTTACATGATGCCACATTAGTGACTGTTGTATTCTGCTGCCTTTCCTATCCTCTATTATCCCCTCCCCTCCCCTCCCATCTTCTCTCTCTACCCCATCTACTGTAATTCATTTCTTTCATTCTTTTTTTCCCATTCCCCTCACAACCTCTTATATGTAATTTTGTGTAACAATGAGGGTCTCCTTCCATTTCCATGCAATTTCCCTTCTCTCTCCCTTTTCATCCCACCTCATGTCTCTGTTTAATGTTAGACTTTCCTCCTGCTCTTCCTCCCTGCTCTGTTCTTAGTTGCTCTCATTATATCAAAGAAGACATTTGGCATTTGTTTTTTAGGGATTGGCTAGCTTCACTTAGCATTATCTGCTCTAATGCCATCCATTTCCCTGCAAATTCCATGATTTTGTCAATTTTTAGTGCTGTGTAATACTACATTGTATATAAATGTCACATTTCTTTTTATCCATTCATCTACTGAAGGGCATCTGGGTTGGTTCCACAGTCTAGCTATTGTGAATTGTGCTGCTATCAACATCGATGTGGCAGTATCCCTGTAGTACACTCTTTTAAGGTCTTCAGGGAATAGTCCAAGAAGGGCAATAGCTGGGTCATATGGTGGTTCCATTCCCAGCTTTCCCAGGAATCTCTATACTGCTTTCCAAATTAGCCACACCAATTTGCAGTCCCACCACCAATGTATAGGAGTACCCTTTTCCCCACATCCTCGCCAGCACTTGTTGTTGTTTGACTTCCTAATGGCTGCCAATCTTACTGGAGTGAGATGGTATCTTAGGGTGGTTTTGATTTGCATTTCTATGACTGCTAGAGATGGTGAGCATTTTTTCATGTACTTGTTGATTGATTGTATGTCCTCCTCTGAGAAGTGTCTGTTCAGGTCTTTGGCCCATTTGTTGATTGGGTTATTTGTTTTCTTCTTGTTTACTTTTTTGAGTTCTTTGTATAATCTGGATATTAGGGCTCTATCTGAAGTGTGAGGAGTAAAAATTTGTTCCAAGGATGTAGACTCCCTATTTACCTCTCTTATTGTTTCTCTTGCTGAGAAAAAACTTTTTAGTTTGAGTAAGTCCCATTTGTTGATTCTAGTTATTAACTCTTGTACTATGGATGTCCTATTAAGGAATTTGGAGCCCAACCCCACAGCATGTAGGTCGTAGCCAACTTTTTCTTTTATCAGGCACAGAGTCTCTGATTTGATATCAAGCTCTTTGATCCATTTTGAGTTAACTTTTGTGCATGGTGAGAGAAAGGGATTCAGTTTCATTTTGTTGCATACGATTTCCAGTTTTCCCAGCACCATTTGTTGAAGATACTATCCTTCCTCCATTGCAAGCTTTTAGCCCCCTTATCAAATATAAGAAAGTTGTAATTTTGTGGATTGGTCTCTGTGTCCTCTATTCTGTACCATTGGTCCACCCGCCTGTTTTGGTACCAGTACCATGTTGTTTTTGTTACTGTTGCTCTGTAGCATAGTTTGAAATCTGGAATTGCTATACCACCTGATTCACACATCCTGCTTAGAATTGCTTTTGCTAATCTGAGTCTTTTGTTTTTCCATATGAATTTCATAATTGCTTTATCTATATCTACAAGAAATGCCCTTGAGATTTTGATTGGCATTGCATTAAACCTATAGAGAACTTTGGGTAATATCGCCGTTTTGATGATGTTAGTTCTTCCTATCCATGAACAGGGTATATTTTTCCATCTTCTAAGGTCTTCTTCTATTTCTCTCTTTAGGGTTCTGTAGTTTTCATTGTATAAATCTTTCACCTCTTGTTAGGTTGAAGATATTGTGAATGGGGTGGTTGTCCTCATTTCCATTTCAGAAGATTTGTCGCTGATATACAGGAATGCCTTTGATTTATGTGGGTTGATTTTATATCCTGCCACATTGCTGAATTTATTTATTAACTCTAGTAGTTTCTTTGTAGACCCTTTTGGGTCTCTTAGGTATATTATCATATCATCCACAAATAGTGATAATTTAAGTTCTTCTTTTCCTATTTTTATGCCTTTAATTTCTTTTGTCTGTCTAATTGCTCTGGCTAGTATTTCAAGAACTATATTTAATAGAAGTGGTGAGAGAGGGCATCCCTGTCTTGTTCCAGATTTTAGAGGGAATGCGTTCAGTTTTTCTCCATTCAGAATAATGCTAGCCTGAGGCTTAGCATATATAGCTTTTACAATGTTGAGGTAAGATCCTGTAATGCCTAGTTTTTCTAGTATTTTGAACATAAAGCGATGTTGAACTTTGTCGAATGCATTTTCTGCATCTATCGAGATGATCATGTGGTTCTTATCTTTAAGTCTATTGATGTGGTGAATAACATTTATTGATTTCTGTATATTGAACCAGCCTTGCATCCCAGGGATGAATCCTACTTGATCATGGTGCACTATTTTTTTGATATGCTTTTGTATTCAATTCGCCAGGATTTTATTAAGGATTTTTGCATCTATGTTCATTAGAGATATTGGTCTGTAGTTTTCTTTCTTTGAAGTGTTTTTGTCTGGTTTCGGGATCAGAGTGATGTTGGCCTCATAGAATGAATGAGGAAGATCTCCTTGTTTTTCTATTTCTTGAAATAGTTTGAAAAGTATTGGTATTAATTCTTCTTTGAAGGTTTTGTAGAACTCCACTGTATACCCATCCGGTACAGGACTTTTCTTGGTTGGTAGTCTTTGATGGCTTCTTCTATTTCCTCCTTTGTTATTGGTCTGTTTAAATTGTGTGCATCTTCCTGACTCAATCTGGGCAAATCATATGACTTAAGAAATTTATCGATATCTTCACTACCTTCTATTTTATTGGAATATAGATTTTCAAAATAATTTCTAATTATCTTCTGTATTTCTGTAGTGTCCGTTGTGATATTGCTTTTTTCATCCCGTATGTTGGTAATTTCAGTTCTCTCTCTTCTTCATTAGCATGGCTAAGGGTCTGTCGATCTTATTTATTTTTTCAAAGAACCAACTTTTAGTTTTAACAATTTTTTCAATGGTTTTTTTTTTCAATTTTGTTGATTTCTGCTCTGATTTTAATTATTTCTTGCCTTCTACTACATTTGCTGTTGTTTTGCTCTTCCTTTTCTAGGGTTTTGAGATGAAGTTTGAGTTCATTTATTAATTGGTTTTTTCTTTTATTGAGGAATGAACTCCAGGCAAAAAATTTCCCTCTCAAAACTGCTTTCATTGTGTCCCATAGATTTCGATATGTTGTGTCTGTATTTTCATTTATCTCTAGGAATTTTTTTATTTCCTCCTTTATGTCTTCTGTAACCCATTGATCATTCAGTAACAAATTGTTCATTTTCCAGGTGATGCAGGATTTTTCCTTCCTTCTTTTATCATTGATTTCCAGTTTCATTCCATTATGATCAGATAAGATGCATCGTATTATCTCCACACCTTTATATTTACTAAGAGTTGCCCTATGGCATAATATATTGTCTATCTTTGATAAGGATCCATGTGCTGCTGAGAAGAATGTATATCCACTTGATGATGGTTGATATATTCTATATATGTCGGTTAAGTCTAGGTTATTAATTGTGTTATTGAGTTCTATAGTTTCTTTATTCAGCTTTTGTCAGGTGGATCTGTCCAATGGAGAGAGCAGTGTGTTGAAGTCACCGATAATTATTGTGTTGTGGTCTATTTGCCTCTTGAACTTGAGGAGAGTTTGTTTTATGAACGTTGCAGCGCCATTGTTTGGTGCATACATATTGATAATTGTTATGTCTTGTTGGTGGATGGTTCCTTTTAACAGTATATAGTGGCCTTCGTTATCTCTTTTGATTAACTTAGGTTTGAAGTTGATTTTATTTGATATGAGTATGGCCACTCCTGCTTGCTTCCGAGGACCACGTGAGTGGTATGATTTTTCCCAGCCTTTTACTTTCAACCTGTGTATGTCTTTCCCTATCATATGAGTCTCCTGAAGGCAGCATATTGTTGGATTTGTTTTTTTAATCCAGGTTACTAGCCTTTGTCTCTTTATTGGTGAATTTAAGCCATTAATGTTTAAAGTTACTATTGATATGTTGTTTGTACTTCCAGTCATGCTTATTTATTTATTTATTTTAATATGGCTCGTTTTTCCTTTTTGGTTATATTTTTTGTTCTTCCCTTTACTGAGTTACCTCCCAATGTTAGTTTTGGGTGCTGTTTTTCAATTCCTCTTCTTGTAGTGTTTTGCTCAAAAATGCCTTGCAGTGCTGGTTTTCTGGCTGTGAATTCTTTTAACTTTTGTTTATCTTGAAATATTTTAATTTCATTGTCAAATCTAAAGCTTAATTTTGCTGGGTACAGTATTCTTGGTTGGAATCCATTATTTTTCAGCATTTGAAATACGTTGTTCCAGGATCTTCTTGCTTTCAACGACTCTGATGAAAAATCAGCTGTTAACCTAATGGGTTTACCCCTGAATGTAATCTGCCGTATTTCTCTCATAGCTTTTAATATTTTCTCCTTGTTCTGTATGTTGGATATGTTCATAATTATGTGTCTTGGAGTTGGTCTATTATGGTTTTGTATGTTTGGGGTCCTGTAGGCTTCCAGGATTTGGCAATCCATTCTATCTTTCATATCTGGGAAGTTTTCTAGGATTATTTCATTCAATAGATTGTTCATTCCTTTGGTTTCAATCTCTATACCTTCTTCTATCCCGATGACTCTCAAGTTTGGTTTTTTTATAACATCCCATATCTCTTAGATAGATTGCTGGTGATTTCTTAGCATCCTTTCTGTGTTGACTATATTCTTTTCAAGTTGATACACTTTGTCTTCATTATCTGATGTTCTGACTTCTATTTTGATCTAGTCTATTTGTAATATTCTCCTTTGAGTTTTTAATTTGGTTCATGGTTTCCTGCATTTCTAGGATTACTGTTTGATTAAAAAAAAAAAAAAAACTCTATCTCCTGGTATAGCTCGTACTTTGCCATTTGAATTTGCCTATTTAACTCATTTTCAAAGTATACTTTCATTGTTTGGATTTGCTGTCTAATGTCTTCTCTAAGATTCCGTTCCATCTGATTTAGGTATGCCTTGAGTTCTTTCTCTGTCCATTTTTCTGAAGCCTCTAGGTTCTCCTGTGAATTTAAGTTGTCCTGCATTGTTTGTAATCCTTTTTTCCTTGTTTTTTCATGGTGCTCACGTTGCTCTCCAACTCTGTTTGCCTGCTGTGTTTCTGTTTTCTTCTTTAAATTTGTTTTGGTTTTTATAGTTCCAATATCTCTCCTTTGTGTTGGGAGACAATGTTTAGAGATGTTGGATTTAATTGTGATTTAAGGTAAATTCACTAGCTTCATTAGAGGCCTACAGAATTTGATGGCATGTATAGAATTGAGGTTTGAACTTAGGATTTTATGTTGAGGTCCGGCACTTTGATGGTATGGAGGTTAGTATATGTTAGCTTCTTTGGGGGTTACTCAAATGCAGGCGGATATTAACAAGAGAATAGACAGGAGTACTTGGGGGTAGTTAAGGGCTTAGGCAGAATATGGACCAATTCGTAGTATTCATCTATTTGCATTTAGTAAGTTGTATGTAATCTGGGTGGTCATGCTTAAGAGGAAAGATGGGGAAAAGGTAACAAAGCAAATCAAGAAAGAGAGAGGGAGAGAGGAAAGAAAGAGAAAATAATACAAAAGAAAAGAAAATGGTAATAAAAAAATAATAAATGCAGTAAAATAAAAATTACATTAAAAATAATAGTATAATTGTAGAAAAGAATAAAATAAGATTAAAAAAAATTAAAAGAAAAAAGGGACACTGTTAGTCTTCCATTTTCTTCATTTCCAGTAGGTGGTGCTGTGCCTTCTGGGCCAAGATTTTGCCTTCCGACTATAGGAAACAATCCGTGTGAGGCCACTCCCTCCTCCCCCCGCTGGTGTCTCTCAAAACCTGTTAGCTTAGATTTATTCCTGGTTTCTATTCCCCTGGCTTCTCCTGTCAGCCAGGCCTTCCTCAGTGTGATACCTCTCAGCAGTTCAAACTACACTCTGTGCCTGCAGTTTCCTGGACGTGGAGCATGGCTTTTGGGAACCGGCACCTTATTGTCTTGATTCCTTCCGATAGCTCCTAGAGCTGGCAAAACAGGTTTCCGTTTTTGCTGCTGGTGGGAGGGAGGAGTGGGAGGCCAGGTGCCTTTACCTTTCCCTCACACCTCTACTCAAGCTCACTCTGTTAATCACACCCCTGGAAAGCCGGGGAGAGATTTTATGTGATTTCCCCGCTGTATGGGAGATGGACTAAATGTCACAGACCTGTTCTATGGCTGGATGAGCTGTGATCAGTGGAAAACTGGTGATGGTGATGTCAGCTCTCTAAGATGGTGGCCGCTGGCTTCTTCAGTGGTCTGACTGGTGTGGAGGACAGAACTGGACCGCTTCCTTCCCCGTCTCAAACCCAGAATTCAGCACTGAGCACAGTGAGGGCACAGCTAGCAGGAGCCCGCAGAATCAGTAGGACGTTGCCGCGTTGCTAGTTCGCTGTTTCTAGGGATGGCATTTCCTGGCGCTCGCCGCAGTCTCTAGCAGCAGGGCGAGCCACTGAATAAGCAGTTTGAATCTCCGGGTGGAGAAATCACTCGCGGATGAGCCCCAGTAACCGATCCTCGAGCGATGGAAATCCTTCCTCTAGGTTTTGGTGCACCCCAAATTTGCTGGAAATTCCTAACAAGATAGCTTTTGGCTGTTCTAACTTATCATTCACCCGTGCAGTGACTCAGGACAAGGGGGTGATGCACTCCATTCGCCGCCATCTTCTGAGTCCGTAATTCAGCTTTAAACAAGTCAATTTTAATGCAAAACATCCCAAAGAAATCTGAAATCTCAATTAAGTTTAAAAGCATATTAGAGGAATTAGGATTAGCTGAAATAATTCTTTCCTGAAAAATACTGAAAATTTTGGCTCTAACAAGGTTCATTTGGAATATGTGAATAAGTAGCAGTTTGCATAAACATTTGACATAAAAATGTGTTCAACAGTTCAAAAATGAGAAAGTTCATTTCCTCAGAACAAACTAGTATAATGAATCACATTATCAGTACTTCACTTCTGATATACATTAACCATAAATAGAAACTTTAAAGGAAACAATCAACAAAATCCGCTTCATAAGAGCCCAAGATTGTTAAGTGATCATCAAAAAGGTGAACGAAGATTGTAATCAACGTATTGACCATATTCTGAAAAAAAAAAGAGAGAGAGAAAGAAAGAAAGAAATCTCAATGTAACCATTTTACAATCCAGATAATGGGTACATGGGAATTTATGGTATAATTTTCCCCCCATGGCTGAAAAAATTTCATGACTGAACCCAGGACCTCACACTCTAGGTAAGCACTACTATGCTCTACCACTGAGCCTTACTCAACAGCCCTGTATAATGTTTATATAAGTTTGAAAATTCTAAATATGCAGGTTGGGGGTGGAAGTTGATGTAAAATCAAAATTTTTTATTAAAAATGCTGAAAGCATATTCCTATCAATAACAAACAAAACTAAACATTGCCTAAAGCTATGAAATTTTTTAGTAAAAGCTACTGAAACTCTTTTGTTTTAATGAATATCCAAACTAATGTTGGCCAGTGTTTCATTCTGGAAAACTAATTTGATAAATGAGTTTCCATAAATTAATTCCTGGGATATTAAGCCTCAAAGAAGAGAATGCAGTCCTGGAAGAAAAAAAAAAAACAGAAAATAGACCTGAGAAAGAGGAAGCAATAGAATTTAGCTGGAATTTTGCAACCTGGAGAGGGAGTATGGAGTTTGGCAGGGCCCAGTCCTAAGACAGTTATAGCCATGGTAGGGTCTTATAATACTTGGAAGTTGTATTATAAGGATTTTTTCCTGATTATAAGCATAATGTAATATAATTAAATTTGGACGAAGGAGATAATCTAAAAAAAAGAAAATGAAAATTATAATCCTGTCACTCACATTTTTATGGGACATGCTAATAATAATTTTTCTTGATACTTTTTTTTTTCTCCTGAAAGGTTGAAAGTCTTGATATAATGACCAGAAGGTGACTGCCTGATCCCAGTCAAGAACCTTTCCAGATAGTATCTTTCTCCACCCTGGAGCACCTACCAGTATTGACCATTGTTCTTTTGTAAAATTTTATTTATTTATTCTAATTTATTATACATGACAAAAGAATAAATTTCAATTTATAGTATACATATAGAGCACAGTTTTCCATGTCTCTGGTTGTATAAAAAGAAGAGTCACACCATTCATGTTTTTATACATGTACTTAGGGTAATGATGTACATCTCATTTCACCATCTTTCCTACCCTCATGCCCCCTCCCTTCCCTTTGCCCAATCTGTAGTTTCTCCATTTCTACAATGCTCCTCCCCACACCCCCATTATGGATCAGCATCCACATATCAGAGAAAACATTTGACCTTTGATTTTTGGGGTTGGTTTACTTTACTTAGCATGATATTCTTATCTTTAAAAAAAAGGAATTTCCACTAAAGAAATTACAGTAGTCCCTTTTATATGTTTTATCCACATGGGGTAGGTTCCAAGGCACCAGCAGATGCCTGAAAACACACTGAACCCTCTATCTACTGCTTTTTCTATGCATATGTGTGCACTAAAGTTTG
Organism: Urocitellus parryii; assembly: GCF_045843805.1. Lineage (NCBI taxonomy): Eukaryota > Metazoa > Chordata > Mammalia > Rodentia > Sciuridae > Urocitellus > Urocitellus parryii. The sequence continues at coordinate 113,384,831 of NC_135541.1, forward strand.
TAAATTAGGCACAATAAGAGACTAACAGCAATAATTAATAATAAAATATAACAGTTACAGCAATATCCTATATATGAAAATGTCTCTCTCTCTCTCTCTCTCTCTCTCTCTCTCTCTCTCTCTCTCTCGTTGAATGGAACTTTAGTTAACTGAAACAGCAGACATCAAAATGCTGGATAAGAGGGTTTTGTGATTATTAGAAAATATGGACAGGAGATAAATAAATGTGTGTATGTAAATTTTTACTAAACAAATATCATTTTCAGCACTTTAATGTATATCCTAGAATATTCTTCTGTCATTATTCACATGGATATTATGGAATCTTCTCATACAGTATATTCTAGTTTGTAAGTTTTTTTTTTTTTTGCCTAACACTACAAATAGTTCATCAATGTTATAAATGTTCATCTACATCAATGTTTGAGAGGTACAGAATATTGCATCATGTGGGCAATGTCTAAACTGCATTCCAAATGTGCATCACAGTCACCAACCAATCACAGTGGGTGCTGGCTAGTGCCCTCATACACTGTCATTGACTGGGGATTCACTGAGCCAATTGGACTGTGCTGACTTTTACATTGTTTTCATTTGTTCCCAACAAGCTACAAGGATGAAGTGAGTATCTTGTACACTAAACCTTTGTTTACAGCATGATCAATTTCTAAGGAAATGTTTTAATAAGTTTAATAATAAGGTTTAATAAGTTTAATAATTCTTAAAGGAATTTCTGTGTTTTAACTTTTATAATATATTTATCCAAATTATTCTAAAAGGTTTTATTAATTTACATTCACTTTGATAGGAAACAAGTGTCCATTTTCCACACTCTCTGAGAATACTACCATCAATAATCTAAGTTCAAGTAACATTTCACTAATTCAGTTTGCATTTCTTCTATTACTATTGAGATCAAATTTTCCATGTTTCTTGGTCATTTTTGTTCATCTGTGTGGACTGTCTGTTGGTATTCTCTCTCCTTTTGTCCACCAAGAGTCTTTTCTCTTATTTATTTGTAAGAAATGTGTCGGTTAAGAGCATTGTCTTCATTAAAGCTGCAAACCATTTTTATAAATTTGTGTTTTGTCTTTTTTCTATAACTTTGTCTTTAGATTCTTAAAAATGTTATGTTGTTAATCTTTCAGTATTTTTAAATTCTTTTTGTTTGAATGCATATATATGTATATATTGCATCCAATTTTTCTTTTCATATTCTTTTTTCACTCTCTTTATCTAAATCTTGGTTCCACTGAAAATTTATGACAGTATGAGAGACAATGCAGGGATCTAACCTTCTTTGAGATGGTGAGCTTAGTGGTCAAACAACATTTATTGAAAATATTCTCTTTGTCTCCTTATTTTAATTGGCACCTTTGTGTTATATTATACATCTGTTTGCAGCTGGATATATTTTTGTTATTTCAACTCTATTCCTATGTTGATTCTTCTTGCAATCATATATTTTTATCATTCTGCAATGACTTTTAATAACTTGTTGAATAGTTGCCTTTCTATTATTATGCTGTTTGAAATTTTTATTGGCTAGCTGGCCATCCTTAAACATTTATTCTTCTACATAAACATTCAATATTCCTTTCATAAAACTTTTTTTAAAAAAATTTTGTTTAGATTTTTCGTGGAATTATGTTACATTTATGTTATTCTGGTAATAATGGGCATCCTTACAATATTAGGAAATTAGTGTGTTTTGACATTTGTTGAAGGTGTTTCTCATGTTCTTCAGTCATATTTTATAGTTCACTCCATAAAGATCAAGCAATTAACTCACCCAGTTAATTTGAAGCTGTTTATCATTACTGCACATTGTGACAGAGCTCTCCTCCTCTGCCCTGCCCTCACTATCCTGTTCTGAACTTTTATAGGTTTTATAACTGGCCATCTGTGGAGCTCACTCACTATTAATACTTTTTCAGCTGATACTTTTGAATATTACAGGTAGTACAATGATAACTTTGTGCCTTGCTCAATATTCATATTTTTTGTCTTGTCCTGAGCATGGTTCAGGAATTCACAATTGTGGGGACACCATTTAACCTGCCTCACTATCCCTGAATCTGCTGGGTCAGTAGCACCCTTGTTTTTCCTTCTCTCTCTCCTTAGTTTCAGATTATCAGGACTGGGACTCTTAGTAAAATTAATTGGGACACTTTTAAATATTTTTATAGCCTGAAGCCAATTAAATTATATAGAAAGTGCCTCTTACCTTCATGTGTGACTGAATTTGTCCATCCATCCCCCAAACATCTGAACCTCTATCTTATGGAAGTGGTGGGGTGTTCTTTATCAGTTTCTTCCATGGCTTTTAGTCTCATCAGATTTTTCTATCTCTTCTTGAGCAGGTTGCTTTGCCTTATTTTATTTTCATAAATTTAAACAAGTATGCTTTTTTATTTTATTTTATTTTTCGGTACTGGGGATTGAACCCAGGGGCACTTAACCACTGAGCCACATCCCCACCCCTTTTTTAATATTTTATTTAGAGACAGGGTCTTGCTAAGTTACCTAAGGCCTTGATAATTTGCTGAGGCTGGCTTTGAACTCACAATCCTCCTGCCTCAGCCTCTGAAGCCACTGGGTTCTTATGACTTTAGTCTTCTTCCATCTGTATGTTTCTTAATTCGAGCATTATTTATTTGTATTTTCTTTTTTCACATGTAAACTTGCTAGAGGCTTGCCTCTTTTATTTATTTATTTATTTTTTGCTTTGTTTTGTTTTGGTATTAGGGATTAAGCTCAGAGATACGGAGCTTAGGTCCTCACTAAATTGCTTAGGTCCTCAGTAAATTGTTGAGACTGGCTTTGATCCTGCCTCAGCCTCCTGAGTCACTGGGATTACAGGTGTGCACCTCCACCCCCTGCCTTTAATGGTCTTTTAAAAGAGCTAGTTCTTTGATTTCTTATCAATTCTATTATATCCTGCTTTCTAATTTACTTATGTCGGCTTTTATCTTTCACTTTCTGTTTCTACTGTCGATTATATTTTGTCTCCATTTTTTAGTCAATTGCTCAGTGTTTCTTTTTTATCCTTCATTTTTATTCAGTTACAAAACCATTTAAACTTTGTCTCCTCTCCGATAAGTGATCAGAAAGAAGGATGCACAGAGAGGATACTGTAGCTAGGACAGCAGGCTCAGAAATAGACATCAATACTACACTTCTCTGCTGGGCACCTAGCTCTGTCTCTCGGTGGTACCTCTTCAGATGGTGCCATTATGTACATCACCTCTTTCCTACTTTGCTTCTTACTAAATGTTAACCAGAGAGCCAAAGTGGCCCAGGGCTGCACGCCATCTTTGGCAGTCATGGAAACAAAGGCCCTTCCAACTTTATTGCTTTTTCTGAAGCAGTTTTGTCTCATTTGCAAGACCCTGGGGCCTAACTGGCACTTACTGGGAATTGCATTGATCAGCCTGAAAACGTGACCACTTATGTGACTATACTGAGTGTTTCTGACACCCTGGCACAGGAGTCACCCTGCCCTGCCCTGCCCTACCCCATTCTACCCCAATCCCCTCAGCCATCTTTCATCTCCTCCTGGCTCTGCCGGATTTATAGAAGGAGGTCTGTGGTACAGAGCATTAAGAAGATGTAAGGGAGCATGTGAATGAATTTTACTAAAATATTAAACTGTTGAGGAGGAGGGAAGGATGTACAGTGTGAAACACTCTTCAGTCAGACCAGGCTAAATCTACCCGTGACATCTCAAAAGGACCACTTTCAAGGCATCCTAGGGCTTCCACAGAGAACCTTAAGAAACACCTGAATTAATCCATGACTTCTGGTGGAACTCCATGCAGGACAGTGTCAGTATCTATTGGCCTTTTGCATACGGTGACCAGCAGAGAGGAAATACAAAATTGGGGGATAGAAGGAGGTGGGTGTCTGCCCATGCCTGATTGCACAACTTTCCTTCTTTATGGAACAAAAATCTTCACTTCTAATCAATTCCTTGTAGGATTTCAGTCCCTGTGTTACATTCCTGAAATGATTAGCACTGAAAAAAGTTAACTGAGCTTTTGCTATGTGCCAGATATTATGCTTAAGTATTCTTTATTAATAGCTTTATTGGGACAGAACTTACATACCATAAAACTAATTCATTAAATATACAATTCAAAGATTTTCAGAAAATTTATAGGATTGGGCAGCCATTATTAAAATCCAGTTTTAGAATGTTCCATAATCTTAAAAAACTCCTTCAAATCTGTTTGCAGTCAGTCCTCTAACCCATGTTCAGCTCCAGGCAATCATTGATTTGCCTTCTGTCTCTATAAATTAGTTTTTTTCTGGAAATTTCAAGTAAGTTGAATCATATAGTATACATTCTTTTGTATATGGTTTTGTTCTCTTGGTACAGTGTTTTTGAGATTCATCTATGTGATAGCATGTATCAGTATTCCATTATTTTTATTGTTGAATAGTATTCCACTGTATGAATATAGCACATTTTGTGTATCTATTGACAATATGATGAACATTTAGATCACTGTAGCTTTTTAGTTATCATGAATAATGTTGATGTGAATGTTCACCTACAAATATTTATGTGAATATGTGTTTTTTTTTTCTTTTAGATAAATATTTAGGAGTAAAATCATTAGGGTGCTTAATAAACTTTTTTTTAACTTTTAAAGAAACTAATGAACTGTTTTCCTGAGGGACGACACCATTCCCACAAACGATATATGAAGATTCTAGTCTCTCCATATTCTTGCTAATGCTTGGTGTTGTCTACCTTTTTTATTGTAGCCAGTCACATGGGCATATAGAGTCATCTTGTTGGGTATGGTTTTCTATATCTTCTGCCCTAACCCTCATCAATACTTTAGTCAGGATAGGCTAGGTTATGCTGTGGTAACAATCAACCTCCAAGCCTCAGTGACTTCAAACCACAAAGGTTATTTCTCACACATGCTGCATGGCTAGTGATGACTAGAAATGGTGAGGAGAAGGAGTGCTCATCAATGGCACCCAGCGACCCAGGCTGATGGGAAGTCCTGGAGGAGGAAAAGGAAGACTGCTGTGGTTTTACCATCCCTGCCAATGCTCATGGTGAAATTTAATTGCCATTGTAACAGAGGTGGCACCTTTGAGAGGTGGGATCTTAAAGAGATGATTAGGACAAAAAGGCACCACCCTTGCCAATGGATTAAGCCTTTTATTGCAGGAGTGAGTTCATTATTAGTGGACTCTTGGTGAAAGGATGAGTTCCGCCTGCTTTATCTACTTGCGTTTCTTCCATGTTACAATGCAGCAGAAAGACTCTGGCCAGACACTGATGCCATGCTCTTCCCAGTCTCCAGAATGTGAGAAATTATTTTTTCTTATAATTTACCTAGCATGTAATATTCTGTTATAGCAACAGAACATGGGCTAAGACACAGACCACACCAATTCTCAAAGCTTCTGCCTGGCAGTGACAAAGTCACTTTCATTCCTATTTCACTAGCTGGCATTTCACATGATCACTGTTAACTTCAAAATAGACAAAAAGTGCTGGGCCTGTGGCTCAGTGGTAGTGCACTTGCCTGGCATGTGTGAGGCACTGGGTTCAATACTCAGCACATAAAAATAAATAAATAAAATAAATGTCTACCAACAATTATCTTTTTGAAGTGAGTGAAAAAGAGAATCATTAATTTATCAAGAGGGAAAGGTGAATTGGAATATTTGTGAGAAGCTAATCCATTTCATAAATGCTGAGGAAGAGAGTCTCAGCTTTTTGCAGAACTAGGAAACCAAAGATCAGAGCTGAAGAGCCTTGAGGAGGAAACACTGCTAATAATTCAAATGGAAGGTATCCACCACCCAAGCCTGTGTGTGTGTGTGTGTGTGTGTGTGTGTGTGTGTGTGTGTTTGTGGGTGTACCAGGGATTGAACTCAGGGCACTTGGCCACTGAGCCACATCCCCATCCCTATTTTGTATTTTTTTAGAGACAGTGTCTCCCTGAGTTGCTTAGCATCTGGCTGTTGCTGAGGCTGGCTTTGAACTCATGATCCTCCTGCCTCAGTCTCCCAAGCTGTTGGGATGACAGGTGTGCACCATGTTGCTTGCATTCTTATTAACTACATTGACACTTTCACTGAGAAACTGTTTGCTACAGAGTTTTAAAACATCCCTACTGAGGAGTAGGTTAACACACACACACACAAACACACACACACACGAACAACTTTGGCACATGGCTTTACTCAGTCCCACAATGAGATCGAGCTCACATCCAGGGAGCCATCTCATAGTCTCTAAATACTAATTCTACCTGCCTGCTTCAAACCAGGGCCCATGTAATCATCTCCATAGAGACACAGAAGACCCCTGGTCCTGTCACCACCTTCATAGATAAAGATCATATCCTTTTACTACCCATCCCCACATACACAGTACTTTTGCTCTCAAAAAAACTCCAGACTAAATTCCAAACAGAGAAAACCCTGTGTGCTTGAAGTGGGTCAAATAAATTTCTTAATTAAAAGCCCACAAAGACCAGGAGAGGGACTTTATTGTAAATAGGGAAGAGCAGCACATAACTTCAAGCTGACATGGTGCCCCAAGGAGAGTACAGCCATGGATTTCCAGGTCCCCGTGCTGAGAACTGCATCATAGTCAGGTGTGCAGTGCATCCTCCAGGCCTGAACTGGGCTCTGTTGGCTGGATTTGAAACCTTGTGCAGCTGACTCCTCTAAGCCTTAGTTCCCTCCTTGGTAAATGGCAGTAATAGGAGGATTTATTGGACTTAGGATTGAATAAGGAAATATGTGAAAGTCCTTAGCAGGGCTCCCGGAGCTTGGTGAGAGTTCAGTGGTCATGTTAACCAGTTGTACCATCGATGTCATCGTAACATATTCAGGTAGCTGAAAATGGAAGTCTCCAGATATGGTGTTCAGGGACTTGTTGGTCTTGGAATCATATTCTAGGTTGAAGTTACCCTGGGCTGACTGTCTCCATTTCTGATTATGCCTACTTTTGTCAACATTAGTCCAGGGCAATTTATGATAAGTTGAAGGAAAGGAAAGAAAATCAAGAAGGCATTGAAGAGAATAGGAAGGGGCACTTTCCTTGAGGAACAGGAGTGCTGATGATTCCCTCGAGGGGGGAAGCAGTGTCCAGTGGGGGAAGACATGGCTCTGCCTTCCTACTACCTCCAGGGCCCGGAGCAGCTCACTGTGCCTGTCTGGCCCTCCAGGTAGAAAACTTAAGCAGTGGAACTTTAGTTTTGCCTCTGTCTCTTTAAAGTCTCAATGGGGTGAGTCCTTATCCTCACACCAGATAAGAACTTCAGGCTGGCTCCAGAACATTCCTTCTCACTCATAGTTTTAAACACTCCTTTTATTCCTAAGTCCCAGAGTTAGTCTCTTTTCTAAACCTGAACTGTCATACCTAGCTCACTAACCTATACTTCAGACTTTTTTGAAGAGAGCCTTTTTCGTCTTCCTCCATGTGCTCCGTGGTAAAGGGTTGCTGATTTTCTGGGAAGTGGAAAATAGATGCCACCTCCCCCAACATGTTCACATGGGGGCTGGGAGTGGGGAGAGGTAGGATTCATAAGGGTGGAAAGGAAGGTACTTACTTGGGTGTGCTCAGGCACCACGTGGGTCAATAATTGGGAATGCAAAGGCTGGGGTTGTGACTCAGTGGAAAAGTGATCACCTAGCATGTGAGAGGCCCTGGGTTTGATCCTCAGCACCACATACAAATAAATAAAATAAAGGTATTATTTCCAACTACAACTAAAAAATAAATTTAAATAGTAATAATTTGGCACAGAAGGAGCCACCAGCCCTGAGGCAGCTGCAGCTCTGGTCACCATAGAAATCCCTTCCTGCTTTGCAGACTCTGGTGGCTCACCTTCCCATGTGTCTGATGGGGATTCATGCCCTCTAGATGATCCCAGGAGACCATATCTAAGATGTTCACAACACAAGACTGTCTGCAGGAAACATACTCTGCCAGGACAAGCTTTGGGCATACAAATTCACATCCATTTCTGTGTTAGTCAGCTTTCTTTGACTCTAACAAATACCTAAATTAATACATTTATAACGAGAAAGGATTCTTTTATTTTTTTATTCTGTTTTTTTTTTTTTCTTTTTGAGGGGGTGTGCCAAGGATTGACCTCAGGGTCACTCAACCATGGAGACACATGCCCAGCCTTATTTTGTGTTTTATTTAGAGACAGGGTCTCACTGAGTTGCTTACTATCTCACTTTTTGCTGCTACTGGCTTTGAACTTGGGATCCTCCTGCCTCAGCCTCCTGAGCCTCTGGGATTACAGGCATGCACCACAGTGCCTGAAGAGAAAAGGATTCTTTGGCTCACAGTTTTGGAGTCCATGACTAGTTGGACTTGTTGCTTTGGGGCCTATGGTGAGGCAGCACATCAAGACATGAGCTTGGGTTAGAAAAGCCCATTCACCTCAAGGCCAAAGGTAATAGAGGCACACTGCGATCCTACAATCCTTTTAGAGAGATACTCTCAGTGACCTATGACCTCTATTGGCTTGCTCTCTCTCTCTCTCTCTCTCTCTCTCTCTCTCTCATACTATGGATTAAACTCAAGGGAGTTCTACCATCTAGATATACACCAGTGCTTTTTGACTTTTATTTTGAATCAGGTCTTACTAAGTTGCCAAGGCTGGCCTTGATCTTGTGATCCTCCTATCTCTGCCTCCCAAGTAGCTGGGATTACAGACTCCCCTAAACTTAGCTGGGTCCCACCTCTCAAAGGCTCTACCACCATCACCCAATAGCATCAAGCCAGGGACTAAGCCTTTAACACATGGACACTAAGGAGATATTCCAGATCCAAGCCATAGCAGCTTCCTCCCTGGTCTCTAACCTCCTGTACTCTCAGGAGTAATTGCACACAGTCCCTGTGCCTCCATCTCTCCAGCCTCAGAGGATCAAACTCTCCACAGCCTCTCAAAGAAGCTGGACTAGAGGTGCAGGAATAGGTAAAACATCCCCAACTTTAGTGTATGTGTGTGTTCATCAGAAGGTGAATAACAGTCTAATATTTGTAAAACCCTCTAATACCTATTGATTCTTTTATATCCTCTTTGTTGACCAAGGTTTTATGAAGCTGGCAGGATTTGAGAAGTGAGACAAGTTCTAAAGTTGGTCTGTAAAAATCTCCATCTTCTTTTGGTAACTCACTTGGTGATTTTGCAGCTTTGAAATCTCAGTGCTTTGAAATCTCAGTGCCTGGTCATCATTTACTCAGGCACCACCATTCTTATCTATTGGGGTTTTGTGGAGATGCAATGACATCACTGATGCTTGCTAGGTCCCAAGCAGAGTGCCCAACACTTAGGAAGACTCAGATATGTGATTGACATTATTTCCCCCCAAATCCCCATGCCCTAAAGAGAATGTAGCATATCAGAAGCATTTGATAAATGTTAATAAATAATTTATAGATAGACCTCAGTGTATTTCAAGGCAGATTAAAATAAGTGATAAGTAGCTACAAATTTTGTATGATGACAACCAAGGATAGTGATAGGTAATTCTGCCTGGTGCAACCTGAGGAAGCTTTAGAAATGACCGTTGGGATTTGAGTCACTGGGAACAGAGCATTTGGTGTGTACAGATGGGCTTTCATTTATGGGTGGCACTGGGTTATTAGTTGGACCAATCCATATTTCTTTGTGGGCCAGCCTCTCTCGGGTAGAGCTCTTTTCATTATAAGTGATAGAAGATTGACTTTAACCAACTTAAACAGTAAAGGGAAAGATTTCCTAAAAGTGCAAAGTAGAAGCATAAGTTTCAGTAGCAGGCCCAGCTGGATTCAGGCTTCTAAATGCCACCAGGACCCACTTTGAAGTTCTGGTTATTTTCAATACTGATCTCATTCTCAGCCCAGTAGCCAGCCCCGCTCTGGGGGGACAATGTAGTGGGCACTTACAAAACTGCCTAGTTCCAGTTCAAATCCAGTGAAAGAAAAGTCCAGCATGTCTCCATCTTTGCCTCCACCACAAAAGTCCTGACATCTGATATAATCACCTGGCCTCAGTTCCATGGCTCTGCCTCAAAGATTCCTATGGTTGGGGAGGTGCTGCTAGGGGTTTAACCCAAGACAAGGCACCAAAATCCCCTGAATTAATAGTGGGAAGAGCTGGCACCTGGGAAGGAAGAAGGAGCTGCCAGCAGTGAGATATGCCAAGCATTTATTTTTTACCATGGGACAGCAGCCACACCTTGGGGCCACAACTACACAGATCCTAACCCTAACTCACCAGCTGCATGACCTTGTGGAAAGTACATCATCTCTACATGCTTCAGTTTTATCTTCTGCAGAAAAGAAATAGTAGTAAGTCCAACATCGTAGGGTTAGAGAAAAACCTAATGAATTTTTACAAATCTCTTAGAATAGTGTGCTGAAATTGCTTGGCAGAGTCAATGGAGCTGTCATTATGTATGAACTTCTTTCCCTGTGATTTTATGTTTATTCAGTTATTCTGGACATTTGAAGCCCTCACTTGGCTATCATGGTGGCAGGAAGTCATCCACCTCTCAAGCACACCTCAGTGTGATTAAAACCAAAGTTATGCTAGGGCTGGGGCTCTGGTCCATGTTGCTCCCTGCCATAAAGATCACCATGCATGATGAGGGTCCTTGTAATCTGCAGCTCATGGTCTGCCATGGAAATCATAGCCACTCTGCATTTGGTGGCATTAGGGAAACCATGAAAAAATCTTAGCACTTGGGCCATTCCTAGAGGGACTTTGCAATGTAATCTAAAAGGCTGGAACATTCTGTCATGTATAATCTGAAATAGAACTCATTCCCAGGAGGAAACTCTCAATTTGGATGGCCAGGGTGTTGATAGCATGACCTCCTTCTTCTAGGCCCCTTCTCAGGGTATGAATAAGCATGTAGGAGAGGGAGGGAGAGAGAGAGAGAGAGAGAGAGAGAGAGAGAGAGAGAGAGAGAGAGAGATATGAAGAAAACAGAATCAGGCCAAATCCCATTGTCTGACTCACCTGCTTTATTTTCTCCCTCCCAGACAACACTTGAAAAGGGACAACCCTGCCACATGTAATATCCATGTAACCCAAGAACATTCATGCAATGAATTTGTCCCCATGAAAAGGACCTTTCAGTGACACTGAGCCCAGTATATCCCCACTCTATTTATAGGAACTCTTTGTTTAATTTGAGTCTGGTCTCTAAGAATAAGAAATGAACTAATCCTGGGGCACAAGACAGAGCCCACAGAGTCAGAGATGACCCATGAACCCCTCTGCCTTTTCTTCTGGCTTCAAAAGGGGAAAGATTCAAGGGGAGCCACTTGGGTTGTTGGCAGTGGTGGCCCTGACACCAGGCATGTTTGGATGCTGGTGATTTCTCAGTATGGTTTGGGGGGCTTGATTTTGGACTAATGATAGAATATCAGGTCTGTGACCCCTCTGTCTCTCTCAAGGATTCACAAAAATCCCTTGAGCCCTTGGGTTGTGAAACATCAGATGCAAGGAGACCCCATTAAGATTCAGATGTCCCCCAAGGAAGGAGGGTGTGACTACAGAGGAAAAAAATCCCTTTCTCTTCAGTATCTTCCTGACCTAGAGGCAGAGACTGGGGCCAGGTTGTCTCTCAAAGTACAATACCATTCTTGAGTGTTTGCTTTGTTGTGTTTTTAAAGGGTATTTGATAAGGATTAGGAGCTATGACCCATTAAAACTTTAAATATCTAACCCAGGCCTTGTTGCACTGAAGTCCAAAGGTGCAGCCTCTCCAGAGAACTAGTTTAGATTGTGCTTGAAGCTGATCCCTTTGCTGACATGTTGGGTTAGTGAGCCTGAGAACCAGACCTACTGAGCCTAAAAGAAGAGACTTGGGTAAAACCATTAGGTTTGGTAAGACTTACTGGTTAATTATACCTTCCCCCCATGTTTCCTCTCTGGGAAGGGAAATAATAGTGTCCATTTGTTTACTTTCTCTCCTGTTAACTCTTGACCCTCTCTTCTATGCCAGACACTACTCTAGGGGCAGGTGATGACTAGGTGACAGGTATGGTTAACAGTGAAAAAAATCCAGCCTCTGATCCTGAGCTGAAAGTATTTGCAAGGCCATCTATGTGTTAGGTGCCAGGCTGGAGCACCCATTATAGATAAAAAGAGGTGTCCCCACCCATAAGAAATACAGTGAGGAAGATGAATTTTAATCAAATAATTGCCTAAATAAAGATATTATCACTAATAATGGAAAGTTATGTACAGAAAAGGTCAAGGTGCCCTGAAAGTGCAGAGAGAGGAATGGGCCTAGATGTGGGGACAGAAAAGGACCATGCACATCAGATAACTCAAATGGTGTATTGTCTATTGAGAATAGAGACAACTAATGGCTGTAGGTAGGTGGCATATTTTTGAGTTTCAATGAGCTGCACTGGGACACCCATACCCTCAACCAATTGTCCTGAGGATGATTACAAGCAAAAAAGTCTCAGGGAGATTTTGTGTCCACAGAAAGATCGGGGATTCCTCCAGGTGATTGGCACATGGAGGCTTTGGCCTTGACCTGTGGGTCTGCAATAGATGTGGTTAAATATTCTTTTTACTATAGGGCAATCATCTCAGTTGCCTCATTGAGTGAAGGTATAAACAATGTCATCCTCACATGTCATTTTCTGACTTTTACTGGTGCATGGTGGTCGTGCCATTGTGTTCAGGAATCTGCATAGAAAGATGGCCCCATGTTCCCTTCTGCAGTTTCATGCCTTCAGATGCTCACAAGCAATGGCTTTTTTAAGATAATTTCTAAAGAAGTACTCAGCACCTGCCAATATGGTACAACCTAGAGCAAATGCCTTCAGCAGAGAGCTTCCATACCTTCATTTGAAAAATGTGAGTATTTTATCTCTTTTATGCCCAGCATTTTTGAAGGCACCCAATAAAAGCCAACAAAAGCTTCAGAAATGGCCCCACCCTCAAAAAGTTTATAAGGCCATTCAAAAGGAATTTTCAGTCATTTATTCAACAAGTACTAAGAACCTACAGTGTACCAGACACAGAACCAGGATTTAGATGCCATGCTCATAGTTGCAGCTAAACGCAATCCCTGCTTCATGGTTCTGGTAGTCTAGAGTAGGGAAAGAGAGACTTGAACCATTGATACACATGGCAATATTAAGTGTCTTACCTGCTTGGCTGATCCAAGGCCTATTGGAGGTCATGACATTTAAACAGAGCCCTGAGTGTGTCCAGAGCATTCTGGATAGAAATAACACTTGGATGGTTCTGAGGCTCCACAGCAATTGGCTCATTTAAAAAATAAGAAGCAGCAAACATGGCTAAATATGAGCAAGGGGGCAAGTGGTCCATTGGCCAGCGGGTGCAGTATGGATTTTATTTTGAATGAAGAAAGCTTTCCACAGGCAAATGTGTTTTACTTCAGCCACTACTTACCTGTCTACCTGGGGGAGATTCTGTAGATCAGTGAAACTTTGAAAGGGACAGATTTGGGATTTTTAGCACTCAGAACTCCAAATAAACAGACATCTGGAAAGGGAAGTTGTCAATGTTAGCCTATTTCTGGGTAAGAAAGAACAGTGTCTCCTGTCCCAGAGGCTTTCCTGGGCCTAAAAGGATGAAAGTAAAATGAGAATCAACCACAGGATGGGCTCATGCTTGTAGCTCTGCATCTTGTCCCTACTTTCTGGATTTAACACCACACATTTCCTCCAGGAAGTTATGGCTTCCCTGTTTTAGGGAATATGGTTTGGCTCTTGCTACTCAAAAGTGTTTTTCACCTCCTGCCTGCACACTGAAGTGACTGGCTCAAGGATGGGCCCAGAACTCAATCAGAAACCATGGGAAACCCAAGAAGAGATTGCCAACAGCCTGCTGGCAAAACACACTTCCTGTCTTTCCCTGGAAGCCTCCAGAATGAGGATGTGAAGTTTAGAATCACTGCAGCTATTTGTGACCAAGGGGAAAATTCCAGAACTGTTGGGGGTGTGGGGAAGCACAGTGTGACTCCTGAGGATAAAGCCAATCACACAGAAGTCAGGGAAAGAGAGAACTCAAAGTCCTTGTCATTGTACTGAGGCCCAGGATCAAACATTATCTGCAGCCTGACCAGTCCTGGATATTTTAGTAGCCTTGGCTAGTTCAATGTTTTTTGTTGTTGTTGTTGTTGTTGTTGTTGTTATAAAAACCAGTTTCAGTTGAGTATTCATGTCTTGCAACGTAAAGAGCCCATGTGACAAAACTTGCAGTAGGTGCCTGACAGTGCAGAGGGCTTCCTGTGCATCCTTGGTCCCTGGGAGGAAGTAAACCTTTTCTGGAGCCACTCTGTATCCCCCAAAAGAGCTGAAGGATTCCTTTCTTTCTTCCCTCCCTTCCCCCCACCTCCCTCCCTTCTTTGCTAGATGTTTATCAAAGGTCTGATAAGAATGGCCAGTTATTCCCCTAATCACATTCTGATTCTGTAAACAAGTTTCCCATTAAAAAACTCTGTGCACAATTATATATTGGCTAGACTAGAAAATTTATGAGGTTTGATGGCCAATAAATGTTGTGAGAAAGTTTGAATGGGTGCTCAGAAATTGGAGTTTTGTTTTCTTTTGGGACCCTCTAGAGTAAAATAAAATTTGGAGTTCTCCTCTCTGAGTGCTGCTTGCCACTCATTTCTCAACCAATCTGTTATCCCACCCCCCAAAATACTATTATTCCTAATAAAATCAGCATTTATTAAAATCTTATTCCATAGCTTTTATGGAACTAAACACATCAATTACATTTTTATTTGGTTTGTAAAGGAAAATTTCTAAGCTGATTCTAAGCTGCAAAGCCTGAGTTAAAGTGTAAAAGACCGGGCATTATAAAGTTTCTAAACTGCAAGGGCTGGGTTAAAAAGTAAAAGACTAGGTATTGTTAAAATTCCTCTGCTACCCCCAGAACCTGTAATCCCTGTAGCTGTTAGGACAATACTGGAACTGCCCAGTAAATATTTTCACTGATTTCCTGATTGTTTAATAGCTAAGGGCTCTGAGTAGCTCTGCAAGTAGGCATCCAGGCCCCAAAACCAATCAGTTTGAATGTGTACCCAGCTTAGGAGTGACCAATCACCCCTGCCCAGACTGTTCCCACCAATGAATGTACTAATCATGTCTCAGAGTTGTTGTTCAATTTTCCTGCGCCTCATGATGATTTGTCTGATTTATGCAAAGCCCCCCGCCCTCCTCAAAAAGTGTACTTAAGTTCTGCTTGACCTCTGCTCTGGGCTCTGGGCTGCTCTATCTTCCTGAGTGAGCCTGGAACCTCAGCATGCTGAATTAATAAATCCCCTTCGCCAATTGCATGAAGCCAGTCTCTTGCGTGGTCTCTTCCTCCGACGCTTCGCTGGACCCTTACAGGTTGAGAAAGTCCCAGTTTAATTGGCAGTGTATGTATATTTTTCCTCATTTTAAATGTTTTATTAGAGCAGTTTTGTTATACATACTATGAGGTCCATTTTGACATGTGTACATGCATGGGATATAATTTGCTACATTTCATTCCCAGTACTTTCACTTTGCTTTCTTTTTCTCCATCCTTCCTCTACTTTCTGCCCCTTATTGGTCTTCCTTCCATTTATTTATTGTTTAATAAAATGGTGCTTTATAGATATATATGAAGGTGGAATTTACTAGGGTCTATTCATATATGTACATACATCATTTGGCCAATCTTGTTCCTCAGTTCCTCCCTTTTCCATCCCTCCTCACTCCTTTGTAATTATGCTGTATCCTATTTTGCCAAGGACATGGTATGAATGGTACTGTCACTGATTTACTGGCCAACAATGAAAATGTTATAAAATCAAAGACTTGAAGCAATAAGTACAACTGCCATGGGAGTCTCCCTGAGGATCCTCTTTATTCTGCCATGAGTTCACATGCTTCTGATGGATAATTGTTTTAAACATTTATTTTTTAGTTGTAGATGGACACAAAATGTTTTTATTTTATTTTTATGTTGTGCTGAGGATCAAACCCAGTGCCTCACACATGCTAGGTGAGCACTATACCACTGAGCCACAAACCCAGCCCCAGTGGGTAATTCTTCAGATTCCATGTGTCATAGCTGAATGTGAGTACCAGGGCAAATAATATGGACTAACTTTACTTGTAAATTTGAGATTTTAAACAAACAAATGTGTATATAAATTCACATCATTAAGTCTAAATCCATAATGAAATAAGGCCAAGACTAAAATACATCTTTCTGAACAGTCACATTTGCTATTCTGCAGTGAAAAAAAAAAGTTCACTAGCTATCAGTCATATAAAAGCTATTACATTTAGCTTTTTCTTTTATTCAGTTTATGATACATAATATGAATAATTGTGATAAGCCCTTGAATTAAGTGATATATAAAAAAATTCTGATTTACTTACAGAAAGGAAGAGGCATTATAATAAATATCAAAATAATATGATTTCACTTTTTATTATATTTATATTCCTATAAAATGGATTTATGTTCTTATATCTTACATAAATTGTATAAAGTCTATGTATAATACTAGTTCATTTATAACATATCTAAACCAGACATGATTCTCCCCAAAACAAAAATGTAGTTACTCCAGTGATGTACAGAAGAACAAAAAGAATTATTCAAATACTGAGATTTGAGAAAAACTAACTATATTATTTATAAAACTCTAGAAATCCTTCAAATGGGTGCTGGAAGCCAAGACAGTATGTTCTGGCAAGTGTGATGTATGTCTGTGTTTCTGGTATCACAAGTTCTGCATTTTTATTTTTCTGCTTTGAGAGCAAACACATAGCCAAATATTCCCAATAACCCATCATGTACAAGTTTAGGAAGTATTTTCTAGCAATCATCTGTAACCTAATAACATTCAAAGGACAGATATAATATCAAAAATAAAGTCAACATTTAGAATTGGAGACAAACATAATCTTTAGTGATAAGAATCCCTTAATATGATACTTTAAAAATAATAATAACCTGTCACAAGGGGGCAAAATTGTGGCTTATGCAATCGAGGGAGACATAAAGAATGTTCACATGCTTCTGCCCCTTTCAATGCTTTATTTATTCAAATTACTCAATATAATTTCACTCTATAGGTTCTCAATCAAGAAAACAGAAATCCATTTTGCTAGGCACTGCAATAGACATAATCAATTCACAGCAAACAATTCTATATTAATTCTAAGAACTGTAAAACACACTTAATCATGACAGACTAGTGACAGACATTCCTTCTACATGCTAAGTTCAAAAGTCTCAAGCCTTAGGCTTTATGTCTAGCTTATGTACACTCACTCAAACCACAGTGATGAGGTCCAGAACTGTTGAGAGCCATAGTTTAGTTGGAATGACCCCTGGCATTTTGCTAGAGGGAATGGTGGAAAAGTGACCCTGCTCTGGGATTAGGGCAGCTCCTCTGGGGTGAAAAACCTGCCTCTACCTCAGAGCAAAGGACCTTAGTCCTTGGAAAAACCCACCGAGCACTCCTAGGCACATTCCCACCCTGCTAAGTTGTTTATCTACAGGAGAGATCTGCTGCGCCAGGTGTCCCTGACTTAGTCAGCAGCCCCCTAGCAGCCACCAATCAGCATGAGACAGGGAAAATACCTGGGATGCCAGATGACCCTCCCAGTATTTTATGGTGGTTGATAACAAGTTGGGAAACCATGTAGTTCAGCACGTACACCCCTCTTGGCTTAAACCAATCAGTTCAAATTGAAAGGGTAAAGTTTCTAAGCTGGAAAGCTTGAATGTAAAAGATTAGGTATTATTAAATTCCTCTGTTACACCCAGATTCCTGAGATAGTTAAAACAACGCCCTACTGGCCATTTAGCCTAGGGCCCTGTGCAGTTCCTCACAGGGTCCAAACCAATCAGTTTGAATGTGTATCCCACTTAGGAGTGACCAATCATCCTCGCCCGACCTGTTCCCGCCAATGAATGTGCCAATCACGTCTCAGAGTTGTTGTTCAATTTTCCTGCGCCTCATGATGATTTGTTCTGATGTATGCAAAGCCCACCGCCCTCTCCAGAAAGTGTACTTAAGCTCTTCTTGACCTCTGCTTGGGGGCTCTGGGCTGCTCTCCCTTCTTGAGTAAGCACGGAGCCCCAGCACGCTGGAATGGATCCCCAATAAATCCCCTTTTGCCAATTGCATGGAGCAAGTCTCTTGTGTGGTCTCTCCCTCCGACGCTCCGCCGGACCCTTACAAAATAAATACTCCTTTTGTACTGACCAATCACCCCTACCCAACTTGTTCCCTCCAGTGAATGTGCTAATCATGTTTTAGAGTTGTTATTTGATTTTCCCGTGGTGTGTGATGATTTGCTATGATGTATGTGAAGTCCCTGCCCTATCCAAAGAATGTATAAAACTGCTGTAAACCCTGGGCTCTGGGCCTCTCAGCGTTGCTGTGTGTGCGTGCGGAGGACCGAGCTAGTTCGCAATAAACACCTCTTTGCTGCTTACATCGATCTTGGGTCTCTGGTAGTCTTTGGGGGTCCCGAGCATAACAGGGGGAATAGGGCAGCTCCAGGATTAGGGAGAATCCTGCTGGGATTAGGGCAGATCCTGCTGCCTTGGGTGCTGGCTACTTTGGAGTTCCCATTGGGTTCTTCCAGGGTTCTGGAAGAATTGTCACGCAGAACCCAGTGGAGGGAGTATGTTCCTGGGGAGTGTGTGTAGAGTAATGAAGCCAGATTTAAAATTAGGTAGTGAGTGTAGTTAGGTAAATTGGGTCTAATACTGAGTGAAATCTAAAATGGAAGCCATGCTGAGAATGATTCTGGGAAACCCAGGACAACTCATGGAATGTTAATGAAGTCCCCAAAAAGGCCAAAGTCCATCCCAAAGGAATGTTAATGAAACCCAGGAAACAGCCCCCAGCAGATTTGAAGATAGCCCATCACAAAGAAGTGTTAATGAAGTCCTTCCTGCCCAGATTACTTCTTTGGCCCACCTGTGTCTCACCCCTGGGGCCTTCCAACCTACATTCCATCACCCAAACTATAAAAAGGGGAGGCAACCGCACTTCCACAGATTCCACCTCTTGGGTCCCCTTCTTCCTCCGGGAGAAGTCTTTTCTGCTGCCCTTTAATAAACTTCTAATTTCTACTCTGCCCTTGCCTCGGTGTGCTTCTTTGGTGTTATTCTTCAATATTGGGGAAGCAAGGACTCGTCACCGGTCAATAGCGGTAACAGTGCCGGTGAGATTTCGGGAATAAAGAGTTGCTGTTTGAACCTATAAGGCTTTGTGGCGGCTCAATTATTTCTGCCCAGCAGCATGGAACTAAGGCAGGCTTTTCCTGGCATAGAGTGGATGACCAGTTGAGGAAAGGGTCATAGGGAGAAGTTAAGGCTCTCACCAAGGTCCAGACAAGGCTGTAGAGTTTAAGAGCGATGAGGATCACACAGAGAATCGGGAGAATAATGAAAACTAATGGAAGTCCAGGTCCTCATCAGGCTCTCCAGCTCAAGTGCATCCTTGTTTCAATTGGCTGAATCCCTGTTCATTAGCTCTATTTTTTATACTAAATTTTGAGGCTTTCTGACCCCCCTCCCAGCAATCCTTATCAGCTACCATTGGATTTCTTCATGACATCACTTTCCTGCTAACAGAAACTTCTGGTCTGGTGGTCCCCACCCTTATCTTCTCACCTTTCCCTCTTATCAGGAGAGGACAACCTGCCAGAGGCTTCACTCTGTTTATCAGGGTGAGAGGAAGTAATTTTTCTGAGGCCATACTGGAGGGATCTGTGGGTGTGCCTGGTGAGACTCAAGGTTTCATACTGGAGTTTTTTAAGATGGAGTTGCTTAGGCTAAGGCCTAAGGCCATCCTCACCATCCAACCACTTGATTCACAGTGTCCATGTGAAGCCAGATTTAAAGTTAGGTAGTCAGTGTAGTTAGGTAAATCGGGTCTAATATTGAGTGAAATCTAAAATGGAGGCCATGCTGACAATGAATTCCGGGAAAAGCAGGACAACTCATGGAATGATAATGAAGTCCTGAGGCCCAAAGTCCATCCCAAAGGAATGTTAATGAACAGCCCCAAAAGATTTGGAGATAGCCCATTCCAAAGAAGTGTTAATGAAGTCCTTCCTGCCCAGATTACTTCTTTGGCCCACCTGTGTCCCACCCCTCTGGGGCCTTCCAACCTACATTCCATCACTGAAAGAACTATAAATAGGGGAAACAATCGCACTTCCATGGATTCCACCTCTTGGGTCCCCTTCTTCCTCCGGGAGAAGTCTTTTCTGCTGTTCTTTAATAAACTTCTAATTTCTACTCTGACCTTGCCTCGGCATGCTTCTCTGGTGTTATTCTTCAACATTGGGGAAGCAAAGACTCCTCACCAGTCAACAGCGGTAACACATGCTGGGGGATGGAGGAGTATCTGAGCTGGATGCTGTGAATCAATGCAGAGGAATCATCCATTTAGCTGGCCAAAGGCCAAACTCCACATATGTCCAAAAGTCACTTCTCATTGTGGTTTGTTGTATTGTTCCATAACAACAAATAGTGACCATAGTTATAATATGAAGTTATAATATAATCAAAGTCAGGTGGTAGGATTGAGACATTCATAAGTTTGTTTTGCATATAAGTCCCAATGGGCTAATTCTTTTATATTGTCCCAGTTGATCCTAATAGTCACTATAAGACTTTCAAATGCTCTGAGACATATTGAATCTAAATATTGACTAAAATACCAGAATGAGGGTGGTTCCTCTGGTTGTACAAACATAGGCATTACAATTCCAACTTTCATCTTTCTATGTTCATAAAAATACAAATTCTATCTTGGAAAACAGAGTCTGAATTTTCCTAAATCCACCCTGGTTCTACCCATTCCTTTAGATCAAAATCCTAATAAGATTTGGGTCAATGCATTACATAGGTTTGCACATGCAAATATTTTGGAGTAAGGAAAATAATTCTTAAAGGATTAGATTCTAATCTTATTTTTTTTTCTGGTTTGTTCCAATATTATGTCTGTCAGATCAGGCTGGGCAGGCAGCAACCAAAGGAGGCAGATTTAAAAGGGCCGCTGAACAGGCTTTATTGAGGTATCACTCCAGGGTGGGCAGAACTCGATCAGACCCACAGAGGGGACAGGGGAAGGGTCTGAGGAGAAACCGCGTGGAAGCTCCACAGACTGGACTTTTATGGGGCTTACAGCAGGAAGGGAAGGGCTTGGGACAGGAAAAGGTGTTTCTAGGGTCCCTTGTCCCACTAGAGTTGGTCAGGGGAGTTGGCTGAACTCCAGGATTGGCCAGGGGGTCCTGATGATTGACAGGCATTAGTCAGGAGATCTGGCTGATTGACAGGCATTTCTGCCAGCATCTGATTGATGTTCTTTTCCAGAGTGCGCTGCTTTGTTCTAAGTTGCCACCAAGTCGCCACCAAGTTGCGACCGACATAACAGTGTCCTTTATAAAATTATCTGTAAAATGTGGAAATTTTCCTGGGTACGGTGATAAGGGCTTTGGTCCTGCTATTAAGATCAGTATTGCCATCTGATTAGGTATTATGCCCTATAGTATTTCTTCTGAATAATATGCTTTATTCATAAAAAGTACATATCTGAAAGAGTTGAACTCTGGAAACTTGTATCTAATGAGAAGGGATGAGTCTATGTTATTAGTTGGGTTAGGGAATAGCAGGACTAAATTGTGGGTAAGATTATAAAGAAATAAGGTTCAATCTTATGCTTTTGTGGAGCAATGTTAGCATTGGTAAATCTATTGTTCTAATGGCATTACATTATCTATATTTCCTATATTCTGATAGGTTCTATATTATAGTGGGAGTCAAGAAAAATTGCAATTAATAGATGGGTTACTTTTGAAAGCATCCCAAATGGGTGGTAGTTTATATGGGTAGATCCATCCCCCAGCATAAGCTTTGTGTAAAATACAAGGGCCTAGCCACAAACATAGCTCTGAAGTACACACCAAAAAACTACAGTGTTGTATATGAGATACAGTGACATGACCTTTTTTAAATTTTTCATTAAAACATCTGTTAAATTCTGATAAATGGTCTCACTTTTTATTGTTTCCATCTTCTCCTAAATTCTAAATATCTTAATTTTCTAGTGAATCTGTTAGGAATTATCTGCCACAACAGCTCAACTAAGGTATGTCTATATAGTAATTCAAATCTGGTAGCACACAGCAAAGTCTTAACCCTAAATTTAAGATTACTTACAACAATTTTGCAAGAAGCATTAGGTTGTTACAGTCAATATATGTCAAAATGTTAGCACCAAGCAGAAGGCAGAAGCAATTTTCAATCAATGTCATAAAATGGTATTCTAAATTCCACAGTCTGTTTCTCAGGAAGTCCAGGTAGGTGTTAACACAGATAAGTGAGTCCAATGGTATTCAAGTGAGTTGTAATGTACAGGTAATATTCATACATGTTACATACACTTCTCCATAATCAGAGGTGACTGTAGAATGGTCACATAGCTATATAATATTACCTACATGTGTTTTAAGTTCTTTGTGTCTGGTTTTAATTTCTTTATTCCATTTAGCATGCATTCTGAAATTTTTAAGGCTACCATGAATATGCATATTAGCAGTACATAGTGTAGAATTTCTTTTATATCTTGGAATCACTTTGGAATGTGCCAACATATGGTGTCAACCCTATCATATCACCTGCTTTTGATTATATTATCTCCCCAAGAGCTTCATCACCTATTGACTACATTATGTTTGTATGATAAAGAATTTGTTTTCATTACATGTATTATTGGTGAGACAATATGATTTGTGTTATTAAGGTGTGCTATAGCCAATATTATTTGGGCATCCTGTATTTGTAGTTGTTCTATATTATGTTAAAAATGGTTTTGAGGTTGCTTAATACATTCCTATTGGATGTCTGGTTTATCCTCATCTTCATCAAATACCATATTAGTTTGTAATGTGTGTTTCATCTGTATCTGTTGATTTGAGCATGCTGTTATATGTTTACCTGATTTAGTGTGTAATGTCAACTTCCATGTACTTCATGTGTTGTTTTACATTCACCAAAACATCTATTGGTGTCAGGATATTCAGAGTAATAATAATAATAATAATCTTCAGTAGTTGTCATTGTTTGAGTTGTAGGGCATATGTGTTTACATGGATAAGTTATGCTAAAGATATTAGGTGAAAAGACTGCAAAAAGATTATTTCCCAATGGTATTACTTCTTCCTGTGTAATTCATGATGGTTTATATGTCCTAAGTATAGGTGAGTCAATGTGCCAATTGGTATCACTAACACTTCTGGTAAAATTGTTCCATTTAGGATAATGTCTGATCTTAGTGGTTTTACGTGTTTATTTTTTTCATTCTCTTATCAATTTTCTGTATAAAAGGATCATAATATTTCCTTTGGGCTGTTAGTGTCTGAACTATAGTCTGCCTCTGTAGTTTAGCTTGATATATGATATCTGTGATTGTACATAAAGATTTAGAAATTATTTTTAGTCCATTAATTTCTTTCTCTTTAATGTGCTCCAGGGCTGTAATTCTAACATCCAAGTCCTCTGTGTGTTTTGCACTAACAATTTCTCCTAATTCTAGTCCAGCTATAGCTATCCATTCTAAAATCTTCTTTGTTCTCCTAATGTTTTGCCTCTGTATTGTTGAAATGTGCCATGTTGTTTTCTTAGGGCAATTTCTGTATAGCCCCTTAACATATATTGCTGTGTCAATAATTAATGTTATCCTCTGAATTATGGAATTTACAGTTATTTGTAGAGAAATCTGTACATTTGGTATTACATAAGGTGCTCTGGTGGTTGTGGTTAGTCTTGGACTTTCTCTATATAATTTCACTTCTCATGGGTAATGTGCTGTAAATAGTTTATGTGTGGCATTAATACTTTCCCTATCAATTATACATGGTTGGAGATGGTCCTTGGTGTAACATCTTTCAAAGGACATGGATTAATACAAATAAATACATGTTCCTGTTTCTGCCATAATCTTTTGGTAATTAAAGATCTGTTAAATAGAGGTGTATGAGCCACAACATCAAATTGACTTAATTCCCAAGGCTTGTTCCATTGGTGTAGTAGCATATAGAAATGGTATGCATATTAGTATGATCTACTGTATATTGTGATACTCTATCAAAATTCACACCTGCTGTTTTCCACCATGATTAAGGCCTTTTATCTGCTGCTTTTATCTTATACCTGAGTTAGAAGTAGGTGTATTCATTTTTATGCTTACCCCATTGTAGTGATTCCATCAGTATGTCTGGTGTTACATAACCATCTATCCACACATCTCCACTTATGTTAAGTTTATAGTCTGATCCTTTGTCTGGGTATGGTATTATGCATGTTTGATTGTTTTATATCTAAAGGAATTTCAAAGTCTAATGTGAATTGCAGATATTTGATTAAACATAAAGAATACAGATAATCTGGATGTGCATTTGTTGTCATCTATACTATGGGATGTATCCATAAGTCATTTTACTTTCATTAGTCCTTGTAGAGACATGATCAACATTTTGTTATTTTGGGGTTTTTGTTTGGGGATCATATTGTGGGCTATATGGTGTTATGAATGATGCATTAGAAAGTGCTGTATAGTCAAAGAATGCCACTAGACTCTTTTCTAAAAGAATGGAATGTGGCTTAGGTGAGTCCCAATGTGTACCATTGTGTGTCCTTGTGTGTGTCCAATTTGATGAAACATTATAATTTAAGTGTTTTCCTATTGGATACTTTATTAAGTTGAGTTTTATATATGCTTATTCTAGTGTATAGGTTTTCTTCTTATTTTTGCAAAGATATGATTTATTAGCATAATGTGTGAAATTATTAAAATGTGTGAAATTATTAAAATGTGTGAAGGTGTTATCTTGTGCTATTTTTCTTGAGAAATTATATTTGGTGTCAATAGCTTCAAGGACATCTCCAAAGTTGTTTTTTTATGTTCCTTTATGTAGTTAAATTTTTATGATTGTAGTTTAAGCAAGAATATTCTAAGAATGCTTGTGAGGTTCCTCTTGTATAAGGCTGTACCCCAGGGGTGCCTGAGGTAGAAACTGTGCAGTGTACCTGCCAAAGAACATCGTTTTGAAACAGAGGTAATCCCAATGTAGGAATGCCTATTTTGGAAATGGCCAAATTTATTTCACCATCTTACAAGGCTGAGATATGTGGAATCTGTAATAATTATAGGAAATTTATATGTTTGTGTACCTAATGGGAATATGACTGTCCATGTCTCAGCTTTTGGAAATTAGTCATTATCTATCTTAAAATCTGATGTTACATGTAGTAAGTCAAATTTACCATAGTATGGGAGGTTAGGAATATCTGTGACACACCATACTGTGATGTTTTCATTATAATTCCCTGAAATGGTCACATCAATCAGGACATGTGGACATAAATGCTGAATAATTGTAATGAGGGAATCTTGCCTCAAGATAATATGGTTTGATTATGTAAATGGTATGTGTAGGAGGTTCTTGGGGATTGTCCCTATTGAGGTATGTGTATGTTAAAATGCATTGCTTATTAGTGATGTCTATGCATGAGTTTTGTGGGAATGTGGGTGAAAAGAAGAGTGATAGAAATTTTAATTCTGTAGCTCTTTTATATTTTTAATTCTGTAGGCCTTTTCCCCTAGGTTCCAGGGTACCAAGCCTAAGCTCTCCTGGGATAAAAGCTGGTTCTGTCTCAGGGTCTGCTCTGTCTATTTCTTGGCCTGGTGTGTGAGCAGAAGGCCCCTTTCTGCCCCTCTCCACATGTCTTCACACAAAAGACATACGATTGCCAGCAGGACTTCTTTGGTGTCTATACTGTGCTATGTGTGGCAGAAATTGGTGGTGGCCCTTGTCCCCTGGCAACAAAGAATGTACCACCTCCATACTTCAGCAGGAGTTGGGTAATGGCAGGGTGCACAGGTTGTGCTCTAGGGCGGACTGGGCTCAGCTGGGTGCCAATGTGTGTTTTAGCTGCCTTGGAGTGGTCCCGACCTCTGTGTAATGCTGAAAGTGGTAGGAGGTGGGCACGAGGAGGTGAGTCCCAGGCCTGAATAAACCCAGGGATACTGGGAGCTCAGGACAGGGGTCTTCACAGCAGGGTGGCTCCCCATGGTATGGCAGCAGAGGGGCTGTGGGTTACCTGAGAAGGCCAGGGCCATATTCACTTCCTAGGCCACAGGGTGGGGGGCAGGAAAGTAGATGTCATGGTGCCCAAAAGAATTACCTGTGGTAGGAGGGCTTAACATAATCTTCAATTATGTAAATACACATCAAAATTTTATTAGGATTTTATCTCACCCCAAAAAGAAATGTATGATGCAAACTGGTGAGAATTTGGGGAAAAGGAAATGCTTAAACAATGTTGGTGGATATATAAATTATTTTAGTCAGTATGAAGAATGAATATATATATATATATATATATATATATATGAATATATACTCCTGGGTATATATCTTTGGGAAAAAAGTCAGCATACAAATGAGATATATTCATAACCATATCTATTTTGGTACTATTGACAATATGATGTGGAATTATCATAGGTGCCTTTCAAAAGATGAATGTAGAAAAAATAATGGCATATACACAGGATAAACCTATATTTTGTCATAAGGAAGAATGAAACCTCTCATTTCCAGGAAAATAGATCGAATTGTATATTACCATGTCACATAAAATTAGTCATGAAAACCTTTTTACCATACAAATTCTCTCACTTGTGAAAACTAAAGAAAAACAATGAGGAGAAGAAGGAGAAGACAGATTATTTGTAAAACATAATGGAGAGAGAGAGAGAGAGAGAGAGAGAGAGAGAGAGAGAGAGAGAATAAAGGCATCAGAAGAAGTGAATTCAATCAAAGCCTGATATATGCAAGTATGCAAATAGAATAGTCAAACACACTAATTATAGAATTGATGTCATTGAAGCCTTAATGTAGAGATATAAATAAAATGCAAATTTAGTAACTTTAAGAAAAAAAAATGATGTGCAAGAAATGAAACTAAAACTGGTACAAAAAGCCATACTTGAATATTTTAATAGCAATGATATTGACAATGATTTCTGGAAAATGACATACATTAGTTAGTTGCACATTGTACCACAAAATTCCTGAATAAAACAATTTATAAAGAAAAAGGACTCATGTACCTCAGTTTTTGGTGTTGAACTGCATGGTGCCTTTCTTGCTCAGTTCTGGAGAGGGCTCTGAATTATGGCACACCCTGACAGGACCATGTGTGCAAGAAAATAATCACACCTTAAACCAGGAAGCAAATAGAGAGCACAGTTGGGTTACACAATCTAAGAGGCATGCCCATTGACCTATAGACCTATACCTGAACTCTTCCAAGGGTCTCACCACCATCCAGTTGCATCACTGGGAGACTAGACATTTAATACATAGGCCTGTAGGGGACATTCAATATGTGGTCTTTAACATGATACCAAAAGCATGGGCCACAATACAGAAATAGACAAGTAGGACTATGTCATAACTCAAATGTCCTGCTTAGCAAAGAATATAAGAGTGAAAAGTCAACAGAGTGGGAGAATAGATTCCCAAACCAGATATATGACAAGGAGTTAATATCCAAAGTACATGGTAGGCAGTGCCAACTCAAGAACAAGTAATAAATAGAAACTTAATTGAAAATGGTCAAATAATCTTAATAGATATTTCCTCACAAAAGCATAGAAATGGAAAAATTGTATGAAAAGACATTCAGTGTTAAGCATCATCATGATAATGATAACTAGTCAAAAAAATAATGATATTAAGTAAAGCCCGGTAAAAATGCTATCATTGTAAAACATGAGGTCCTGGCTTTGGGGAAGTTTGGACATTTATTTACTGGATTTTCAATTTTGGCCAGGCAGGTATTTACATATTTATGTCATATATATTTGTTAAGAGGATATGTCTCATTAAAATATTTTTACCATGATGAAAAATTACAATCAATAATATAAAGTTAAGGGTATATCCTCAGGTGATAGATCAGATTGTGATTGTTGCACAATTTTGAATATTTACAAAAATATAATTTTTTAGATTGTCTAAATATTTAGATGTGTAAATTTCAACTCAAAAATCTGTTTTAAAATAACTGACTAAAACATTTTTCTACTTCAAGTGGAAATAAAAACATGTTTGTGAAAGAACATATGTATGTACAACTATTCATAACTTTAAATAATTTAATTGACACATGTACATCTTTTTTTAATTTACTTTTTTAGTTGTAGATAAATGCAATACCTTTATTTTTTTATTTTATGTGGTACTGAGGATTGCACACAGTGCCTCACATGTGCAAGGCAAGCACTCCACCCCTGAGCCACCACCCCAGTCTGACACATGTACATCTTTATTGTAGAATATACTAATTTGATACATATATTGATAAAAATGGGTAATTTGTATCTTGCCTCCTCAAATATTTATCACTTCTAATTGTTGTCCACATTTAGTTTGTTCTAGTAAATTTGAATCGCATCATAAATTGTTTTAGGTATACAATAGAACACCTGAACTAGTCACTCCTACCTGTGTTTGTGCCCATTTTAAAATTTGCCTACAACTGAAGTTTTCAAATGTTTAACACTTTTTTTTTACATATTCATATAATGTCAAGCTATTTAGACATAATGGAAGTGATGCCTGTAATTTCAGCATCTTGAGAGGCTGAGGCAGGAGGATCACTATTCAAATCAAGCCTCAGCAACTTAGCAAGGTCCTAATCAAATTTTAAAGACTCTGTCTCTCAATAAAATAAAATAAAATAAAATAAAAGAGATAGGGATGTGGCTCAGTGATTAAGTGCCCCTGGGTTCCATCCCTGGTACAAATATAATTAATTAACCAATTAATTAATTAAAATAAATAAACTGCTTATCCACAGAAAAACATGAATGAATATCAAAACACTATTTTGAATAAAAAGTAGACATCAAAGCGTATATCATGAGGGGCTGGGATTGTGCCTCAATGGTAGAGTTCTCACCTAGCACACGTGAGGAACTGGGTTAAAACCTCAGCACCACATATAAATGAAATAAATATATTGTGTCCACCTGCAATTAGAAAATAAATATTTTAAAAAGCGTATATCATGACTTTTTTCAGTCTATAATGTTTCATAAGTGATTAAATTAATATGTTGATCAAAATCAAAGCAAACTTGCATATGTTCAAGGCAGTTGAGAATTATACAAGATATTTTGTTTTTCATTAGTGAATATGACTCTCATGGTGGGAGTGTTGAATCCTGCAGAAGAGGGACAGTTAATGTTTGGATTTGGTTCCAGGAAGAATGTTGGAATGTTCACCTGGTTTTATGTTGTAGCTAGTGGAACCATGGTTACTTTGCAGAGTCCTGTGGTGAATAGATGCCTTTGGGGAGCTGAAATTCCCTGTGGAGATTAAATTTAGGCTAAAATATGATGAGCTTAGTGAGGTGGGGCTGGAGTTATTTTTTACCTATAACATGGGGCCACAATTCAGTTTTTGCAAACTCCATAGAAGATGTAGGTAGGCCTACTTACCAACACTTTATTAAGTGGGTTTCTTATTTTCACTCAGAATTGCTCCATCAGTTAGAAATTGACTTGTAGGTAAGATGTGAAAGCAGTGTGAAGAAAAGTAAAAACCCCTGCATAGATAAAGAAAAATGCAAACTCATCCACAACCTGAATGCTGCTTAAAAGAGTGTTAAGGGATTGTCATTCTTAGAGAATAACAGGATGGAGAGCGTGCTTTTTATTATTCTCAGCCTTATAAATGTTTACAGAAAAATGAAGATCACCAAGTCAAAGCTCATGGAGGAAGAACCTTCCCTGGTACAAGGACTAAGTGAGCAAATATTCAAATATCAAAGATGTGGTGGTAGAGATGTTAACCATACTGGCATTCTTTAGAGGTCAGGAAAGTCACCTTACCAGGAGGTTTTTTCAGACCTTCAAAAAAAAAACAAGTGCTATGCACTGATGGTTGTGTGGGCTCTCTCTCATCCAGCGAGAAGGTTCACAGAACAGTGTAAAAGAGACTGTGGCTATGAAATCACTAATCAAGACCTCCAGAGACCAAGCAGGAAGCAGGTCTGATTTTATTGCACAGTTACCATGTATATAAACTCAGGCATTAGCTAAGCAGATACAGGCAGCCACCAATACAATTTCTGGCCAACTATTCATGCAGTGACCAATCGAGGAGTGGGCCATGGAGCAAGACCAGGGAATGCAACACACGGTCTCATGCCCAGGGATGTGCCTTTGGGTAAGTGATTTGCCACTCACACACCTAGCACAAGGGAGTGGTTTGCCACTCAGATGCCCTTAACGTATCCTATGTATGCAGTACTCCTTGCAATTGTACTCACAGATGGTCTTTAAGACATTACTGTGGCTTTCCTCTACTAAGTTTTCTTGATGTGTCAGGTTGTTCCCATACTTGTGGTTTCTTTCAGATGAGATAATTGTGGTCCCGTGATGCAGGGGTGCAACAACCTCATGAACTGGAGTTTTGCTACCTTCACATGGGGACACAGCAGCAAGTATGCTTATAAATAATTGATGCTTGAATTCTCCTTTGACTTGCATTCTTTATCAGAGAGCATTGAGTTATCATGCACTGGCAGTAAAATCTCATCTATCTGGCAGTAAAATAAATATGGTATATTAAAGAGTTAAAAACTTTCACTCAAAATTAAATTTAATCACACTATGTTCAAGACAGCATTTTGTAATTATTAGTTGTATTAGATGTATAAATCAGTAATTTATGGTATATGTTCTCCCTGTGACAGAACAGCTGGTCTAATGACCTCATGGGTCTTCTTTGCCTCAGGATGATTCAAGTTAGTTGCAACTCTCACTTGAGAACATGTTTAGCAGGAGGAAATCTTCAGTCTGTTCTTGAAGTCTGTGGAGGGTCGTTGCTACAGCTTTATTAGAAGTTTATCTTAATAATCTAGCAAAAAAGTGCTCACATTCTGGACTGCTCCCAAGTGTGTTGCTCTTTACTTCCTCACAAAATATTTCAGAAAATCTTATTTTATAAAGGTATTTATCCTTGAGAGGTTTATTGAGTAAAAGCCATATGGTGATGTGTTAATTTTTACAAATTCAGGGTTATTTTCAGGGAGAAATCCCCACATAGATGCATAACGGTACAACACACATAATATGGAACAACATACTAATATCAGGATTGTTAATTCAATGAAATGGGAACAGGCCAGTGCCACCTGAGACATGATGGAGCCTAATATGAATGACAAAAATATAAATATTTTGCAAATAATGTGCTATTAATTTTTAAATGAATGATTTATAATTTATTTTCTCTATGTATTACAATTATAAAATGCATGATTTCATTAGTAGTTTCAGTAGCCAATGACAATATTGTTTTTATAGAGTTGTTTTCCCAATGGTCACAACTCCTAAGTTAAAGCAACACTTTCCCCTAGATTATATGACTGAAGAAAAGAGGGGAAACAGATGTCCTTTAAATGAAGTTTAATATTTTTTAGGGGTCAGAATTTCTCTATTAATATAATAGTTGATCATATTAAGACATAACAATATGTGAATTCATTGGTGGTGGATTTCTTTTACTACACGATTACTGCAGGGGGATATTTCTGCTCAAAGGAAATTGGGGAACATCCACGTCACTTTGCCTCATTCCACTGTCTCAGCATATGACTCCTCTCACTGTTAGTGAATGGTCTCTGAAAGTTTCTCTCACATGCTCATAATGTTATTCCCAGAATTGACATGTTTAGGCCTAATGGTGTCAAAGGGCACAGCAGTTTTGAGTGCCTGCATGACAGGTGGCACAGTGATGGAAGAGGAGTGTACTTGATTGGAGAAGTTGAATGCAATTTTAGGGGAGGATATTAGAGAGAGCAACCATTTAACCGGAGTTTAAACACCAATGGTGGTGGAGGTCATAAAGATCTGCAGTTGAGGGCAAGCAGGGCTTTAGCTATAAATGGGGTGGGTCTTCCAGGGGTAAGGTTATTGTCACAGAGCTTTCCAGCAAGTTGTTAATTTCACAGAATAATACACTGGGCCCAATAGTGGAAAGGGCATTCAAGATTCATTCTCAACCATACCAAAAAAAAAAAAAAAAAAAAAAAAAAAAAAACTCTTCCCTGGTGACATACCTAATTCTGTCCTCACATATTGGGAATTTCATTGTGCAGAATCTCCATGCTATTGTTTTTATAAACATAGACAAGAATACCTCAGATGGCCTCTGACAGAGCTGAGGGGTTTGATCTGAATTTCCTCAGTATCACAATGCAGGCTGTAGTCTTCCAGTCCTTGACCCTGGGAAGATAATGTCAATGTTATTTTGACCCGAAGACTGGCACTGCAATTGGGTATCCAATTCTGCAGTCTGTCCCAAGGTATCTTATGTTTCTCACTATCAGATTACCTTGAGGCAATTAAATATTTCATTAAAGCAAAGGCTTCTGAGGTTCTGTCTCACAGTTATCATCTTATGTACCATTGACTTCATTGCATTCAATGTCCAGTGCTGAAGAAATTTAATATATATTAGTTACAAGATACAAAGTATATGAAAATAGATTTTTTTGAAATTATTCAGCATGAATAGCTATTGAAAACTATTTTCTTATTTGATTCTCCTGTAGATCATATAAAATCATCTATTATAATCCCTTCCCATAGATGTGAAAATTGAGTTTCAGAAGTTACCCATTCTGTACACACAATTCTTGAGTTCAAGGGCCATTACACAATTGACTTTCCAATGAAGATATATTATGATTTGTAGCCCCATGAGTCCTTTAGAAGACGGTGGACCAGTGAACCTTGTAAACACAGGAAACCAAAGAGTAGTTTAAGCAGGGGAGTGATATGATTAGATTTGTGCTCTTAAAACATTACTCCAGTAACAATATGAGCCACTCAACTTTGTTTATGAAATCAGGCTTGCTTCAAAACTTCTCATGAGAGAGGGGTGAGACTGTTCTTTGCAAAGAGAAACTAACAGATTCCAAAACACAAAAAGTACTTACAAATTAGAAAATGAAAGGAAAATTTTATTATACACAGTAAAATGATAGTTTGATTTAGAGCAGGAGTCCCCTGTCACTTTTTTTTGTAAACAAAACACTTTATGACACATTGGATTCTATGAGACACACAACTCCATTCTGGCCCTTAGGAGTCTTTCACATATTGTTTGTGTTTCATTAATTCATTGAAACCACAAATGTTTCTTTTTTCCAGGTACTTCTTTATGTGCTTTAGATTCAGCAGAGAACAAAAATGGACAAAAAAATTCTGCTGTCTGAAAACTTAAATTTATCTTAGATACAGAAAATATGCTCAATATATAAGTTACATAAAATGTTTGACAATGAGAGTTATAGAAGTAAAAGTTTAAGTAAGAAAATTTTTGAATGTCCTCTCATGGTAGAAATTAAATGATGCTAACAAATCAGGAAGAATGATTTCTACAAGAAATGAAAGGAACTGAAATGTTCTTGGCAGTTCAAAATCCATGAGGAATTCTATGGTGAGTACAAAGTTTCGTTGCAGCACACTGTTTTCAACTGACAGAAATGTTACCCTGAAAAACCATGTTTAGATTTATGTATGCCTTATAATGTTTGTGTGTGTGTGTGTGTGTATGTTTGTGTGTGTGTGTGTGTGTGTGTGTGTGTGTGTGAGAGAGAGAGAGAGAGAGACAGAGAGAGAGAGAGAGAGAGAGAGGGAGAGGGAGAGAGAAATTTATAATGGCTTAGGTAAGAAAAATTTTAAAAATGTGATGTCAATAGTTAAAAATGACCTGAAATACTGTTTCTCCATTATTTATGCAATAACCAATTCTAGGGCTTTATATTGTTGTTGTTGGTGGTGGTGGTGATATGTGTCTTATTTCAACAGCATCCCCTGCTTGTAACAGAGTTGACTTGAGTCATGTTCTTCTACAACCTGTTCTAAATACAGGCCAATCTCCTAAATATTGGAGTCTGCTGGAACAGAGGTTCTCTAAGTGTGATTTCAATGCCAGCAGGTTCAGACTCACAGGATGGCTATGAAAGCCCATTCACAGGGCTTATCTGGATGGCAGTGGTAGTGGTCCTCTGCCAGGCCAGTTTCCTCATTAGCCTAGAAGGTAAGAGGCATTCTGACAAAGGACATCTCAGGAGTCACTGGCATTTACCAGAAAGGGAGGGGGACTCTCATGGAGGTGCTTGGAATTCTGTGATTGGAAGAGTTCAGATACAACCTGTAGATGCTCTGGAACAGAATTCATAAAAGTAGCACCTGAAGGCTATATCCAAACCACTCGATTTTATTTATTTATTAATTCTTTTAGGCAAAAATTTGTATCAAAACACAGTTACCAACATGTATTTGTGGCAAGGTATTAGATTTGAACTCTAAATATGTCATATTGTCAATAATCTTTGCACCTGATGATTTATAGAACATCACCATTCAATATATTTTGCCATTATGGAAATATCCTGTGTCTATCCTGTCCAATCCTGTAGCTTCAAGCACATGATATTTTGGCATATAGATCCTACAACAAAAGAACTGAGTTTGTCACTTTGATGGATTACATGGCCAATGGCCACAAAATTGGGTAGCATCATTCTAAGACACAAAAGCAGAAAATGGACCTTTATTTATATGTAGTGCTGAGAGTCAAACCCAGTTCCTCACACATGTTATGTGAATGCTATTCCTCTAAGCCACAACTCCAGCCCCATTATGGTGTTGTTTATAAACAAGAAGTAAACCTTAAATGTTATGGTCTGAGTAAATATCAGTGAGGGGTTTTTTGTTTGTTTCTTTCTTTCTTTGTATTTTTAACATTATTTTTTTAGTTGTAGGTGGACACAATACATTTATTTATTTATTTATTTATTTATTTATTTATTTATTTATTGGCACTGAGCATCAAACTCAGTGCCTCACACATGCTAGGTGAGGGCTCTTCTTCTGAACTACAACCCCAGCTCCAAGTATTTTTAAAGTTACCTTTGGTCCTCTGATTTTTGGTATAAAAAATCTAAGAACTAACCTAGTCCAGATTTTCTCATTTTGTAGAAAAAAAAAAAAGAGGGGGGAACTCAGATAAATGACTGAATCATTTTGAGTTGCATATCACATTAATGGAATACTAAGTTCAGATACAAATAAATAATAGGACCTCAAATAAAACAGCATTCTTTCTGTACTTTGATTATGTTCTCTTCCCTATGATTCTGGAAAATGTGGCTTTAATCAGCATTTGACTCTATTTGTACATCTGAAAAAAGTACTACCTAGTCACTATACATATAAATAATCATTTACATTAGGCTTCAATGAAAATAATCTATTTATAACACTTTTACAGAGGAGTATCGGTAATCCTTCTTTGATTCATTTTCATGTTTTGTAGGTATCACTTTCAAAAATTTCCTTTCAATGAGGTTGTTTAGATACCTCTGAGGCATCAATTTCATGGGTGTTTCTGAACCCTCTAAAATTACGTGCCAGATTTAGCTAGAAAGTTTTCAAAGATTAACTCCTTCTCAAGGTCAAAATGGATTCTCATTCTATGGTTTTTCTCCCTTTTTTTTTTTTTTTCTTATCTTTCTTGGAAGATGCTTACTTTTCTCCATAAGATAGTGCTGGTGCTACCTTAATTTAGAATTCAGTATTTATCCAAATAAAAATGTCAGATTGTGGGCTGGGGTTGTGGCTCAGTGGTACAGTGCTCACCTAGCACATGTGAGGCACTGAGTTCAATCCTCAGCACCACATATTAGCTATCTATTGAACACTTTCCAAGTTCTTCATGAACTTGAACACCAAGAAGTAAAATTGAGAAACTTATTAAGTACTATATAGTTTAGGATCTTGGCTCTGATGACAATAGTGACAAAATATTAAAGGAAGCACACTTAAAACTGCTGAGTCAAGCAATGGACACCATGAGAGGTTAGCAAGGCCTCAATGTAAAAAAGAAAGAGGGTAAGAATCTTGTGCAACTAACAAGATGGGTGAAGCAGAAGAATTACAAGTTCAAAGCCAGCCTCAGCAAAAATGAGGCACTAAGCAACTTACTGAAAGCTTGTCTCTAAATAAAATGCAAATAAGCTCTAGGGATGTTGTTCAGGGGTTGAGTGCCCTTAAGTTCAATCCTTGATACTAAAATAATAATAATAACAACAACAAATATTCAAAACAAATGAATCCCCAGTAATGGGAATTAATATGTCATTGTTTATGCTTTGATAGGCAAATACAATTACAAGTATGCTCTGGTAAATCTGAGATATAATAGTCATAAAAAATTATATCTATTCTTGCAATATATAGTATGTGTATAAAAATACCTCATTAAATGACAGGCATACTCTCTAAAAAATGCACTCAAAGTGATTTTGCCATTTTTGCAAATATCATACTGTGTACTGACATTTAGATTGTATATTACTACAACCCTAGGCTTTATATCATAGCTGTTGTATATAATGTCCATCACTGATTAAAAGGTCACTATGTTACATATTATTGTATGTTATAAACTTAGAGAGATGAATGTATACATCATAATGTTATAAATAAATAGACCTGTAAAACTAAAGAGAGAATCTTATTTTATTTATTTCTTTAGTTTTAGGTGGACACAATGTCTATATTTTATTTTATTTTATTTTTTATGTGGTGCTGAGGATCAAACCCAGTGCTTCACTTGTGCTAAGTGAGCACTCTACCATTGAACAATAATCCCAGCCCTAAAAAGAGCATCTTTAAAAAAAACAACTTACAATCAGACAATGAAAAATGAAAGTTTCCACTGATGAGAAATAGAAAATATTCATCATTTCTAAAGAAAGCTGCTGGAGCTATGGGGTATCTGTGTTACACAAAACAGTGATTATAATCATGTTTAGTACAACATAATAAATCTTTCAGAGTTAAACAATATGTAACTATAAAACATTCAATACTTAATATATAAAAAGGGACTTTTATTGTGAATCTGTTGGCACATGCTCATAATATTAATTGCTTGAGAGGTTATGGCAAAACGAATCCCCTCAGAACAAATGCTGAATGTCTTCTTTGATATAAAGAGGCTGATTTATAGTGGGGTAGGGAGGGGGAGCATGGGAGGATTAGACGAACTCTAGATAAGGCAGAGAGGTGGGAGGGGAAGTGAGGGTGCATGGGGACAGAAATGATGGCTGAATATGTTGCACATCATTATTCAAAGTATATGTATAAAGACACAAATTGATGTGAATATACTTTGTATACTATCAGAGATATAAAAAATTGTGCTCTATATGTGTAATAAGCATTGTAATGCATTCCACTGTCACATATAAATAAAAAAAATAATAATCATGAAAAAAATAAATTTTGAGAATTAACAACTTACTGAGACTCTGTCTCATATAACATTAAGACTGGGGTCTAGTTTTGAACAGAAGAGCACCTTTGCTTTCAATCATAAGAACCACACAACAACGTGGAACTTATTTCTTTTCAAAGTTGCACAAAACACAATGTTACCAAATTAATAAATCAGGCATTAAAACAATCACTCAGAGAAGTCATACCATTAAAGGGTATGATAAATTACCTGACACATGACTAGATATACTTATAAGAAAGTGACAGGTAAGATAAATTACCTGACATACATTTAATAAGAAAAAACAAGGACACCAAGAGAACAGCTAAGTGATTTGAATACCCTCTTTATACAGGTGATATCTAAGTGCTCAGTACTCATAGAAATATCAGAATCTTAAGAAATTAGAAAAAGACCAAAATAATAAAACCAAATGCATACAATTAAACAGTATTTATGAAGATGTGGAGTGAAAAGTTCTTATAAACTACAGATGAAGTATAAGTTGCTGTTTTCTTGTAAAAATTGTGTGCCTATTGAAGAACATGATTCTTCCCCACCATTAGCATTAAAATATAGAAATGATTGCCCTTGTAAACTATAATAACATATAAAACTAGAGCTGAATGGTCCATACAGTTGAAATCTGTAGGGTGGAGGAAAAGAGAATGTGCATATTTGTAAGAAGATACAAATAATAAAGTGTGAGAAAAAAGGTTTCTAAGGTTGAAACACATTTTGGCCACACTACATTCAGCCTAATCAATAGTACAAAACATCACGTCAGCATTATATAAATGTCATATTTGTATACTACTTCACACAGTGCATATATGTTTTAAAAGACAATATGTAGAATTTATGGGAAAATAAAAACTTGGACAAGGACATAAAAGGCCCAATTACACACTTGTGTTTAGATACTACTCATCATTACAAAGACAACAATTTTCCTTTAATATAATCTTTAATATTTTTCATCAAAATTTTAGCATGTGGGGCTGGGGTTGTTGCTCAGCAATAGAGTGCTCACCTAGCACATGTGAGACTCTAAGTTCAATTATCAGCACCACATAAAAATAAATAAAAATTAAGTCTCTATTTTCAGGGTCCAGCCCTAGCAGAGATCCAGGGGTCTGGAAGCATGAGTGGCTTAGGTGAAAGACGAGGCAGGACTACAGTTGGAAGTTACAAGAAGCCTTCAGAAGTATCTGAAGCCCTAGAGGGGCTTTTATTTTTATATCTTTTTTATAGGTGTTTTTTCATGTAGTTAATGGATAGCTTCAAAGCGCAAAACTTTTTGATTTCCATAATTTTCAAAAGTTACAATATTTTCAGACATGTATTAATTACCTAAGATATTCAGCACATTGTTTAAAATATTTTTCTGTAACCTTTGCCAATCATGATTAGGCTTTTACATTTTCACCTCAATCACTAGGTGCTAGACTACACAACTGGACTACATGTATCTTGACCTATTATTAACTTTTAACTTTAAAACATACTATATCATTAACCTTTAACTTTAAAGCATACCTATGATTATTGGTAAGCTTTCTTACTTCTAAAGTCTCAATTAATCACACTTCAAATAGTTGAAAGCCTATTTCTTAAAATCCTACTAATCTGAAGTGCCTCTAAAATATATGTATATTAATTTTATATTATTCTATTTTTAATTTAAATTTAAAGTTAACTCTGTTGATGGGCTGTACTGAACTATAGAAAAAATATCTATATCTATATCTATATCTAACTATAAGCCACACACACACACACACACACACACACATATATATATATATATATATATATATATATATATATATATATATATATGCCTATGCCTGTGCTTTGTGCTCATATTCTCATAGTACCCCATACCAAAGAGGGGAAAAAAAAAAAGACAGCATAATCCTACCATTAGGCACAAAGAAACATTACAAATAAGTTTGTTTTTTTTATTTCTTATACTCCATAGTCTGGGATACTGAAAGATCTAGATACCTTGCACCCTACATCTTTTTTTTTTCATTTTAATGTTAATACTAGAAACATTAAATTTTATTTGTGCCTCATATTTTTAGGGGAGTAGGGACATTGTTGCCTCAAGGAATTACTTCTGAGTAGAAATCTCAAGACGTTTTCTCATAATATCAGAGAACAGAAATATTAAAAAAATTTTTTAAATTGTGATATTTACTTTTATAAAAATATATACATATGTATCCACAAATTTATTTAACCTTAGATACAATGATCAATTTAAATGAACTTCTGTCTGGGCTGGGTCTATGTATTAGGAGAAAACACTGCCATAAAATGATTCCATCCTGAGATACTTACTGCAATTCACAGAAAAAAAAAAAATTCCAGGCCTGGGGAGCATTATTGTAATATTAGTTAGTTGAAAATCAATCTCAGGAGATTTAGAGATCCTGTCCCAGGAATCTATCTATCTATGTTTCTATCCATCCATCAATCCACCCATCATCTGGGGTCATGGGGCTCTCTAGTGAGTACCCATGGATCTGATCTCAAGTGGCTTTTTTTTATTAGTTGTTCAAAACATTACATAGCTCTTGACATATCATATTTCATACATTTGCTTCAAGTGGGATATGAACTCCCATTCCCCCCCCCCTATACAAATTGCAGAATCACATCGGTTACACATCCACTTTTTTACATACTGCCATACTATTGTCTGTTGTATTCTGCTGTCTCCATCAATCTGGGGTCATGGGACTCTCTAGTAAGTACTCATGGATCTGATCCCCAGTGGGTTTTTTTTTTAAACTGGGGATTTAACTCAGTGTCACATGACCACTGAGTCACATCTGCAGCCATATTTGTATTTTATTTAGAGAGAAAGTGTCTCACTGAATTTCTTAGTTCCTAACCATTGCTGAAGCTGGCTTTGAACTCACAATCCCCCTTCATCAGCCTCTCCAGTTGCCGGGATTAAAGGCATGCACCACTGCACATGG
Source organism: Urocitellus parryii (assembly GCF_045843805.1). Classification (NCBI taxonomy): domain Eukaryota; kingdom Metazoa; phylum Chordata; class Mammalia; order Rodentia; family Sciuridae; genus Urocitellus; species Urocitellus parryii. Next base: position 113,425,262 of record NC_135541.1, read on the forward strand.
TTGATCCCTAGTCTTATATCCACAAAAAAAGAGCAGCCAAGGACCTGTCTTTCTGACCTTATTTGTTTCCGGGGTTGGATCCAATTTAGTGTCACTCAAAGAGTTGGCCTACTAGGCTCTGTTTGGAAGAAGTGCCTGAAGCCCTTTCCAATCTGTCTGTTAGGTGAGAAGTGTCCAATCCTCACGCAGCCAGTAATGAGGGGGCGGACTTCCACAATCTTCTGTTCCTTTTGTTTCTGGAGTCTGCATTCTTTAAATCCATTTCAATGCTTCCAATCCTAGATCAGGAGCCCCAGGTTTCTGCACTACACAGGAGCTGAAAACATTATCAGGGAAAAGAAGTAAGCATATTGAAAGCCAAGAAATGGTAAGTGTGTGTTCATATTTTGAGACTGGGTAGGAAGGCTGTTTGAAGCCAGTGGAACTGGCAATGGTGGGAACCAGAATTGGTGGTCAGGGACTCCTCAGAGGTTTCTCCAGTGTCTGGTGGCCAGAATGTCTCTCTGTGGCAACTCATTCTTCAGTTTGCTCTGACTAGTCTAGTGGAGCTTAGATCAGCATTTGAGACCCTTGGCATTCTTTGCCATCACTGTATGGTGTTTTCAGGGCCTTCCAAAATTCATATGTGGAAATCTGTATACCACTAGCTGTGTGCCACTAGCCAAGCATGATCCCAGATTGTGTGGTGGAGACTGAGATAATCATCATGAGAGGAGACCAACTACATTGGCTGTGTTCCTGCATGAGAGATACTGTGTTTTTTAAGAAGCCCTGTTTTTGCTCCTCCTGAGATTTTGTTGTTGTTGTTGTGTGTTTCTTTTGTTTTGTTTTTGTTTTTGTCTTTTAATATATGTTTGTTTGTTTGTGACCAGGAATTAATTCCAGAAATGTTTATCTACTGATTTACAACCCCAGCCCTTTTTTATATTTTATTTAGAGACAAGGTCACACTGGGTTGCTTAGGGCCCCAGTAAGTTGTAAGGCTGACTTTGAACTCTCCATTCTCATGCCTCCTGAGCTCTCTAAATCTAGGATAAGCAATATTTTAAATCCAGAACTCCAGTTTAGCTATCCATATGTCTGAGAATATATCTCTAAATTTCCAGCTCTCACTTCACATTTGCAAAGCCAGGGTTCCCTGCTCACCTTGATTGAGGATAAATGAGTAGATAGTAAAATGACCAGGCAGCTGTATAATGGAGCACTTTCTACCACACCTGGAGCTAATGGATAGATATGTTAATGAGCCTCTTTAAGGCTTATTTCAAATGTAAAAAACCTTGAGCTCACTTGTGCAAATACCTTCAACCAAATTATTTGTCCCAGGGGTAAACCCAGGTGGAAGTTACAGGAAGAAGGATGGGATACAGAAAGGACAGATGTAAAACCAGGTGGTAGCCAGGGTGCTTTTTTCAATATCTATTTTAAGTAGATTTTGCCTCATATTCTTCTCAAAGCCATACATATACTCCAATGCTGGCACACCAAAATGGGTTTTTCTGCTATTATGCCCTCTCCCACAACATGAAGTTCTATTTTCTCTTGCTTAAATAAATCTTATTCTTTTTACTTTTACTTTCACTGAGTGTTCATAGATTTTATTCTTCAAATTTTGTGAGACAGAATCTCAGAAAAAAAAAATGGTTAAATGGGAAAATTTAGTTTCATCTCAAAACTGCATTTTTAACTTGAACAATTATTTTTTCCCATGTTTCATATTGAAGGGATGCCTTATTTGTAATTTGTTTTTTCTCCAAGAACTGGAGGGCAGATTTAAAAGATTTTGCTTTATCTTTGTGAGTCTTTCACATAAGAAGAAAGGGAAAAATTAGAAAATAAGGTGACATTAAAAATAATGACTCTTCTAAATAAAAGAGTATAGTTAATGTGTCCCAATTAAAGATTTTTTTCCTTATATGTGAGACCACTTTATTAAAATGACCTGTAAAACCATTTCAAATATTTCAGCCAACATCTTTGTGGTGGTGTGGAGGAAAATAATAATGGGACTAGACTTGTTGAGGACTTCAGGAAAGTTTAATCACAAGGGCTAGAGTGCACATGAATTTGAAAGTCAAAAACCATGTAAATAACCTGGTCCATTTTTCATAACCTGTTATTACCACTGTGTACAGTGATGAGTCCTTGCTTCCCTAAATGCTGACATATAACACTGCAGAAGCACACCTAGGCAAGTATAGAGTAGAAGGTAGAAGACTTTGTTAAAGGATAGAAGAAAAGACTTCCTCCCGGAGGAAGAAGGGGACCTGGAATCCCTGGAAGGAGGAGGTCTTTCCTTTTTTATAGCTAAGGTATTCTTTTAGTCCTTCCACATTCCTGTCCTTTGTTTCCCTCTATCCTGCAGTGATAGAATACAGGTGGGAAGGCCTAAAGGTGGGAGAGGCCTGGAGGAGTAATCTGGGCAGGAAGGGCCTGGAGTTCTTTGATTAGCACCTACCTGTTTGCTGGGTCCTACTTCATTAACAATTCTTTAGGATGGGTTCCAGACCTTGGGGACATTAACATTTCAGTATCCCCAGGTTTTCTGGTTTTCTGGACTCCCTTCTCTATAATGGTCTCCATTTTCTTTATCTTACTCAATGTTAGACCCAATTTACCTAACTACACTAACTACCTATCTTGAAATCTGGCTTCTCTGTTTTATATTAATATTAACCAGTAGCTTTAATACTTTTTCAATATCTGTTTGAATTGAATCAATAACCCAACCTTTTTTATATTCATTCTCTCTCTCCCTCCCTCTCTCTCCCGCTCTCTCTTCTCTTCTTCTTCTTCTTCTTCTTCTTCTTCTTCTTCTTCTTCTTCTTCTTCTTCTTCTTCTCTCTCTCTCTCTCTCTCTCTCTCTCTCTCTCTCTCTCTCTCTCTCTCTCTCTCTCTCTCTCTCTCTCTCTCATTACAGGTCTAACCCGGGAAAGCTTTTCTGCTAAGAAAAGAAAAAGGATTTTGCTGAGTTTCTTAGAGCCTCATTAAGTTGCTGAGGATGTCTGGCTTTGAACTAGTAATCTTATTCCCACAGCCTCAGAAGACTCTAGGATTACAGGCATGCACCATTGCACACAGCTTTTGATACTCTTTAAACACTCAGTCACACTCTAATAATTGAAATTGCATTTACATCACATTTTTCATATGCAGTAATATATTAACAACTAAATTATTTTTGAAACAAATTTCTTGAATGACTAACTACCATTTTATTCCCAGAGTTTATTCTGTTACCTCTTTAGGACTTAGTAAATGGTCTTCTTTCTTCTTAGAATATTGGTGTCTCTTTTTATCAAATGAGTCTATGATAAGTGTGTTGAAAATTATGATTCTAAACCTATAATCTGAAAAACCAGCCTCTATCTCACAGCAAAACCTGTCCAAGGAAGTGGCATGGCCTTTGTCCTTGGAAAGACCCACAGAGCACTCCTAGGCACATTCCCACCCTGCTAAGTTGTTTATCTACAAAAAACAGGAGAGGTCTGCTGAGCCAGGTGTCCCTGACTCAGTTAGACTAGGTGGGGATCCATAGCAGTCCCCTAGCAGCCACCAATCAGCATGAGACAGGGAAATACCTGGGATGCCAGATGACCCTCCCAGTAGTTTATGGTGGTTGATAACATGTTGGGAAACCATGTAGTTCAGCACAGACACCCCTCTTGGCTTAAACCAATCAGTTCAAATGAATACCCCTTTTGTACTGACCAATCACCCCTACCCAACTTGTTCCCGCCAGTGAATGTGCTAATCATGTTTTAGAGTTGTTATTTGATTTTCCCATGGTGTGTGATGATTTGCTATGATGTATGTGAAGTCCCTGCCCTCTCCAAAGAATGTATAAAACTGCTGCAAACCCTGGGCTTAGGGCCCTCTCAGCGTCACCAATTGCTGTGTGTGCGTGTAGAGGACTGAGCTAGCTCGCAATAAACACCTCTTTGCTGCTTGCATTGATCTTGGGTCTCTGGTGGTCTTTGGGGGTCCCAAATTCGAGCATAACACACCAATCCCCACAATTCCAAGAGTATTGAGGGCAGAAAAAGAACAATACTCATAACTAATGAATCACTTTCAGTGGAAGCATGGTACCAGTGACCAAGATGGAATGCAATCAAGATGCTTCAGTGGTAATGTGGTGTCAGAACCACCACCCTAGGGATTTGGGAACCTCTAAAGCACCATGTGCATCTCAGAATCTTTTACTCACCTTTTAAATACAATTAATTCTGCTTGCATAAAAAAATAAAACATTATATATAAGAAAGGTGAGAATTAAATCCTCTGGAGGCACTGAGGTTGATCTTTAATTCTAGTGGATAATTAGTCAAATAAGAAAGACCTTGCAATTGACCCATCTTTTCCAACTACATAGAATGGAACATTTAGTTGTACTGAACTGAAATGACAAAAATGCATGTCAGGGAGGTGTAATCAAAGAAATTTTTATGGCAGAATCTTGGAAATGTGGGATAAAAATATACACATACATATACAAGAAAAAGATAAATGATAAATTCATAAGTGCAGGGGTAAATTCAGTGTGCTACATGAGTTGTATGTACAAGATAATAATAACATCCAAAAGATGAAGAAAGTAGTAATTGAAGTGATTTATAACTCTATAATTGTGGGAAATAGTAATAAAAATTTAGTAAAAAAAAAAAAAAGATACTGTTATATATGTTTGGATATGCCTCTGTCCTCTGCTGTTCATCTGAATTTGATTCTCTCAAATGAGCTTAGGTGAGTGCTTTCTTATTGTTTTCTTTTGTTTTAAGGATTTTATCAGCTATGTCTTGTAATGCCCAGTCCTGAACTCACTTTTGTGGCTCTTTTACAACTTATTCTCACCGAAAAAGGCACAGAACCATTTCACTCATTTTGTTTAATGCACTGACTTTTCTCTATCTTTACAAACAATATTTGGAAGAGCCAGTCTATTGGGGGGGGGGGTCTTCCATATCATATAATATGGTTCTCAGACCCTGTGGGGTTTGAGAGTACTTCCCTGCTGTATTACTACCATCTTCCCTGTGAGAGGGCTTACCTGTTTTCTGTGTTTTGAGTGTTCGATCAACTCAGAAGAAAAGCATTTGAGGTCACAAGCTAAGGAATACTAGAAGGCATGAGATTTGAGAAAATGCAAGGAATAATTTTCTCTTAGAGCTTTTATAGGTAGAATGACTATTTCATCATTTTAAAATACTTTGTAATTAGTACATTCACAGTCACTCACACTGTGAAAGTCTTGTATTTATATAATCCAAAATTGTAAGAAATAATTTCTGATTATTTCATTCCAATAAGTGTCTAATTCTTTTTCTTCACTATATTAAAATCAGAAATTACTGCAAATTAAATCTATGTATTTAAATTTCCATCATGATAATGTGACCAGCATTAAGTAGTAATTAAGACTCCAGTGAACAAAGTTGCTATAAAACATGATTGAAACTTCCCTTCCTTTTCTGAGTTTCAGAAACAGGTTGACCAGGGAGCTTTAAATGTCAGAATAGTATGTAGGTTTATTTGTGATTCATTTCTTAGTACCAGTTTCTTGGGCTGGGGATATAGCTCAGTTGGTAGAGTGCTTGCCTTGCACTTGCCTTGGGAATCTCTAAAGCACCATGTGCATCTCAGAATCTTACTCACCTGGGTTTAATCCTCAGCACCAAAAACAAAAAAAAACAAAAAAAAACCCCCCCAAAAAAACCCAGTTTCTTTGTGATGTAACCTATTGGTGTTCTTAGGTAAACTATTCTTTTTATGCTAGACACTCACATGTTCTCTTTGCTTTTAGTTACTTCTGGTAACTTCTCTCTTAACTATTATTTCCTTATGAACCTAATAGGGATACATTTTATTATTTGGAACTAAAATAAACTGATTTTCAGAGAAGGAAGTTTTTTTTACTGTTATACATATCTTGATCACTCTTGTTTTATATTTTGGAGATTGGCTGATACATTTTCAGCTTTTTAAGCTACTCAATTTAAACTTGGTCAATTTGTTGGCTAGTTTTCTATCATTAGTTTCATTGAGTGAATGTTGTTTGATCAATTTTAGGGTCCCATTCTCTACTTTTCTACCTCATTGATATTGGTTTCTTCAAAGTTTCCAATCAAAGTCTATGATTGGTGGTGGGTATAACTAGCAATTAAACACAGGGCTACTGGACTACTGAGGCTCATACCTAGCCCTATTTTGTATTTGATTCAGAGACAAGGTCTCACAGATTTGCTTAGTGCCTTGTTGTTGCTGAGGCTAGCTTTGAACTTGAAATCCTTCATCCTCAGTCTCCAGAGCTACTGGGATTACAGGCATGTGCCACCTTGCCCAGCTACATCTTGCATCTTTTAAATTGATGTTATTTTAAACTTGCAAATACAACTATATTGCACTTAGAGAAATATATTTCCATTCAGTATATAATTATTATTGTGGTAGCAATTTTGGGAGGTAATGTTTCTCTATGATTTTTATGTATTACATATTAAATTAAATATTTGATATATCATTATGCTAGTGTAATTTCCTGGACAATGTTTTTACAATATTTAATATTTTTGTAGGTATGTTGTAACTAAAAATAAATAAGCTCATATTTCTTCAATCTTATGTGACCCCAATCTAGTTACTTTCAGACACACTTTTTAGTGTTGGTACTCAAATTTGTCATTTTATGATGAGTAGGCCAAGGACAAAATTTTGATTCATCCAAAAAAAGAAACATTTAATTTTATTTATTCAGTCATCATCACATCTGATAAGCCTATAAAGAACATAGTAGTGTGACTGCTTCATAGGTGATTGTGAATTGTTTTAAGAGAGACTTTTAGCATGACAGCATGAAGATATCTATGAAAATTTAGCCCAGCAGAACTAACAAACAGAAAAAAACAAAAACAAATAAACAAACCAAAAAAAAAAAAAAAACCCCATTCCAACTATTTATAAATGCTGGTCCAGAAATGTAGACCAAGAAAATAGACAAGTAAAAGTACAAACAAAAGTATAAAAGGCAATAGAAATGTACATTTTTCTACTTTCTTATTGGATATGGAAAGGAACATATAAAATTGTATATTTAGAATATGTGTCCCTAGTACCAGAAAAATTAAAAAAAAAAAAAACTCACACCATGTGGGAAGCATTCTCTGTATTCTTTCTTATATTATTTGACACATTTTGGGGTTTCTAGAGAAAAACATGTAAAAAAATAGGGTGTTTAACATTTTTATCCATCTCCCACATACATACATTTGGCTTGTTACAAAAATCCTGGTTTAATTTTACCAATTTGCACTTTTTTTCAGGGTGCAATCAATAGCTTCAGCATGTACATCTTGCAGTCTACCATATGCTTAGTGCCACATTAGTTATTCATCAATGGATAGTACTCATATGGGCTGAGAAAAACTATCATTCAATTTTAGTTAATCCAGCTTTTCTCACATTGAATGTGCAGAAGCAACTCTGTTATAAATTCTATAAGTCTACAAACTTAACTAAGGCACTGATTAATTAATTAATTTTAAAAAATTACTGTGGGGGCTGGGGCTATGGCTCAGAGGTAGAGCACTTGCCTAGCATGTGTGAGGCCCTTGGTTCAATCCTCAGCACCACATAAAAATAGATAAATAAAATAAAGGTATTGTGTTCAACTACAACTAGTAGTTGAACTAAAAAATAAAATTTAAAAAAAAATTTCCTGTGGAATTGACTTAAGTAAATGTGAGACTCTTAATTTTACTCTTCTTATTCTTGTTTTTCTTTGTACTGGGGTCAAATCTAGCAGTGTTCTATAATTCAACAATATTATCTCTGCCTACATTGTCCAATTAGTTTTGTACTTTTATAAGTATCAGGAATTAAACCCAGAGGAACTTAACCACTGAGTCTCATCAAAAAAATGTTTTGCTTAGTTTTGTTCTTTTCTCTATTTATTTATTTTTATTCTTGGGACCATGCACTGAAATCATGGGTGCATATCAACTAAGCCACATTCCCAGGTTTTTTATGCTTTATTGTTAGATAGGGTCTCACTAGGTTGTTTATAGCTCTTCTAAACTGCTGAGGCTGGATTTGAACATGCAATCTTCTTGGCTAAATCTCCTAAACCACTGAGACTACAGTCATGCACCACCATACACAGCTTTTTTTTTTTTTTTTTGTGTGTGTGTGTGTGTGTGTGTGTGACAGAAAATTACTAATTTGCTTAAGGGCTTACTAAATTTCTGAGGTTGCCTTTAAACTTGAAAATTTCCTGCTTTTGCCTTCTGAGCTGCTGATATTACAGAAATTCACCATCATAACTAGGAGTCTTGTACTTATTTGGTTGGCCTTACCATCCCAACTTACTAAAATTATAGATGTACACCATCATGACTGGTGCTTGCTGATTTTATATATATATATATATCAAAGATCAAATATCTATCTTGATATATATATCAAGATGCATATTTCAAATTTGTTTTTTATTTTATTACTAAATTAATAATTGTTAATAACACTGGTTATTAAACCTATACTATTATAATTAGGTCTCATGAAACTGGATAATGAACTAAAAGTAATGTATATATTCTAGTCTCAGGGGATTACAATTCTTCAGTTATTTACAATATATGTCATGTACCTCAACTGTAAGTTATATCCTTCAAGTAGAAATTAAAAGTGAGGCTAAACAATGTGTAGGCCAGATTTTTTCACTTAAGTACTAAGTACTGATTTTGTAATTTAAACAACTATAAGATAATTCATTAAGTCATTTTTTATAAATTGTGGGATTTTTTTTTTTTTTTTTTTTAGAGATTTTGGTGATTGACACTTTACCAATGAGTGACAGCCTGAGCATTTTCAATTTTAAGACAGGGTCTCTCTATATTGCATAGGACCTCACTAATTTGCTGAAGTTGGACTCCAACTTGTAATCCTTCTGCCTCAACCTTCAACCTTCTGTGATTACAGTAGTGTGCCACTGTTCCCCCTACAGTTATTATATTTTAAGAGAGCACAATTGGAAATAGAATGACCTTGCTTAGCTGGCTTTGTATTTTTAATCTTCTGGTTTCAGCCTCCAAAATTGCCAGTTTCACAGATGTATGATAAAATGTGTAATTTGCATCTTTTTTAAATCACTCATATAATTAATGTGTAAGTAACATGTCAGGGAACTTTATACTCAGGATCTTATTTCTCAGGTTTCATTTTGTCTTTTAGTAAATGCCTTGTGACTCCTTATTCATAAATCTGTTTCTATGCATAGTTTCTTCTGTCGAAAACATTGCCATGAGATAAAGATGATTGTTTATTTCTTTATTTTAACACAGACCTGTGCCTTGCTATGTTAGAATAAGACCCAGGACCTATGCACTAGCAGAGGTAAGATAGATTGCCAACAGTGAACTAGAGCAAAAGCAGGAGTGAGAGGCTGAGGAGCCCAGAGAACTGAGAAGTATGTGAGATTGAGCACACTAATGAGCAGGGAGATCAAGTTTTTATTCTATATAAAATAAATAGGCAAAACAAGAAAGCACATGTGTGAAGTAGTAAAAGATAGTGGTTAATCATGTGAAATTTTTATTCAGTCATAAAACAGCAACAACAATCAATAGAGTATTAGTAGAATGTTAATTAGAACATGATAAAAAGTTCATTTTAGCAATAAGAAACATATACAATACAAAGATAAAATTGGCATTAGATATCCTTATCAAAAGATAAATAGACTGATATGGCAAGACATGCCTGTAAACCCAGTACTGAGAGCTGATGCAGGAAGATTACAAATTGGAGGCCAGCCTAATACACTTAGAAAACCCCTCTGTCACTGTAAAAAAAAAAAAAAAAAAGAAAGAAAGAAAAAGAAAAAAATCAAAAGGGATGTGGTTCAGTGGTAAATGACCCCTGGGTGCCATCTGTTTCCCAAAAATACAAAATAGAGAGAGTGAGAGAAAGATAAGGAGTGAGGGGCAGAGAGAGAGAGGGAGACAGAGAGAGAGAGAGAGAGAGAGAGAGAGAGAGAGAGAGAGAGAGAGAGAGAGAGAAACAACCAAGATTAAAAATGCACATTTGTACATGGGTTGTGGCAAAACAGTGAAACACCTGCCATGCTTGTGTAAGATCTTGGGTTTGATGTCAGTCAGTGCATGCACACACACACTCACAAAAAAATGCATATTTATTTACATAAGTATATTAAAAACTTGACAAGTTTATAATAGTGGTTGATGGATAGACATAGGTTTCTAATATACTTATCACAAATTATAAAGTACAAAGGAAAACCAAAAAAGCCACAGTATATTCATAAATGCAAGTGGATCTCATAATGGAAACTCAGTGTTTCTTTGAATACTATCAGTTACATATTTATTTCCCTATTTCACTGGATGGGATTTTGCCTGCTTTATGCATTCCATAAATTATTTATATATTCATTCCTGCAAAGCCCACATGAACTTAAAATTAGCTTTATAAATATTTTCAGGTTGTAACTCTTTATCATTTAGTATATTTACATGTATACCATCCCCAACATTTAGTTCCACAAACTATTTTAGATGGAAAGAAATTAGTGCCCACTAGCAGTTTTTTGTTCTTGTTGTTGTTTATTGTTTCTTTTTCACACAGCCCTTGGCAATGACTAATCTGTGTTTTGGCTTCTTGGATTTACTTGTTTAGAAAATTACATATAATATTAATTGTAAAACACATTACAGTTTTTCTGCTTACTTTTTAAGGTTTCCGTGTAGACATTCATCATAACATTTAGTGCTCTCATGAAACATACTTGCTCAATATAGCTGGGATAATAGCTCAGAGGTAGAGTGCTTTCCTAGCATGTGTGAGGCCCAGAGTTCAATTCCTAGTAATACAAAGATAATATTACTGAGTAATATTCTACTGTGAGGATTTACATGTTTCCATTTATCTATTTACCTTGCATTGATTTTACATTTTGGTTCTTATGAATAGTTCAGCAATAAATGTTTCTATATGAATGACAGTCTCAATACATTTCCAGTTACTTTTGGTGTATTTCAGAGGTAAATGCTTGTTCATCTAGTAGTTATTTATTTTACCAAGAAACCACCAAATTAATTTTACTTTTGTATTAAAGAGGCATGAAGTTTTTAATTTTCTACATACTGACATTTTTTTCTTTTCCATATTGATCCACTTTATGGTATTTTTTGCAAATGTTAATAATTTTTTTACATAATGTAAAACAGTTGTATTTGGATAGACAAAAGAAACAGAAAAATACTGCCAAAAAATAGTGATTTATTCAAAGGTCTAACTAAAACAAATTAGAACTGTGGCAGCAATTTGTACATGTCAAGTGCTATAAATCATCTAGATTTTAGACTTATCATTGACTTAACAGCTTGAAAACTTTGGGGGTCTCTGAGATGTAAAACATTTTTCAATGGCTGAGTCTCTTATCATAGGGTAATTATGAAGTGTGCATTTTGGCACTGGAGTGTGAGAGCCTAAAAAAAAAAAAAATTATCTGGGCTGTGAGCTCAATCAGCTTCTCAATAAGGAGGATTGACTGCCCTCTAGCAGAGATTATAAACTAGAACAAATAGTTCTTTGAAAACAAAAAGGAAAACTTTATAATTATGTCTTCACTTTCATGTTGAGGTTATTTTTTTGTACAGAAGGTTTTTCAAGTCCAATTTATTATTTCTTATTTTTACTTTAGAAGCATAACTAAGACTTCAAGCTAAATCTGATTTATAAATATGTAATTGCTTTCTTCTTAATTTTTATAGTTTTTGCTCTTATATTCTAGTGTAAAATACATTTCATGTTAAATATTGTACATAATCTCATCAAAAATCCAATAACATAACTTGAAACATAAATATTCATTTATATCAATCTTGCTTAAGGCAGAGACTACTTATTCTCCATTTAATTTTTCTGACAAAATTCTCAAAATCAAATTGACCAGAAGTGTGGAGTTTACTTATATACTTTCAATTTTTTTTCATTGTTGAATTGTTCTGTCTTGTTCATATGTTCATTACCTGAATATTCAAATAATTATAATGCTTAAGGTGATAGGATATGTCAATGTCAATAAGATACACTATGTAATAGATAATTTTTACTTAATTTTAGGAGACATAAACAAGAACAACTAGTGAGAAAAATTGAAGCACAACATTTTTAAAGGAAAAAAAAACTTTTTTTTTTTTTGTACCTGAAATTGAACCCAGGGGCAGTGCACCACTGATCCACATCCCCATACGTTTTTATATTTATTTAGACAGAATCGCTCAAAGTTGCTTAGAGCCTCACTAAGTTGCTGATACTGTCTTTGAACTTATTATTTTTCTATCTCAGCCTTTTGAGCCACTGGAATTTTAGGTCTGTGCCACCATTCTTGGTTAGCTGAATATTTCACAAAGATGAAATCGTGTTCACCTGTATTATTGAAAATTATTATCACTTACTAATAGAAGTGTTAGTAATCAGAAAACTTTAGGATAAATGTGGCTCCTTTAGTTGATAGCTGGAACTGAATTTTCATCTCTATACCAGGGACCACTTTTGTGACAGAGGTGGCTTTACTTACATCAGGTGTGTCTTAGAATTTATTTTTATTTAAATTATTAGTTGTTTACCATTAATTCGTTTCATTTTTTCACTAAGACTCATTTTATTTCTCTCTTTTAAATATTTAGAAAAATTCTTGCAATTAAATTTAAGATGGTGTTCTATCAATGCATATATATCATAATTATGCAATGGACTTCCCATTTATGTCTATTAAAAATCATTTTGTATTGATTCAAGTTCCATGTAGCTTCATTTTCTTATATAGAAAGGCCCAGATAATAATCTCATCAGAAAGTTTTAGTGCATTCTTTGGTATCTTGTTTAAAAGTTCTGTATCCTTCTATGCTCTCTTTTATTTTCAAATTTTCATTTTTAGCACTTTTGGGACACAGATGAAGTATTCTCTTTCTAGAATGTCCAAAGAATGTTTTATCACCATGTCTGTGGAATGCATTGTAGTATTCTCATTAAAAAAGTATTGTTGATTATTGATTTTCTAAATTGAGATATCAGCCATTACTCAAAATTATTCCAAGTAATTTCTAGAAGCTTCAGAAGAATACTCTTGAATATATTATTTCCACTGGTGATGTACACAATATGGACACAGATCCTGCTTTTTTTTGGTATGTCTCTATCCAAAACCTCAGAGAGTAAGAAAATTTGCATGTAATATGTGGTCTAGTGGAAATCTTTGGGATTTAGAGTCATGCATAGTTGATTCTGAATTCTACCTGATCTGGTTAATAATTGTGGATATTTGAACATGTTTCTTTCCTTCAAACCATTATATAAGCTTCATGTTTAAAATAGGGTAGCATGATATACAGTGCATGATATCAGCAATTTTTTCTTCTTTTCTGTATTTATAAACTAGGTATTGTGTGTGTGTGTGTGTGTGTGTGTGTTTATCTTCATGTGTTAAAATGCAGAACCTGTTTCCAAGTCTTTAAATCTAATATTTCTATTTTGGGGGGTGGGGGAGATTTGGAGTACGAGGGATTGAGCTCAGTGGCACTTGGTGACCCAGCCACATCCCCAGCCCTATTTTGTATTTTATTATAGGCAGGGTCTTACTGTTTCTCAGTTCCTCGACATTGCTGAGGCTCAGTTTAAACATGTTCAACAATCCTCCTGCCTTAGTCTCCTGGGCCAATTAGATTATGGTCATGCATTACTGTGCCTGGCATTTTAAAATTTATTGTGGCTCATAGGAACCTCTAAAGATAAAAGTAAATAGTATGGTACCTACACTCAAAAGATCTTGATTTCTTTTGATTTTGCTTTTCAAATCCTGTTGTGTAAAAAATAACAAGCCCACATTAGAGGAGGAATTATCCAAGCAGAGAATTAAGGTGCCCCTGATGAAGATGATAGGTAACCCTCTGAAGTTCAACAGTCATTAGCTGACCATCAACAGCTGTTTCTACCAGAAAAAAAAGATAAGACCAGCATGATTTAATAAACCAGACCAATTATGATCTAATAAGCTCTAGAGTGACTCATCTATCAATTATAATTGGAAACCAGGATTCTGTCACATACTTTGAGAAAATTCTGTGAAAAACAGCAGTTACCTTATTGGTACTGTTTTCTTTTTTCCCTAAGTCTGGACCATTATTTTGGTGCTATTAGCTTATGCGGACATGTACTCATCAGATTGATGCTAAAACTCTCACAGTACCTCATACCAAGTGAGGAAACAATATCACAGCCTGGCATTAGGTCAAAGGCTAAGTTGCAAAATAAGATGTTTGTCTTTAATATATTTAAGTTTTAGAGTCAAGGCTGTGAAAAGATATACCAAAATGAGACATCCATTCTTGGAACTTTCTCTTCTCTTTTATGCTGTCTGACATCTGAAATGTTACTAAGTCTGTGTTCAGCATCACATAGAAAAAAAATCAGTATCTTTTAATCCCTGTCTTGTTTGGTCTTCCTTCTCTTTCTGAGGACAGTGCCACTCTTGCTGTTTGGTTTTGTGGAAAAGCATTGATTAAAAAGTGTATTCTCACACCTCTTGTATGGAATGAAAGAGTGCAGGCTCTTTGACTCCCCAAGGTCAGAGGAGCCATATTCTCAAAATGGAATGTGACCACTATAAATTAAAATGTGCTAGAGCCTTAAAATAGAGGGAGTTGTAAGGATATAGTTTTAAATACATATATATTCTTTATTAGTAATTTTATATTTGTCACATAAAAATAGTACTCTTGATATATTCAGTTTTGTGATTAAAATAAATTTCAAATATGTCTTTTTTATTGTATATACTAAGTTAGTTAAAAATTACACCTGTGCCTAACATATTACTTATATTGGACATTAGAGGAATGCTTCCCAGTTGAGAGCTCTAACTGCCTTTTTAGAAAATAGATCAGAAAAAATTAAATTAAAAAAATATATTGCCCATTATATGGTTTCCAACAATTAACAATATGTGTGCATATAATTCATACATTGATATTATCATATATAAAAGGCTTAATTTAAATATTCTACTGTAAGGCTAGACTCCATCACTTTTGGAAAAACTTGCCTTTTAAAAAAGCTGCTATCTGTACTCAATTCTAATCACCTGAAAAAAAAGAGGGGGAAGCGGGGAGTAAATGCACCCAAGAACCTTCCTATCTTGGCTCATTCTGGCCTCATTCATTCCTGGAGTTTGATGCCATCTACTGTCATTTGGAAAGTAGGCTCATCGGATTCAGACTAAGAGGGCAGCAGTTTCCAATCAGCTGCTCTTGGGTGATAATTGTTTGATCCTACATATGATAAGCACAAGAGGTATGGCTTACATTATCTGATCAAGTTTTAATTTCTGTAGCTTGCCATTCTTTCAGATACATTTCTAGGCTTCCTTCTTAATGCTTAGGAAACCCAGGTTCTGCTTCCACGCAGATGATAAAAAATCTATACAGAGAATGCAAGGCACACTGAAAGCCAGGCAATAGTGACTGTGCAGGGTTTTGAGACAGCATCTGTACACTGGAAAGGGAGACCATTTGAAAGAAGTTTCAAAGAGCAATTGCTATGGCTGGAAGTGGTTTTGGTAGATGGGAACTTTCCAGCATAGTCTCCAGTAAATGCAAAAATGAATCATCTTATAGAGAAGTTCATTCTCAGTCTCCCCTAACTAATTCAGTGGGAAATACATCAGCAGCTGAGAGTCTGGACATTCTGTACTATCCAATCATGGTATCTTTAGGCATGACCTTCAGCATATGTGGACAGCTTTGTTCTGGAAGTGTGACATCTCCTCAGATTTTGTGGTACAGATTGGCATGATCATCAGGAGAGAATCCCAAATACGGATGTAATTTTTTTCTCTCATAAAAGTGTTGCTGGTATATACCTAACTGAGTTGCTTTTTTCTCCTGAGCTTTCTGTATGTCTGGAAAGAAGGACCTCAAATTCAGAATGCTGGACTTTTTCTTTAGTTTTATTTCTCTATGGTCTCAGAATATAATTCTCTTTTTTCATTTTTCTGTTCACACTCCCAATGCCAACTTTATTACTCCACAACAAAATTAACTGTTTCTCATATTCAAATAGACACATTATTTTGTAACTATATTTTTATAACACTAGATAGCATGATTTTCATAATATTTTGTTTATTTTTTAGTTATAGGTGGATAAAATATCTTTATTTTATTTTTATGTGGTGCAAAAGATCAAACCCAGTGCCTCACATATACTAGGCTAGTACTCTACGTCTGAGCCACAACCCAAGTCCTAGGTGGCACTGTTTATGGGATTTGTATCCTCCTGTTTGTGAGAATTTAATATGGGAGAAAAAGAGAGAGAGAAGAATCGCTCGATATTTTGTAATAAAATGCTCATTCTTGTCCTCTCTTATTCTTCCAGAGACACAGATACCTTACTGGAATGTATTTAAGTGGGGATTCCCATTGTAGACTAGGCAGGATGATATGTCCTCATGTCATTCTCATACTTTCTCCTGGGTCAGTTGTTTCTGAGGTACCCACTGGTGTCATGTCTGTAGAGTTTTGGAGTGTATAGCCCATTTGAATCTCTGTGTCCTCTCCTGCCAAGAGAAAGCAGTCTGAAATATAGTGTGGAGATTATCTGGGGAGTAGTTGGATCCCTTGCACCTGAAATAAAACTCCTGAGACATTCTTCACTTAAGTCTTTTTTTTTTCTTTGACTACTGGCAACACTGCTACATGATAATGGGCATGCAGTCATTTCGTTGACTTACTCATTTTGAATTTATACCCAGAATTAATTTAACCATGTTATATGTTACTTCTGTTTTAAGAAGTTCAAGGAGCTTACATTGTTGTCACAAGTGACTTCTAAACTTACATTTTCACCAACAGTGTGCAAGGATTGTCTTTTTCCCAGATCCATAGTTTCTTGACTCTTTTTTTTTTTTTTTGGTATTAGATTACTGATAAATCTATTCCCTTTTTTGGGGTATGCACTGGGGATTGAACTCTGGGGCACTCAACGACTGAGCCACATCCCCAGCTCTATTTTGTGTTTTATTTAGAGATAGGGTGTCACTGAATTGCTTAGTGCCTCACTTTTTCTGAGGCTGGGCATTGAACTCAAGATCCTCATGCCTCAACTTTCCAAGCTGCTGGGATTACAGGCATGTACTACTGTGCCTGGTGACAAAAGCTACTCTAACACCTGTGCTCAGTATACAGGTGTCTACTATTTGACTTGTGCATCAAATATGTCAGGGAAGATTGTGGAGTCCAGTCTGTCAAGTATCTACAGAGAGAGTGTGTAAAAACCTTTCTGGGAATTAACAAATATATGTGCTTTCTAATCCCTTCTTTGAACTACTGCTTGGGATTTTAGCAGCCCATTGAGATGCTTGCAAATCAATGGAAAACCAATAGTTTGTGATCTAGGGGAGATTTGCAAATGATCAGTTAGCTTGAGCATTTGGAATGGCTTTCCATTTGGGGTCCTCTGCCTAAGCCTTCTACCTTTCTTTCTCAGAGTGCCTTGTTATATGTGAGGTAACTAGTTTCTTCTATTGAATGTAAGATGTTAAGAAATTACATTAGTCAGTGAAGACAAATTTTCCTGCTGAGAAAAATTGGCTGTTATGGAGTTTTTAGAGGTACAAACTGGAAACTGGAGCTCTTTGTGTTCTGAACACCCATAAATGCATAAACCAAATTATTTGTGATTTTATTTTTATGTCCTGATCCCAGGGTTTTAAGCACATGAATGCCCTTGCATGAACATAGATAAGTATCATTTTTTTTTATGTGTTTTTAGTAGTATGAATGTGAAGATCCTTTTTCAGCACAAGCAAAATTAAGATCTAAAGCACAGAAAACTATTTAGAGGTAGGGTGTTATATGTATGGTCCCAATATTCCTCTTCTCAGGGTGACATTGGCTGTTGTTAATTCTGTTCCAATTACATAGCACATTGCTTAAGGCTGGACTGAGGCCCAAGTCTACCCTAGCTTTTTAAAATCATCTAAGTGGCAGATATTTTCCCAGTTGTACAGTTTATATAAATCTCTCAACTCATTCGTTTCACTTTGCCTAAGAGGAACTTGAAACATATTTCCATTTAATGTATTCATGGATGGAGAGAAAGTCAGGAGCTACTATTCATTTATATTTACAACATTGCCCTCACTTAAGATATGCCTTTTGTTGTTGGGGTGGAATTTTAACCCAGTACTTTGCAGATTGTATACACAAACTACACCAGTGAATTCTGCCCCCAAGTCAATCTTTCTTTAGGTTTGGCCATGTCAATCATTGACATGTGATGTTGTTCTTGAGGTGTTCAGACTTATATTGACCTTTCAATTTCTATTAAGTGTAAATAAAGTTTTACATACATATACATTCATCTATGGATTTTGTATTGTATTATGATTCCTTGGTTTTTGTTATTGTAAAATATGTTATTCTTTTAATTCAGAATTTGGGGGCTTATTTCATGTATAACATATAACCTTCCAGATAAATTTTAAAATTTTTGCTCTGGTCACTTCTCTCATTAAGGGTAAAATATGCTAACATATTGTAGATTTAGAAGAAATTTTACAACTTGGTAATGATGAGTTTTATCATGTACACAATGGTGCATGTGGTCAAATCTTTTATGTTCTTTTGAATATTTTTATTTTCTCAAACTCTACATATTTTTAAACATACATGAATGCAAAATATCACATGTATGTGACATCGAGATAAAATTATATGAAGACTCATATATTTGTCAAACTGGATATATTATGATGCAAATGGGTTCTGGAAATCATTTTCCTCACTGTATTCCCTTTGTCTTTCTAACCCTGTTCTCCTTATATCTTTCTCAATGTACATTGCATTTTCTTCCTGTCCTGGATTTTATCTTTTTGACCAATACTGCCATATCCTTCCATGTTATCATGGTTCAGATATGCAGTAATTTTTATAAGCATATGCTTCTGCTGGGGAATGAACATGTATTTTCAATAGCCATTTCTTGAAAGAAATAACAAATTTTACTCTCTCTTAGTTCCTAAGAATTTATTTTCTCCATGTGTTTACTGATACTATTTGATTTTGTCTCACAGATATGATTTTATTTGTCATTTTCAATTTTCTAAAGCTGTTGAGCTATTTTATAATTATTGAACACTTATGTTCCCAATTAAAAGGTGGCTATTGGGGCTGGGGATGTGGCTCAAGCGGTAGCGCGCTCGCCTGGCATGCGTGTGACCCGGGTTCGATCCTCAGCACCACATACCAACAAAGATGTTGTGTCCGCCGAGAGCTAAAAAATAGATATTAAAAATTCTCTCTCTCTCCTCTCTCACTCTCTCTTTAAAAAATAAAAGGTGGCTATTGATGTATCTTCCCTTCTTTTTATCGTTACCAGAGATCAAATCCAGAGGGACTTAACCACTGAACAACATCCTACAGTTTTTTAATATTATGTTTTGATATATAGGCTCACTTAATTGCTTAGGGCCTCACTAAATTACTAAGACTGGGTTTGAACTCAGAATTGTCTTTCTTAAGTATCCTGAGCTGCTGGGAGTATAGAAATCTGCCACCATTCATAGCTCTTACCTTCTCTTTTTTGGAGTCTCTGTTTTTGACATTCTGTTTATTTTTATTTACTTCTTTTTTTTTTTTTTGGTACCCAGTTTTAAAATCAGGGATTCTTAACTACTGTGCAACATCTCCTGATCTTTTTATTTTTTATCATTGTGACAGAGTCTCTAATTTGCTTATGAGCCTGAATGAGTTGCTAACCTAGCTTTAAACTTGGGATCCTCTTTCCCAAGCTTCTGTTACTCCCTTATCATATGAGAGGCATATATTTTGTCATATGTGAGACAATTAGTTTTTTTCCCAATTTGTTACTTCAGTTTGTACCCTTTAAGGGTATCATATTATAAATATAAATTGAGTTTAAGTATTTTTTCTGTTTTGTTATAATCATTTAACTTTGAAAACAAACAACCATATTTCTCTCTTAAATTATTATTATTTTATTATTCTGAATGATTAAGGAAATGTATGGCATACTATCAGACACATTCACAGTCATTTTTAAAGTTTATTTTGAGTAGGCATCTCACTAAGATGCTTAAGCTGATCTTAATTTTGCAATATTTCTTCATTTTTCTTTCAAGTAGCTGGCATTACAGTTGCCAACCAGTATATACACTGGATAAATCTCTTTCTTATAAAAAATTTGGCATATCTTATGTTTTTCTTTCATATTATTTTTTACAAGTGAATGGTTTATTAAGTCATACCAGGAGATAATACAATGATGCTACAGAGAACAGCTTCGTGTCCTCTTGCTTTAACCATACCCTCCAATCACCCTAGTGGTAACTTCAACTATTTTTCTCCAACTAGTTTTTTAAAAGTATTATTCTAAAAAGAGTGGGATAATTTATTTATTTAATTATACAAAAAATGAGTGAAGTATGTAGCTCATTGTGTAGAAAACAAAATCTTACACCAATTATGCTTGATGCTTTGTTGGTAGACCAAATCAGAGGGTGATCCAGGAGTCAGAAAAAAAGAGGGGTAGCTCAAAATTTCAGGAATGGAGCATTAAGAGTTCAGTTATGGGAGGGTACCGGAGTATAAGGAGTGGTGGGATGGGTTGAAGAAAAAAAAGATTAGGTGTGAGCTACTGGAGACAACCTGAGGGAGCTCAGATGGAACAGGTTTAGAAGTGGAGCAACAGCAGATATAAGTTGGATGAGCAGTGCCTGGAGAGGAATAAATTAGAAGTCTTGAAAGAAAAAGAGTGTAACATCTCTGGTAGAGCTCTAAGAGCAGGAAGCCAGGTGTGTGGCATCCTTGTTTGATTATACCATTAAGTTATGGTTTTTAGGAGATGCCTCATATGAGGCCACTGGGGTAAGTGTCATGCTGCCACAATATTTCCTATCTTCTCCTGCTTGTGATCAACATTTTTCTCATCTAATACACAGTTAGCAGTTTCTTCTTCCTCCTCAGATTTATTCTGGAGCAGGCGGGAAGGCAAGCTCCCCTCCCTGCCCCAGGGAGGGTGGGTGGAGGAGGAGGAGGAGGAGGAAGGGGAAAAGAGACCCAGAGGAGGCAGAGGGCAGGCGGGCTGGCGGGAGAGGGCGCTCTGGCTGCTGCCTCTGCTGATCTGGGCCAATTCCAATGTTTTTAACTTCAGGTTTTTTTTTGTTTTTTATTTTCCTTTCTAGCTAATGTTTTCCTTCCTGGTTGGTATGCAATAATGAATTTGCTTTTTTTGTTAACTTGCCTCAGTAGGAGTGTTTTGTACTCCTTTTTGTAAATTCATGTGATTGTTGAATATTTCCTCTTTTATTAAGTGAATTTAGAAATATTTTGACTGTAACATACTCTTTTGGCATGCCTTCTATTCCTCAAAAATATAAACCACTTTCATTCTGTCATCAACTTTTTGCTACATATGTACTTTGCAAGTATTTTTTCCCACTTTATATTTTAGCTTTGATCACTGAGTGTTCCTCATTCTAAAATATTAAAAATTGGCCTCCAGATACATAAATCCATGGAAATATACAGGAAAGTTTCTTAAAAATTGAGTAACAGAGATCACTGATGTAGTTTCTTCTTTCCCAGTATTCAAATAAGTACCTTGCACATTTATTGTAAGAGGATGACCAAGGACAGGCAGAAAGTATGAATAGAGTATTAGTTGGAATAATCCAAAGCTCTGTGGGATTGAGAGAGTTTCCAGGGTTCCAAGGAAAAACAAATAAGACCTCCACTCTGGACATGGCTCTGTCCTGTGATGTGCATCCAGAGACAGTGTATGATGTCACATTTTTATCCATCATACTCACTTTTGTGCATAATTAACCTGTCTTGCTACATTCTCCTGGCTCTGTGTCCCTTCTTTTTCTTCATCCACTGTGCATAAAATTTCAAATAATCTGTGCATGAATAAAAATAAGCTCAATGGAGTACCTACCTTCTATGTTGCTATAGTTCTCAGATTGTAGCTTGTTATGACAGCACCATTCTCTCTCTCTCTCTCTCTCTCTCTCTCTCTCTCTCTCTCTCTCTCTCTCTCTCATATATATATAATGATTGTTTTTCTCTTTTGAAGGTTATATCACTACAAGGAAAAGGGAAACATTTGTAACCACAGAAAAAATACGAATAGCCACTAGAAGCTAGAATGATTCTCTTCCAGAGATTCTGAAAAGAGTGTGGCTTTGCTAATACTTTGATATTAATTTTCTGTCATGATAATGAAAACATCCATAACTATAAAAGAATGAGTTTTTACTCTTTTATACTGTTATATTTGTGATTATTTCCTTTAGCAGCAATGGGAATCTAGAGATTTTTTGCAAATTTCACTGATGATATGACCAAACTGAATCATGCTAAAGTGGTAGGTATCAAATATAAATACTGTGTTTTCCAGGTTGTGTATATATTTGCAAATTATAATTGAAAGCTGCGTAACATATTTTCAGAAACAGAAACAGCTTGGTAAGGCAAACTCTTCAAATTTGACAGCATTTTAATTTTTTTCTTAAATGTTGCTTACTACAGATGTGACTTTAGGAAGTATTCTTTTATATAACTTCTCATTAGTTATGTTATAAAATATTTTGTTCTAAAATACTTTTGAATATATTTTATATTTTGCAGTGTTCAAAAGTGGAGGGCTGATTCTGACAAACTTCCTGAAAATATTGTTTTTATTTTTAAAGATTGGAGGAATTCTTTATTGCTTCTGTAATCAACTTAATTGAGAACAGAGAATTTACTGCTTCATGTTTCTTTCACTTCTTTAACTGAGTGGATGTACTTGTGTCTGTTTGGTGGTCTTGTTTGTTGTTGTTGTTGTTTGTTTGTTTGTTTCTGAATTGTGGGTTTTTGAGATTCTTACCAATGTTTTGAACATGGTGAAAGTAAGGTATATACAAAGTAGCTTCCTTGTGTGGCTTGCTATTTTAATTTTGTACTTTCCCCAAATGTGTAATAATGGAGCTTAAAAAGTAGATACTTTCAAGGTCACCAAAAATGAAGGGTGTAAAAATTAAAAAAAAAAAAAAGTAGATGAAATTGAGAAGTCAACAAAGCATATGCACCTGGACTTCTGATGAATATGTAATGTAGTGAATTTCTGACTGAATGTTATCTAAAGTGTACTGTCATTGTGTAGATAAAAATTTGAGAGTGAAGACTTAAATTCAGAATGTTCACATAAAACTGTTTTCTCATCTTTAATGTGTCTTAGAGTTTTCATCAGGGATATTAAAGGTTCCTTATACTTCTTATTGTGTAGTGTTTGGTGACTTTGAAACCTTGAATTCACTTTTCTGAAATTTTAAAAAGCTGAGAGCAAAGTATCTTGTAGAACATAAAACAATCAATATAAAGAATAATGTATCCTGTTGTTTAAATGGCATCTCAGCCTATAAGTCATGACATTGAAAATTTATAATTAGAAATATGTGGCACATAGGAAAGAAAATTTATCAAAATCTACATATCTGCTAATTTTGTAGCCAAAATGTCACTCATAACATTTCATAATTTCTCCATATTATCTATTAAATTCTGTATTTGTTACATTATTGTCAATGTTTTACCGCACTGCCTAAGTTTTATAATATATTACAAATCTTTTTTTTTTGTACCATTAATTGAACCTAGGTACACTTAAGCACTGAGCCACATCCTGAGCTCCCGTGCTCTTTTTATATTTTTATTAGAGACAGTGTTTTGCTGAGTGACTGAGAGCCTTGCTAAGTAAAAGAGGCAAAATTTGTACTTGTTATCCTGCTGCCTCATTGTCCCAAGTCACTGGAATTATTATAGGTGTGTATCATCATGGCTAGTATGTATTAGCAATCTTATGATTGATACTTGTTTCTCTTTGTTTTATAATAATCTATGATTATTTCATACAAAAAAATTATACAGTGTATTTTTGGGATGTATAATGTGCACATAAATATTTATAGTAGTTGCACAAAGACTACAAGAAAATAAACAGTCTGTGGTCAGATTTTTATTTTGCATTTAGTAAACTCATATAATATTGACTCTAATTAAATTGAAATGATCAGATGGAAATTATTTTTCATAGCAACCAGAAAAAATAATATATATTGTCATTGAAATACTAGGAAAGAATAAGCTGTGTTTAATAATTATTTGTTCAAAATTATTGATGACCTCACTAGTCCTAAGTAGTCCAAAATAAGAAATAACTCAAATGTTCTTGAATGTTAAAATTAACAGTTTGTAGTGAATCCATAGAATATAAAGGCAGCCATCAATACAAACGAACACTGTGCTGATGCACACATGCTTATTGACTCTCACAGATACTGTATAGTTCAGCAGCTGTATTTGAATTATATTGCATGATGTCAGGCAAAATAAAAATGTAGTTCTATAATCCATTACACTAACATCCTTCTGGGAACAAAAAGTTGCATGTGAAAAAAATGTGGTTTTTTTTTGGGGGGGGGGTATGATGTAAATATTCTGTGCTTAAAAGCAGTGAAGGTTTTTATCATTCTATTTTTTAAAACTATATAATGTATTTCTATGACATTCAAGAGATGGACATCTGACCTCACCAAGAAAAAATATACAAGGAGAGGGGCTCATCACTGGTTCCCAGTTGAAAATGCATTAGCTCTGTGTGGTTTCCTTGTGTGCTGTGTGGATTTATCCACTTCAGCCTTTCATGTGGGGTTTATAGAAGAAAGATTTGCCATGTTGAAAAAAATAAAAGAATTATTTTCTTATATCTTCAGGTGTTTAGCCAAACTGCTGGCGGGAAAAAAAAAATTATTTTCAGTAGATCTATCTTGTTCTCTTGCTTTCATATCAAGAGACTGTTTCATGAAAAGAATGTCTAGGTTTAATGTAGGTTAAAAATCATAAGTAGACTATGAAAAACAAAGAAAAGGAACAAATTAAGTTGCCTGTATATTGTGTTATGCACATTTTTTATTATTATCTCATGATGAGAAATAAAAATGATTCATTTTGCTTTATTTTTAAAACATAGTCCAATTTGATCTACCCAAATTATTCCCTGTTTAAAAAAAAAAAAACCTTGAGTGTTCTTGAAAGTGTTCTAATAGTAAAAAGTAGTAAAGGATATGAAGCTGAAGAAAATCAGGCTTCTATAGCAGAGGTGTAATTTTTCAGTTACTAAATTCCTAGAAAAGTTTTATTTTTATTTTATTTGGTGCTGGGGATTCAACCTAGGGTCTTTTGCATTCAAGGCAAGCACTCTATCAATTGTAACTATATCAAGAGCCCTAGATTATTGTGACCCAGGAAAATCTTTGAGTTTTTTGAGGTAGGCAGTTGTAATTCTGAGTTCAAAACCTGACTAGCCTCTTAGTATCTGTGGTATGGTAAAATTTTATAAATTTAGAATAGACATACAAATATTCTCTGAAAGAAAAGGTTAAAAAGTATAAAATGCAAAAATATCTCCAGTTCCATATCCTTCCCTGTATCCCAGCAAATTGGCAATACTCTTTTATAGCTGTTTTTATCAAGAGATAGTGTCTCTTTGTCAATATGTGAATAAAAAAAATGGCTATTTTATTACAGCCAGTAGAAGAGAGAAAATATGGAAATGTACTGGTATTGTTCTTAGACATAGAGTGTCTTGATTTCTTCCCATTTTTATCTTTGTAAATCCCACCATCTTAAGAAGAAGAAGCTCATATTAGGCTTATGAAGGAGAAGAGTCCATGTGGATGAGAATGAAGACTAGAGTGGATAGCCATCTCTCTTCCAGGAACAGGGTAACCATGTCAAATAGCAGAGCATATGCTTGTAAAAATTTCTGCTGAAATCAAAATATCCCAGATAAACCCAGTCTAAATTTGGCTTACTCATAAACTGTTCATTTGAATCATGAATTAGTAATTTTGCTGGTAGTTTGTAATACTTGACAGCTTGGTAATACTTGATAGCTTAAATACATTTAATAGAAACAGGAAGCCAGAATTCAAAACATGCTAATTTCAATTTGACTGCATAGATTTAGGCATGGAAAAAACACTGAATTTAAATTTATTTTTCTTGATTTAACATTGAAAGTTCTATAAAATGATTTTGAGTAATGCCAAAATGCATGTAGACATGAAAATGTTATTAGTACTTTAACTCACAGCATACTCTACAACAAAAGATAAACCAGACAACCATAGCTGGATCCCTAGGATGAAGGCCCAATGGCAAAATAAAAAAGTTTTAATCTTTTTGTCCACAACTAAAATTTAGGCTCAGGGTGAAGACTGACATGAAGACATGAAGACACTTCCCCCTGGATTTGCATCATCCTTTGTTTGCTGTCTAATATATGAAAAGGCTACTGACCTTAACAATTATCACTTTAGAAGAAAGTGATAATTTTAGACCCACACTCCTGGGTCTAAAAAATACCATTTCTTTCTCATTTGGTTTAAAGAAGAAATATTGTTAAGGAAGACATGTTTTCTCATCTCTAATAAGAAAGGAGGGGTTCAGTTATTCAATTTTCTGCAGTCCAGGAAACACAGCACTCAGATACACACTTGTGATGTGGCAGCCATTTGCCACATGTGGCTAATGAGTTTTTGGAATGTGGCTGATCTACATTGAGAAGTATTAAGAGTGGAAAGAAGTGTAAGAATTGAAAGTTTAATGAAAAATACATGAAGTTAGCTAAAAAATTTCATTATTTATATATTAGAATGATAAAATTATGGATATTTTGGGTTAAAAATATAATAGTTTCTTAGAAAATATAATCATAATTTTATTATGAAATAAAAATTTTAATTATTTTATAACTTAAATTATTATAAAGTACCAATTTTCTGATAAATTATAAGAATATATTTATAAATTATTATAATTATTTATTTTATTTGTTTTACTTATGACCTCTAAAAGTTCAGTTACACATATATTTATCATTTTATTTCTTTTAACTATGATGCTATAGAAGATTGACTACTTTTTCTAAAATCTAGGTGCATCAAAATTTCGGAACATGAGCTCGGTGTGTTGTTGCATACCTATAATGCTGATGAGTCAGGAAAGTAAAGAAAGTTAATCACAAGCTTAGGGCCAGCCTCAAAGACTTAGTGAGATTCTGGCAAAAAAAAAAATATATATATATATATATATTTAGAAAAAAAATGGAGATGTTTTTCAGTGATGCATCACTGGGGTCTATCCCTGGAACCAAACAAACAAACAAGCCTCATTTAGCCAGAGTATGAAGGTCATGAAACCCAAAAATGTAAAGTAATTCCCTCTATATTATTTGCATTTTTGAATCTGTCATTGGCATTATTGTCACTGATAATTGATATAATATTATATTAAACATTAAATACGTATGTCCCTTTGTATAGCCAAGTCTTCTTGCACATAGAAAGCTCTATCTGAGAAGGAATATAATTAATATTTTGTTATTTGGGGGTCCTATAGCCTGAGTTGAAATTGTTTTACCTTCCACTCAGAGGGAGAGGGGTCTGAGCTTGGTATTTTTTATATTCAGGTAAAAATTATTCAATCAGAAGTGATTTGGGTGATAATTATTGAATCAGAGCAACAACCAAAGAATAGAGGGTAGGCTTCAAAATCTGGGAGACAATTCATCTCTGTCTCAGGCAAATCTCTCGATTCATCTCCAGGTTTTGTGATGCCTGGGTGACTCTGTCAGAGGCCCTTTTCCTCTAACATTCAGGGTCCAGATTATTTTTAAAAATGATATGTCTGCAGGACTCGGCATTATGAAACAGAAGAAAGGGACAGAGTAAAATTAGTCAGAACTAATTGTGAGAACCTGGGTTTCCTGAGGTCACCTTTGTAATCTTTAACCCCAGTTTAAATTTGATAAAGCTCAATACACTGCCCCTCTGGCCCTAAGAATGAGGTTGACAGTCAGGATTCTACTTTTTGTCCTGTGCCAGATTGGTGACCTCTGCCTGTCCTAAAACCAACTCTGTACTTTCTTGCCTACACCGCTTCAGAGTGAATGTTAAAGACAGGACCATTTTGATTCATGTAAATAATTAATATTTGGGAGGAGCTATGGTCCAAGGAGTTTTCAGTTTCTCTTTCCTTACCAGGTGGCACCCATTTTTAAGTGCATTTTCCTAATGTGTAGTAAGCATGATTTTCTGAAGTTTCATCTTTTCTCAGATAATTTACTATAATATGAAGTATGGTTCCCTGGAACATTTCAAATAACACAGGGTTTTAAATCAACTTTTCCTCTTAGGTTTGGATGGAATTTTAAAAAGTGAGTGTGTGTGTGTGCATTTGTGTGGTTGTACTTTCACATGAGAGGAACATGTGGTTATAACATGAAACTCTTTGAAAAAGTATTTGTACCTAATTCCAGGTGTGAAGATGCATGTTCATAATCTCAGCATTTTAGTAGGATGAAAGAAGAGGATCAATAAATTAAAAATAAAAAATATAAAAGGGAGGGGAATGATACTCAGTGTGTAGGCACTCCTGAGTTTAATCCTTGGTATTAAAATTAAAAACAAAACTTTGAACCTTTTGTTTATTTGTCTTTTATAAGAATAGACAGCAAGTTTAGGGCCCCCTTAAGAAACTTTAGAGTGTGATGTCTCTTCAGTATCTGCCATGTCTTTGAGTGGCCATGGTGTAAAACTTACATGAAACTGACCCAAGGTGCCCATAGCTTCCATGTTTGTTGAATTACCTACAGAATACCAACTTGTGTGTAACCATCCCTTCCTACAGAGCAGCTTGTGGTCAGGGAATGGTGCACCTTGTTGGACTAGCTGAATACTCTAGATATTTCAGGAATATTCTTTGTAGTTTTCATCTAAATAGATCAAATATCGGAATATTTGATCTATTTATTGCTTCTGTAACTTAAAAGAAAGGCAAATATTATTTTTGTCCTCCCTTTCCTTACTCATCTTGGAAAAAATGGTTATAAGGTGCCAGAATTTGAAAGGAAAATAAACTGTACCAAGAATTCCAAAAAAAAAAAAAATCCTAGTGTGTTTGTTCAGAAGTCTTCAAAGGAAAACTCACTATATGCTAATTGAAAGACATAATGTAGTGCCTCAAGTTTGGGGTGGTAACCAAATATTTAAGAAAATATGTCTCATTTTGTTTAACATTTCATTACCTCTGAAATGTAGTTTATCACTAATATTTGAAAGATTAAAAAAATGTTTCCAAAGAGAAAAAGAGAAAAGATAGAGATAAATTTTAGAATAAAATTGTATTCAAACTAAGATCAATTTTTGAGCCTGTAAAAGAACATTATTGAAGGTTAAGTTAGATCTTATTTCTATCTGTGGCTATAGTTTTCATTGATGTGGAGCTATTTCTAGAATATCAGATTGGAAAAATTCAGAGATAGGTAATAAGCAGCTTTTTTTCCTAAATCTACATTGCAATACTTCAAATTCATAAAATATAATATATGGATGCATCTAAAATCTTAGGCTGTCAAGGGCTTATTTTTAGAAGAAAAAGCAAAAAAAAAAAAAAGGTGAAAAGCAGGTGGAGTTTAGAACATTTATATCTTTCTGAGAACATTAGGACATGCCAGTAATAACAACTTCCTGGAGGTTGAGGGAGAAAGGTCAAAGTTCAAGATTAGTGTAGCAACTTAGTGAGACACTGTCTCAAAAGGAAAAATAAATTAAAAGGCATAGGATATATCTCAGTTGTAGAATGCTCCTGTACCAAAAATATAAATAAATCAAAATTCCAAATGAAAGATCCCTTACCCTGAAGCCAATGAATAAGTATTTTAAGAAAATTGATATATGTAGGTTTGGGCTGACATGCAATGGGTCAATATTCTAAGGGTTTCACAGAGAGAAGAAACTTAAGCTTCATTTTTATTTTTTCTTATACAAATATTTTGTTCTTATCCCTGAATGTAAAAGTGTTCAATTAAATATATTTGATGAAAACAAATGGAAATATGCATAATAATGAGTAACTGAAACAGCATAGTTAAAATAGTGAGGATCTTCTAAATCATAATGGGAAGGGGGCTTTTCACTGCTGTAGCAGAACAGAACAATTGGAGGTAATATCTTCAACAAGTTATTTCCTAAAATGACCTATATAGTGTCCAATTTTTCTCTGACATTTTTTATGTTCTATGCAAATTTTCAATTGTCAACTTCCTGATTTATATAATTTATAAGAACCTGGTATACATAAGTGTGTTCTTTTTTTTTCAGAATAAGTAACTTGAGCATGTAGATATTGAGATGCCTAAATTATAGAAAATGAATCATAAATGTTATTCTATTCTGGGGCTTGAAACTGGTACCTCAGTTAGTAAAATTTGATAGGAGTGAACCCTAAACTTGTGGGATCTGTACTAAATGGTATCAGAATTGAATTATTGGACTACTAGTTGTTGAAATAATGGTTGTTGTGCAAATTTGAGTATTTGGTATCAAAAGTGATTGCAGAGTCAGGAGTGGTGGCACACACCTCACATCACAGTGGTGTGGAAAAATGAGGTAGAAAGAAAGTAAGTTTGAGTCCAGTCTCAGTAATTTAGAGGCCCTAAGCAACTTTGTGAGCCCAATTATCAAAATTTTAAAAAAAATTAAAACTTCTAGAAATGCCTTTCTGGGGTAGAGTGCCCCTGGGTTAAATATCTAAATAATAATAATAATAATAATCACATCACAGATCAGAACCTTAAACTAACTTCACATATGTGTTTATTCATTAGTGGTAATTGAGATCCTGGAAAAAGTAGTATTCTTATGCTGTCAAGGAGGCAATTAGGGTGCCAGAACCTTTCAGAATTTTTTTGTTAACTGCTTGGTATTCTCTCACTTCCTACTTTAAAATGAGCCAGATGAGGATACAGTTTCACAATGAGAGTGGCTTTCCAAATCTGGGAATGTTAAACTGATGTGTCAGTTTCCTTATAAACTGAAAGATTAACAGTCTATTCACTTAATTTGCTTTTTTAATTTTTTATAACTTTTTGCCATGTAATTCAAGTTGACCCAAGGACCTAAGTGTTTTGTAATAGTTTGATAGTTAAAACTTTTATTCTATTGTTTTAGAAGTGAGTTGTGATGCTGTGGTCTGAAGAAGTAAAGGTAATTTTTTAAATATAGTACTTGTCTTATGGTATGTGTAAATATGAGAAGATAAACAACTTTGACCATTCAAATAAATACGTGGACTATTGGATGTTTTCATGTGTCTTTAGTGATCTCGTATGGTCACTGAGGTGACCACTGTTGTATGAGTAAAATTATTACTTATAATTTTGCTATGCATGTCTCAAGTATCATTGCTTTGTTTGTTTGTGCTTCTTTTGAATATTCAATAACTAATTGCTACTATTATTCATCCTTTGGGATTATGTTGGATTTTTTCCCACTTCTTTGCCTCAGTGTTTTGCTTCACATATGCTGCTCCCTGGGTTCCATTATACCAACTTTATCCACCAATTTTGCTGCTTGTAACTAATTATTAGGGCTGGGGATATCGCTTAGTTGGTAGAATGCTTGCCTTGCATACACAAGGCCCTGGGTTCAATCCCCAGCACCATAAAAAAGTATCTCTTTGAATGGATAAGGTCACTACCATAAGTGAAAGCCACCTCTTTTAACTCTCATTACAATTTGTATGAAATAAATGCTATGTCATTAATCATATGGTGTATGTGATATGTATTTACTCATTTTTATTTCAGGAACCATTGACATTAAGTGATGTGGTCATTGATTTTTCTGAAGAGGAATGGAAATGCCTGGACTCTTCTCAGCAGACTTTATATGGAGATGTGATGTTAGAGATCTGTAGAAACCTACTCTTTATTGGTAAGCCTAAATTTAAGTCAGAATTTCTAATTCAAAACCAAGGATTAATTTTTTTAACTTTGTAGAGTGTCTTATGGCAATTTCTATTCTGCATGAAAAAGTTTTAGACTCTTATTTTTAGGACAAAGATTGGCATTTGTTTATGTAGAAAAGAAAATGTTGAAGGTTTTTCTTCTTATGTTTAATTTATCTTTTCTAAGTAGTGGTCACAATGTAGAGAATGAAAATTGTTTCAAATTATTTAGTGTTGTTGTCTGGAAAAAAAATTGGGGAAATAATTGTGTAGAATCTTATGGGGTATTTTCTTTTTCTTTTTTCCTAATGAGGACAACATTAAGAAGACTTCTGTAGTTACCAAGAAAATAACAAAATGCAACACATTTCATTTTCCATCAAAAATTTTTGCTTTCTCGAAGTAATCCTTGGTCACCTTTCTGTCCCCAAAGAAATAACCTTGGGATTTGAAGAGAAAACTGACATATTAAAGTGGGTAGAAATCAGTGAAGCAAAAGAGTACAGATAAAAGGTCCAAATGTCAAAGAGGAATTCACATTAAAATGTTAATTGATAAGCTAAAATCCAACAGAAATTAGTTTTTTCAAGCCTAGGTTTGTTTCTATTGCAATCAATATAGAGCATTCCATGCTCTATATTTACCATGCATATCAATTATTTAAGCTCCTTCTTGTCCTCCAGTGATCTCCCTACATTCAAATTAACAAAGTATCGTAGGAAAGTAAAAAAAAAAAAAAAAAAAAAAAGACACAGAGACAAGAGGCAGGAAAGGTGGCATAATGGCAAAGAGGCCAAGCTGCCAAGCTTTATTTATATCAATAAGTTAATTTAGGTCATTGGCATCACTACTACATATTGTTCATTTTATTATTAGGAAGGTTAGAAATTTAGCAACATTATGCACTTTATTCCTCAGTTATATACTAAGTTGCAATGTGCAAACTTAGGAGTTTTGTGTAGCTCTCAAGAAAGTTCATTGTATAAACTTACTGGTATGTAGAGAGTTTCAGACTCTTTGAAACATTGTGCTTGTATAAAAAGAGAGTTCCTTTATTCTCAGGAGCTGTCTTCCAGAGATCATGTTTGAGGCTGATAAGACTCTAGTGCAGAGCCTTTTTGAGCAGAGCATTGCCATAGCAGCTTGACATTGCACATGCATTTAATTACATTACTAGTTCCTAGGGAAAATTCCAGGGCATTCTAAGGGTGAGAAACAGAATGCCTGATAGCTCTGGCATAGGAGTTTGCTCACCAGAGGAATGATTCTCTGTATATTTCCACAGTCAGAATCCCTACTAGTATTCCACAATGCCTGTGAGGATATGCATAACCTATCACTTATTTGTATTCCGGGACTCCCTTGAAAATCTGCTAATTTCCAAATACCTCTAGGTAAAACCATTGTAATATATTAATATTATAGAAGAGTTTCTTTAATATAATTTAAATATTTATTCATTCAAAATTTTCTCATCAGAGCTTTATATGAATGCTTATACTGTATATTCTGTGAATTTTTTCTGCTATGTAATGAATAGCAGTAATTCACAATGCCTGCTCCTAGTGGTTATGTAAGTATAGCTGATCAATGTGGTTTAAAGAAGATTTTTCAGGGCTTAGAAGTAGTTTGTGGCAGAGGGCTTGCCTCACACATGTGAGGTATTGTGTTTGATCCTTAGCACTACATAAAAATAAGCAGATAAAATAAATGCATTCTGTCCACCTATAACTACAAAATAATTAAAAGAAAGATTTCTATTGTAATATAATTATTCAGAATTTTGTGGGTTACATTACTCTAATTCTTGTGTCTTTTTTGAGTTTCACTCATTAGACCACTTCAGTGTTTTCATTAGTTTTTCTACATCAGTGATATTGTTTTTATTTTCATATCTATATGTTATGATTAAATAGAAATTATCATAATTTGTCACTTTAGGAAAACATTAGGTGAAATTAGACTGCACTTGAACCATGTGCCAATTTTCAATCAAGTTTTCTATACTTTTACTTACATGTATAAATATTACCCCTGTTTTATTTATGATTTATATATAGTGCCTTGATTGTTTACCCTGTTCTTGTGCTTATTTATATAATGTATCTAAATTTTGTTATATATATATACACACTGCAGATTGAACTCAGAGTTTCTTATAATATTTACCTTCATCATCACCCTCTTTTGACTTTTAGTTTAAAATAGACTCTTGCTAAGTGGCTAAAGCTAAAATTGTATTTCCATGCCTTAGCCTTCCAAGTAGTTAGAATTAATGGCATATTCATCATCTCTATATATATGAATCTGTTCTTTTGTCTAGGAGTAAGATTTTAGCTTTTTAAAGGTACCATAAAGATTTTTACAATTTTTTAACTTTTATATATTTGTCAAATTTGTAATTGTGATCAAAACTGTATAACTTTCCTGAACTTACTGTCTTATATATTTTAAATTTACTGGTCAGTAGTGTTCATTCAAATTTTTTTGTAACATTTTTTCTAGAAAGTTTGTATCAACTAAAAAGTAAGTTCATTTTTCCTCCAAACAAGTGCTCCTTTGACACACTTTTTCATCCTTGATGCCATTCCTTTTGGTCTGTATATTTGGCTACAGTAGATATCTCTCATAAGTATAATTACCTGGTATTTGGTTTTTTGTCAATTACTATTTCATTTAACACACTATACTAAAAGTTGAGCATTGTAAATATAATTTCTTATCTTTGAAAAGTTTGAAAACTTTTCATAGTTCATTCCAAATTGCCTTCATGTAATTATGTGAAATGATATTTATTGGCTTGCCACACTGGTCTGTATTGAATATTGTTTTAATGAGAATAGATCTGTAAATATATTTTAATTTTACCATCAAGTTGAGGGCTAATTGATGTACTTTCAGTTTTCTTACTTGGGGCTTTCTCAATTACCCTCAAAATATATTGAATATTGTAGCTTTTATTACTTTTATATCAGGAAGCAGTTTATAAAAAATTTTAATACATGTAGTTATTGATGCACCCAGGACATTCCACAGAGTTGTTCAAAAAACTTATTTGTTTATACAAAAGTAATATTGATTATTTGGTATTACATGGACTGCTTAGATTATTTTGGGTGCTATAGGATTTTTTTTTTCTTTTTTCTTTTTTCTTTTTTTTGCAGAGGTTCATTACAACTAAGCCACATCAACAACCCTTTTTTGGGAAGGGTACTGGGGATTGATCTCAGGGGCATTTGGTCACTGAGCTACATCCCAAGCACCATTTTTTAATTTTATTTAGAAATATGGTCTCCTTGATTTCACCTTTCTTTTGATGAGGCTAGCTTTGAACTCAAAATCTTGCTGTCAGACTCCCAAGCTGCTTGAATTACAGATGTGTGTTACCATGCCTGGCTGGCAGCTGTTTTTATATTTCTTTTTGTGACGGAGACTATCTAAGTTGCTTAGGGCCTTGTTTAATCACTGAATTTGGCTTTAAACTCATATTCATAGATTTTGAAGATCACTTTCACTTTTGTTTTGGAACTTATTATGTTAGAAAGCAACTTCAATATTTTAATATCTTTAACATTTGTTTCGTGCTTTTAACTTGATCTCTTTGGAATAATATTCCATACACTATAGAGAAGATTGCCTCTGTAAACCTAATTAGTTTTAAATGCTTTTTGAAGTCCCCCCCCCCGTACTAATGCAATGCTATTTTTTTTTTCTTTCATTAATTGGGAATTGATGTCTCCTACTATAGCTATGTTGCTTTGTATGATGTTGAATTTTTAGTGTGTGTTTTCTTTCTATATATAAAAAATATGATTTGTGTTACAAATATATTCACTATGATTGTATTCCCAGGATTGGTCATATTTATCTTTATATAATAATCTACTTTGTCTCTTATTTATATAGTATTATAATCTTTGCAATTTTGAATGTAATATTTGTTATATCTTTTTGATTTAGTCTTTTTGTGACCTTATGTCTAAAGACAATTTTCTGTAGATTTACATTTGAAATAGTTAACATATTTTTAGTTTAATCTTGTTAGTCACATTGTGTTCTGATTAGGTTTTTTTCAAAATGGTTTATTTGTACTTAAGTTACTGATGAGGAAGAACTTACTTCTGTAGTAAG
Source organism: Urocitellus parryii (assembly GCF_045843805.1). Lineage (NCBI taxonomy): Eukaryota > Metazoa > Chordata > Mammalia > Rodentia > Sciuridae > Urocitellus > Urocitellus parryii. The sequence continues at coordinate 113,461,324 of NC_135541.1, forward strand.
TTCTGTATTTTTTCATTATTTGGAATTACATAAAAGTACTTAAAAACAGTAAAATAAATTGGAAAATCACATTCTTATGTTCTTATGTGAATACACAACCAGTGTAACTCCACAAAATTTACCACCACAAAAATAGGTAGTTATACTTTATGAATGTATAATATGTGAAGATATATTCTACTGTCATGTATTACTATAGAAGAAATTTTAAAAATTTATTAGTTTGCAGTATGTTTTATTTATTTATTTATTTATTTTTAAATTTTTAATATTTATTTTTCAGTTTTTGGCAGACGCAACATCTTTGTTTGTATGTGGTGCTGAGGATCGAACCCGGGCTGCACGCATGCCAGGCGAGCGCGCTACCGCTTGAGCCACATCCCCAGCCCATGCACTATGTTTTAAACTGAATCAACTTTGGTTTTCTAAGATAATCAGTGTCTTTACATGTGTTGCCATGATTTATTATTGATTTCACACCCGCTTTTCTAACTTATGCTGATTAACAAAGAATTATGATAATTTTTATGCTTTAGTTTTCCAAATTCTATAGTAGAATGAAATGTTTTATGTACAACAATGAAACTAAAATAAAATATATATTTGTATATGTATATATATATTTTTTTTTCACATAAGCTTTCAAATTTTTTATTATTTCTGTTGTGCAGATTTATTTAATGGAAAGATTCCATTGATTATTTCTCTTAGAGCAGGCCAAGAAGTAAAGTCATTTTTGAATATGTATATATCTTAAGCCTGTATTTTTCTTAAAGTTTAAAAAATGGTATTGGTGGATAAAGTATTCTAGGTTCATATTTTCTTTTTCTTTTAACATACATACCTTTATGCTCCAATTCTTTTCTGGAAGCCTTCTTCAAAGAAATCAATGGTTAACCATAAAACACTATCATTATAATTAAAATTTATCTTTTTCATAGTCATATCAAAATTTTTTCTTGAAGAGTTTCAAAAGATTGATTATAAATGTATTAACTTGTGTCTTTTATTTATTTGTTTGTTTATTTATTTATAAATATTTTTATAAATTATTTAACTCAGAGCCACATCAGCAGCCTATTTTGTATTTTGTTTAGAGACAGGGTCTCACTGAGGTGCTTCATGCATCATCATTGCTGAGTCTGTCTTTGAACTCATAATCCTCCTGCCTTAGCCTCCCTAGATGCTGGGATTACAGTTGTACACTACATTATCCAGCACTACCTGTGTCTTTTAATTAATTCAAGCCTTTAATATATTCTTCAAATTTCTAATGTATGAGACTGTGTGTGTGTGTGTGTGTGTGTGTGTGTATGTGTGTGAAATGTGTGTGTGTGGTGCCAGGAATTAAGCCCCACCTTTTGCATGTGAAGTAAACATTCTACCATCTGAGCTGTGTCCCCAGCCTGAGGCATTGTTTTATAAAAAATATTTTTAGTATATAATTTCTGCTTTTTCTGTTGCTATTTTTTCTGAATTTCTTTTAATTTTCTACATTGTTATTTATTTTATTAAATATCTTTCAAGTAGTTATTTGGCATTGCTTAGTTATTTAACAACATCAACTTTTTAACTCTCAATTACTAGTGTTATATTCTTTGTTTGCTTGAGTTGATAATACCCTTTATTGTAGGAGCTATTATTTTCATTGAAATTTTTATATTTAAAATCTGTTAAATTACATCATTAAAGTCATTTTGGAAAATATTTATAAGTTACAAAGGAAACAAAAACAGGTCATGTGCAATGATATGTCAATATAATTCCATATAACTGGGAAGCCGAGGCAGTGGAATGCCAGTTTGAAATACATTTCAGCATCTTTCTGATAAAGTGTCTCAAAAAAGCATAAATATAGAAGTGTCTTTGGATATATTTTAGTGATAGAATACTCCTGTGTTCAATCTTAAGAAACAATCCCCAAAGAGATAACAAATAAATAAGAGATATTCATTTCCTGCAACATTTGAGTCACAGGTGGAGTCTGAATATATTTTGAAGTGAAGGGTTGTGATTCGATATTGTTGTGGTAATAGTAGTCAGTTTGAATGTTGTCCTCATCTGTGGTGCAGTAAATTTTTAAGATGATTTTCAAAGTTTTCACAACTTTTTTCAGTTTATTCTAGTAAACTCTGTATAGTTCTTGAGTAAAAGTGGCTTTGAATCATACTGTTCTCTGACTATCCCTCCAACTTTATAAAATTTTATATATTTGCAGAGTATATTTACCATAGTGTAGTAAGGAGAATAACTTGCTATTTTAATTTTTTTCAGGTATGACTTCTAATCAAAACCAAGAATTTTCAGGAGAGCAAGAAATAAAATGTTTTTTGCAAAACTTGATAAAGAGAAGGTATGTATAACGAGACAGGTAATGCTTAATTTTAAATAAGGAATAGAAACTGAAAGAGAAGGAAATTTTAAGTTATTTTAATGAAGAAAAAACGTGAAAATTATTTATACAGAAAATTACACAAAATTACACAAAAATGCCCCAGATTTATTTATCCCAACATTCATCAGGTTATATTATTATAAACATCTCAAAAGATTGACTGCTCAAATGTGCCAGTCACTTTTTATTTGGTTAAAACTTTTAATTACATTATTGTAATCGTAAAATTTTTACTACTTGTATTCTGTGTAAAATCACTTACAATACAAAATACTTTCAAATTCAAAAACATGTATCAAATTACATATATATGTGATATTTACAAGCCATTATGAAGCTGCACCTTAACAATATCTTCAGGAAAATAAAGATTCAACCAGTTTGCTCAGCTTTAGAAATAGGCATTTTTTTAAATTTAATTTTATTTTTTTATTAGCTACACATGACATTACAATGATCTTGGAAACTCATACATTTTAATCATTGGGGTATAATTTCTCATTTTTCTAATTGTACAGATTGCAGAATCACACTGGTCATAGAGTCACCTACATACATACAGCAATCATAAGGTCTATTCTATTCTGCTGCCCTTCCTATCCCCCCTACTCCTCCCCTCCCCTCCCATCATTTCTCTCAATCCAATCTAATGTAACACATTTTATTTTTTTCTTTTTCTCATCACAACATCATACATGTATTCTGTACAACGATGAGGTTCTTCTTCCATCTTCCATGCAACTCCCCTTCTCCCTCTTTTTCCCTACCACCTCTCTTCCCTATTTAGTGATAAGTCTTCTTCTCATGCTCTTCCTCCCTATCCCATTTTGAGTCACCCCCCTTATATCAGAGAAGACATTCGGCATTTGATTTTTAGGTATTGGCTAAATTTACTTAGCATAATCTGCTCTAATGCCATCCATTTCCCTGCAAATAACATGATCTTGTTATATTTTAGTGCTGAGTAATATTCCATTGTGTTTAAATGCCACATTTTTTTAAATCCATTCATCTATTGAAGGGCATTTATGTTGGTTCCACATTCTAACTATTGTGAATTGTGCTCTATAAACATTGATGTGGCTGTGTCCCTGTAGTATGCTCTTTTTAGGTCTTTTGGGTATAGTCTGAGAAGGGGAATAGCTGGGTCAAATGGTGATGGTTCCATTCCCACCTTTCCAAGGAATCTCCATACTGCTTTCCAAATTGGCCAAACCAATTTGCAGTCCCACCAGCAATGTATGAGTGTACCTTTTTCCCGAATCCTCTCCAGCACTTATTGTTGTTTGACTTCATAATGGCTGCCATTCTTATTGGAGTGAGATGGTATCTTAGAGTAGTTTTAATTTGTATTTCTCTGATTGCTAGAGATGGTGAGCAATTTTTAATGTATTTGTTGATTGATTGTATATCCTCTTCTGAGTAGTGTCTGTTCAAGTCCTTGGCCCATTTGTTGATTGGGTTATTTGTTGTTTTGTTGTTTAACTTTTTGAGTTCTTTGTATACTCTAGAGATTAGAGCTCTATCTGATGTTTGAGGGGTAAAAATTTGTTCCCAGGATGTAGGTTCCCTATTCACTTCACATATTATTTCTTTTTCTGAGAAAAAACTTTTTAGTTTGTATTCATTCCATTTGTTGATTCTTGGTTTTAACTCTTGTGCTATAGGTGTCTTATTAAGGAATTTGGGGCCTGCCCCCATGTGATGAAGATTAGGGTCAACTTTATCTTCTATTAGATGCAGAGTCTCTGGTTTGATTCCTAGCTCCTTGATCCATTTTGAGTTGACTTTTGTGCATGATGTGAGAAAGGGATTCAGATTCATTTTGTTGCATATGGATTTCCAGTTTTCCCAGCACCATTTGTTGAAGATGCTATCCTTTCTCCATTGCATGTTTTTAGCACTGTTGTCTAATATAAGGTAGTTGTAATTTTGTGAATTTGTCTCTGTGTCCTCTATTCTGTACCATTGATCTACCAGCCTGTTTTCCTCCCAGTATCATGATGTTTTTGTTACTATTGCTCTATAGTATAGTTTAAAATCTGGAATTGCAATACCACCAGTTTCACTCTTCCTGCTTAGAATTACATTAGCTATTCTGGGTCTCTTATTTTTCCAGATGAATTTCATGATTGCTTTTTCTATTTCTGCAAGGAATGTCATTGTGATTTTGATGGGAATTGCATTGAATCTGTAAAGTGCTTTTGGTAATATGGCCAGGTTAATAATATTAATTCTACCAATCCATGAGCAAGGTAAATCCTTCCATCTTCTAAGGTCTTATTCTATTTCTTTCTTCAGGGATCTGTAGTTTTCATTGTATAGATCTTTCACCTCTTTTGTTAGGTTGATTCCCAGGTATTTTTTTTTTTTGAGGATATTGTGAATGGAGTAGTTGTCCTTATTTCCATTTCAGAGAATTTGTCACTGATATACAGGAATGCCTGTTGAGGGCCACAGCCAAGTCGGGAGGTGCATGGTATTTTTTGCCAGAAGTAGTGGTTGAGAGATGACGCCAGCAAGTTCTCGTGGAGTTCCCGTTGAGTTCCAATTGAGCTAGGGTTAGGGTTAGGGTTAGGGTTAGGGTTAGGGTTAGAAATAAAGTTTTTTCTGCTTCAGTGGCTCGTGATTTGTGCCCAGCCAAACTGTGGCATTTGGCGCCCATACGGGTAATGCCTGAAGCTAGGAGGTAAGTGAAATTGCTCACCCCTGAGGGAAGGCGAGAGAATGGGTGACCATTTCAAAAAACAATGTGTTCTTGTTTTGATTTGTTTTGTTTTTGTTTCAAGCTGCCTATCCCTAGAACTTTCTCAGGCAAACTGGGAAAATGGTTGCTTCAAGGTTTGAAGTTCTTCGCCCCTGAGGAAGAGATAGAAATAGACCACAAATGCACATGTCAAGAAAATAGGAAAATTGATACAACAATTTTTTGTTCCATTTTTGTTTCATTCTGTTTTGGTTTGGTTTTGTGTTATCTTATTGGGTTGCGTTATCTTTATAGTAGATTAGAAATTAGTAAAAAACAAACTTTATTTCTGAACTCCACCAGCACACTCTACACATGCTCCCTGGGAATTTCTCCCGCACACCACATGGCTCGTCCAGGACCCAGTAGCCGGAAATATCCCTCCTCTGGCACTTCCCCAAACAATGGGAACTCTCCGGGAATTCCTGCAAGAGCTCAACTGGAACTCAAGGGGAACTCCATGAGAACTCTCTGGCGTCACCTCTCAACCACTACTTCTGGCAAAAATGCCATGTGTCATCCCGATTCGGCTGAGGCCCTCAACAAATGCCTTTGATTTATTGGTATTGATTTTATATCCTGCCACTTTGCTGAATTCATTTACTAGTTCTAGAAGTTTCTTGGTTGAACTTTTTGGGTCTGCTAGGTATAGGATCATGTCATCAGCAAATAGTGCTAATTTAAGTTCTTCTTTTCCTCTATTTATGCCTTTAATTTCTTTTGTCTGTCTAATTGCTCTGGCTAGTGTTTCAAGAACTATGTTGAATAGAAGTGGTGAGAGAGGGCATCCCTGTCTTGTTCCAGATTTTAAAGGGAAAGCCTTCAATTTTTTTCCATTTAGAACGATGCTGGCCTGAGGCTTAGCATATACAGCTTTTACCATGTTGAGGTAATTTCCTGTTATCCCTAATTTTTCTAGTGTTTTGAACATAAAGGGATGCTGTATTTAGAAATAGGCATTTTAATGAAAAAAATCAATACAGTAATAAAATGCTTAAAAATCAATTGTTTTAAAACTTTCAATAATCTCTACATGAGTGCACATTAGATAAAAGTCTACAGATCAGTAATATAAGATTGCAGTATTCTAATCTGTCTTTATTATAAAGTAATAAGGAGTTGATTTTCTATACAGTATAGACAAATTGTCTTACCATTTAAGCCATAGCTGATGTAGATACTTGGAGAGACCTCTATATTTATGATAAATCTTTCAATATCTATAGACATGTTTCTACCCTAGGTAATTTGCAGTACATTTGTTTTTGGTGTAATACAATATTAATTCTGTAAAAGTCATTAAAATTTACTTCTTATTTAAATCTTAGAAAACACCCATATGATCATTTTAAAGAGCTTTACAATGGTAAAAGTGAGAAAGATTTTAACCCATGCCCCAAATTTATTTATCCAAGCATTCATAACCAAAAACAAATTACAGATATAAAGTATGTGAAAGCACTTTTAGTAAAACTGCAAGCATTCCTGAACACCAGAGAATTAATATTGGAGGGAATCCCTACAAGTTACAAAAATATGTAAAAGCATTTAAAGATCCCTCAATTGTATATCAGAGTAGTGATAAATCCTCCATAAGTAAAGGATGTAGAAAACATTTTACTCAAAATTCATCTGTTACTAAAAACCACAGGCTTTACAGTGAAGATAAACCTTACAAATATAAGAAATGGGAAAATGTCTTTAAGTGTTGTTCAAACATTTTTAAAAACTACAGTAATCATAGTGGACAGAAAATCTGGAAATATAAAGAATGTGGCAAAGCTTTTAATCAAAAGTCATACCTCAGTGGCTGGGGATGTGGTTCAAGCAATAACGCGCTCGCCTGGCATGTGCGGGGTGCTGAATTTGATCCTCAGCACCACATAAAATAAAATAAAGATGTTGTGTCCCCCGAAAACTGAAAAATAAATATTAAAAATTATTCTCTCCTCTCTCTCTCTCTCTCTCTCTCTCTCTCTCTCTCTCTCTCTCTCTAAAAAAAAATCATACCTTAGTATACACCAGAAAATTCATACTGGAGAAAAGCCATACCAATGTAAAGAATGTGGAAAAGCTTTTAATCAAAGATCAAGCCTTACTCAACACCAGAGAATTCATACTGGGGAGAAACCATACAAATGTGAAGAATGTGCCAAAGCTTTTTATAAAAAATCAAACCTTATTCAACACCAGAGAATTCATACTGCAGAGAAACCTTACAAATGTAAAGAATGTGAGAAAGCTTTTAATCAAAAATCATGCCTTACTCAACATCAGAAAATTCATACTGGAGAAAACCCATACAAATGTAAAATATGTGGTAAAGCTTTTAGTGGAAACTCAGGACTTATTATTCACCAGCTGATTCATACTGGTGAAAAGCCATACAAATGTAAAGAATGTGGCAAAGCTTTTAATCAAAGATCATACCTTACTCAACACCAGAGAATTCATGCTGGGGAGAAACCATACAAATGTAAAGAATGTGGAAAAGTCTTTAATCAAAAATCAAACCTTAGTAAACACCAGAAAATTCATACTGGGGAGAAGCCATACAAATGTAAAGAATGTGGCAAAGCTTTTAATCAAAATGCATGCCTTACTAAACACCAGATAATTCATACTGGAGAAAAGCCATACAATTGTAAACAATGTGGCAAAGCATTTAATCAAAAATCAAATCTTAGTAAACACCAGAAAATTCATACTGGGGAGAAGCCATACAAATGTAAAGAATGTGGCAAAGCTTTTAATCAAAATTCATACCTTACTAAACACCAAAGGATTCATACTGGAGAAAAGCCATACAATGTAAAGAATGTGGCAAAGCTTTTAATTGAACATTATACCTTATAAAACACCAGAGAATTCATACTAGGGAGAAAGCATACAAATGTAAACAATGTGGCAAAGCTTTTAATCAAAATTCATGCCTTACTCAACACCAGAGAATTCATATTGGGCAGAAATCATACAAATGTAAACAATGTGGAAAAGCCTTTAATCAAAAATCAAACCTTAGTAAACACCAGAAAATTCATACTGGGGAGAAGCCATACAAATGTAAAGAATGTGGCAAAGCTTTTAATCAAAATGCATGCCTTACTAAACACCAGATAATTCATACTGGAGGAAAGCCATACAAATGTAATGAGTGTGGCAAAGCTTTTAATAAAAAAATCAAGCCTTAGTAAACATCAGACAATTCATACTGGGGAGAAACCACATAAATGTCTGTAATATGGCAAAGCTTCTAATTGAAGATCATTCCTTAGTCAACCCCAGAGACTTCATATGGGAGAAAAGCCATACAAAGGCAAATACTGAGGCAAAGCTTTTAATCAAAGATTATGCCTTATTCAACACCAGAGAATTAATACTGAGGAAAAGTTATACAAGTGTAAAGAATATGGCAAAGCTTTTTATCAAAGATCACACATTTCTCAACACAAAAGAATTCATACTGCGGAGAAAGCCCACAAATGCAAAGAATGTGGAAAAGCTATTTCTATTAGGAAAAGTCTCATTGTTCACCAAAAAATTCATACTAGATAAGAGCCATATAAATGTAATGAATGTGGCAAAGTGTTAAGTATGCTTCAAGTGTTACCAAGCAACAGGTGATTCATACTTCAAACCATCCTCACACACCTATAGACTTGTAAAAGTCATTTATTGTGAGATCACACCTCATTGGTCACCAGAAACTTCATACTGGAAAGAAACATTACAATTACCCAGAGACAGTTTTGGAGAGCTGACTGCATGAAACCCCTCACTTGGCCAACCAGCCATGACCGAGGAGCCCATGAAAGTGAACAGGCAGCACAGTTGGAACCTTGGCCCTCTTTTCTCCTGGGAACCTCTCCAGTTCACTTCCCCCTTCCTCAATCACTCTGTATTGATTGAATTAAAATAATCTTTTTTTTTTTCAAAAGCTATGTTTGAACTTAAAGGCCACTTTTGTACCAAACCAACACATTAATAAAACTATCTTATGAGTAAAGTCTATGATCACATCAAAGTTTTTTTTTTCCATAACCTCAGATGGATAGCATGGTCCTTTGTCAATGTTTATTTATTTATTTATTTATTTATTTTACTATACCAGGGATTTAATTCAGGGGCACTCAACCACTAAGCCACATCCCAGCCTTATTTTGTATTTCTTTAGGGACACAATTTTAATGAGTTGCTTGGGGCCTCACTTTTGTTAAGGCTGGATTTGAACTTGCAATTCTCCTGCATCAGCCTCCCAAGCTACATGGATGAGAGGCATTCACCGCTACATCCAGAAGTCAGTGTCTCTTGCTCTGAAGTTAGATACAAGATTTTACTCAGGATTTGGTGTCCATAAAAACATTCAAAAGTTGTTTTTGTCACACATCAGGCATCATATTCGGGTTTTTAAAATGTCCTGCATGACATAATTTAGCTTTCTATATCAAATGCAGAGTTTACAAGTTTGAAACCAGATGACTGAGAAACAAAGATATTGAACAGCAAAATGCAACACATCCTGTTGTTAAATCCACACATGTAGTGGGTTAGAATGATTAAACTGAATAGACACCAGGAGTCCTGTCCATGATCCCTGAGGCCCCTGAGCCTCCATCCATTAATTAGAGCCCCTGAGCCTCCAGAGGGTGTGCACAAATGAGAATGAAGCACACTACCCTTCACCCACCCCTAAACATACTATATAGCATTTACTAGACAGACCAGGGGAAGCACTGTGTGTCTTTGTATCCAACATGTGGCTCTGCTTGCATATATATGACATCTGTTTTAGAGAACACTGATCCAGTACCTGATGAAACATAGCTGCCCTTTTTTTTCTCTTAAAAGAATACCACAGCCCTGCACACTTTACAAATCCATAATGTTGTTACATTTGGAAAAAAAATAAGAATGGTTGAAAAAATGGTGTCAATGAGTAGCATTTGAACTGATGAGTCCATCCTACCAGCAACTCTAATAAGGATACTGTTGTGTCACCCAGGAAAATGCAGGTCTGTCCCCAGCCACACTGTGAAAGCTCAGAAAGTGAAACCTTTCCCTGGACTCATCCTTAGCTCAGCCTTCAAAGTTCTTCCCAGGGAATGATGGTTTTGACAGTTAATAAAGTAAAAGAAAATCTCTTCCACTGTAGTACTTCAGATTCTCTCAGGATTCTGGAAGACTCAGTCTTCAGCTAGGCACACTTGTCATCCAAGCAGCAGGGGAGGGTGAGGAAGAAGGACCACAGGTTCAAATTTATCCTCAGCAATTTCACAAGAATCTAAGCAACTTAGGAAGATCCTAACTCTAAAAAAGATTTGGGGAAATAGCTCAGTGGTAGAGAGCACCTTGGTTTATATTATGTACAAAAAAAAAAAAAGGAAAAAAAGACAAAGAGACTCAGGTTTTGTGGTAGTCAGACTAAGTATTTGCTGTGTGTCAGTCTGGACAATTGCATCATTTAGAAAGTTTTTTTTTCAAATGATAATAGCTATAGTTACTGAGTGATCACCATAGTGCTATAAAGCACAGATACCTCCGCTGACTTTTGCTGTAACAGAAATATCTGCATGATAATCTCACAATATTAAGATGGTGCCTTTGTTGATGGTAGTTTTATTTGATAGCCTCTGGACAATTACTCTCTCACAACTGGTGTGCACTAAACCCCCTGCAAGTCCCACTAACCCAGACTCTGTGAGCAGTAGCAGACCCTGAACAGACCCCAAGTAGACACAGAGACATCCATGCAAAATCCACTGCAGGTGTGGACTAAGCTTTGTGCTTCACTGCTCAGTAGTTCTCAGCCATGGCAGTGGTCACACCCAGTGGACATTGGGTCTTCTAGAGGCATTTCTGATTTTCAAGGTAGGGAATAGTATTACTAAACATCATCATGATTGGCAAGCCCCTTACCAAAAAAAAGTCTTTGATCTCTAAGTTTAACCATGCCAAGGCTCAGGAACCCTGGGTAGATCATATAATCCACATAAAAAAGAACTAGTATTTTTCTAATTTATTATTTTCTCTCCCGTGCTTTAAGCACAGTTATTGTCTCCCAGTAGGTGAGGAAGGGAGGGAAGAAACAAAAGAAGGAGCAGAGGGAGACACACAACTTATTATCAGAAGAAACCTAAAGCCTGCAAGCAGGAGAATTATTCATTTGGGTCTAATTTTGGTCCTACTAAACCTCTGTCAAAGAGTTCTACCATCCTTCCCAAAGCTTACCAGTCCCAGGTCAGTCATCAATGTCGAGACAGATGCCCCTGCTTGAACAACAGGCAAGATTCTTTCTAAGCAGGAACCCCATTGAGTAAGTAGTCTTTCCACCTCTTCTATCCCAAGAATGCACATTGAGTCATTGAGCATTTCACCTGCATTCACAGGTTCACACACACACACACACACACACACACACACACACAAACATGCAGGCTATCAGAATCTGCAGCCCCATACTGGAGCTGGTGGCCTGGGACATTATCTTGCCACCTACAAAGAAATCCTTTCACTTCTGATCCTGCACATTCCAGAGTGTTCTGTGCAGTGCTTCACTTTCCCCTTCCAAAGTGCCATCTGAGAGAATAAAACCTCCAGTGAGATGCAATGCCATGCAAATCCAGGCCACTGTCCTCTTCTCTCTACCTGAGTAGTATGTCCTTGTCCCAAACATCCTGAACTCACCCCAGGCAGGTATCACCTGGTGACAAATGGAGGATCAAAGGACAGAGGAGAGATTGTTGACTGGCATCAGAATTCTCTGCTCTGCTGGCCAAGCTTTATACCTCACTGGAAGATACTCCATTAAAACAAGGAGTCTTGCTGCTCTTCAGTCACCCACAAGGCTGCTTAGGGTCCATGAAGCATGTGACCTAAAAGATTATAAACACAGACCCTTGCCTGAGGGAGGAGGGAGGAGGCTGCTAGAAACACCTACAGAGTCACTGCCTTTTTTGTGGAAATAAACAGTACTTGTGTTACCAAGGCCTTTTTTTATTGGGACTCTCTTTCTTTGACAATGGTGCTTTGCTGACCATGAAGGGAATGACTTCTTAGACTGCTTGTGTGTGTGTGTGTGGGGGGGGGTGTATGTTGGGCGCAACGGAAGGTACTGGGGATTTAAATTAGGAGCATTCTACAGTTGTTCTACTATACCTGAACAAGATCCCTATATGTGTTTTTTAAAATTTTACTGTGAGACAGGGTCTCTCTAAAATGCTCAGGCTGGCCTTGAGCTTGCAATCCACCAGTTTCAGTCCCCTGAGTCACTTGGTTTACAGGCATGTATCACTACCCAGGCATGGACCACTGCACCCAGTCATGACCTTCTGGAGAGAGCTAATTCTTATCGATAGTTAGCCAAATCCCCAGGTTGTTCACCATGTGCAAATTAAACAATATAATTTCCATACCACCACTATCCTCCCTATTGTGCTCCTACCATCCAAGGGCAGTCTTTGTTTGATTTAATCACAGCATGTCAGGTACCAGAATACCAGGGATGGTCCATGCCCCCTAAAGCTAACTAAATTATAACATACTAACCCTAAATTCACTTATGCTGTCTCATCTTCCTGCACAAATACAAGAAAGTCCCTTTCCCATGTTCTCCATCACCTTCCACATGCTCGTCTTCTGACCAACCCTGAAGCTTCCCAAATGGCTCTGCACTTCTGCTTATGGAAAACTGTAGATCTCTGTGACAGTCCATGTGTTTATGTGAGTCTCCCATACCTGATTAAAACAAACCCAAGGCATTCTTACTACAATGTCAAACATATACAGCTTCTCAAAATGGCCAGGGCAACTGCTTCGTTAACCTGCACCCCTGGGTTTTAGTCATGGGGAGGCACCCAAGCCCCTGCTTTCTGTTAAGCCCTCCCATCTTAGTGCTGGGAAACACAAAGGGCTGCCAGAAGTGGGAGGGAAGGAGGAGCACTGCTCCTGGGATGTGGGAATTGTGCAAGCACTGTTCCTGTTGCATACAGCCTCTTCTGCCATGGATGAAAATGTGGGTTGCAGAAGAGGCACAGGAGCAGATAAAGGCCACAATAGTCTGGAGTAGAGCTAGACTTGGACCCAAGATTCAAATTCGAGTTATCCTCCCACCTTCTCATTTACCTTCTCAATCAATATTTTAAAGCATCAAAGAAGGCAGGCCATATGTTCTGGGTGTTCATAAAACCATAGTATACTTTTCATGAGAAGAAAATATCCTCTCTCCATTTTTCCTCCTCCAGATTGGTATTATTAGGGCCTGTGACCATACCTCTGCCACCACCAGGACTTCAGGCTGTGGAGAAATTGTCAGCCTCTCATATATGTGGAGGAGGACCTGTAACATTCTGAAAAAAATTTCTATTAAAATCCTATAGCCATTGTTCCCTGTAGTCAAAGACTCTGGCTTCATATCACTTCCTGGTATCTGCAGTAAAATCTGCCTCAGTGAGGAACACTTCAGGGACTCTGATAGGAGCAACAAAGAGAAGCCAGATCCACCTGCAAAGCACCCACCACTAGCAAAGAAAAAAAAACACTCTTGCCATCTAGTGGTCTTATCAGGCAACTGTGGGGATCTGCACATTGTGATCCAGAATCTTCATTTAAGAAAACCATGGTCCACCCAATCATGGTTACAGTGCAGTAACATGGCCTTTAGAGATTTTTTTAACTTTTAAAAATGTTTTTAGTTTTAGGTGGACACAAAATTTTTATTTTATTTCTATATGGCACTGAGGATCAAACCCAGTGCCTCATGCATGATAGGAAAACACTTTTCCACTGAGCCAAAACTTCAGCCCCCTTTAATCTTCTTAAACAACAGATTGGGTATTGCTTTCTTCTCTGGAAGAGAAATAAAGATCAAAACATTTACAAGGATTTGACTATTAGCTGTGGGTGTTGTTGTTGAGGGGCTAAATGGGGGATATTGCAACAGGATTCCCTGAAGATCTGAGCAGTTGAGTTCCATACAGCCCCTTGGATCTCAGGGTCTGTACAACAGGGCTGGAAGTAGACAATTTTAGATGCAGATTACTGAGGTGTAACTTATTGAGACCATAATTTTTTTTATAGAGTAGTAAAAAAACAAAACAAAAAAAACCACCTTGTTCTTGGAGGAGAGACCAAATCAGGGCATAGATTCTCAGCCCCAAGCATGCAACTAAATGGATTATGAAAATTAAGATTTGTGAGCCACTCTGAGTCGCATATAGTAAGGCTGGGATGAAGCCTGAAAATCCATATTTCTATCCAGTTCTCTGGTGAAACATGTTTTTCTGGGGCCCAGTCTTTGGGACCAAGGATCAATCATACTATGACTTGGGCTAAACTACTTCTTGCTAAATGATAGAGGACAGATGTGAGTGGTGGGACCCTGAGGTTTTCAGGGAATAATTCTATACAGTGGGCCCACTGTGCTGACCCCCACATGCTTTCCTTTTCACAAAGAAATTAACCTGCATCCCTGCCTGACTTAAGTGGAGAGGGTATGTCACATTCTTTATTGAACTATCTGCTATCTGCAGGAGAAAATCAGTCATGAAATAATGTCCATAAGAGAAACCAACATTACTTTGAAGAAGGGAATTTCTGTGACTCTCTCCACATACCAGATTCTGAAAACCAGGGAGATAAAGATATTTGTTTATAACTCTAAAATCTGCAAGAATTTATGGTTAAGAATCCAAAGAGAAAAAATTAAAGCATTCCCTCTAAAATTCAAAAAAAAGTAAAAGGATACCCTTTTTGCCACTTCTATTCAACATCCTCCTTGAAACTCTATCCAAAACAATTAGAAGAAAGAATTAAAGATAAATGAAGAGAAAAAGAGGAACTGAAACTATCACTATTTGCTAATGACATGCTTCTATATTTAGAATATCCAAAAAATTTCACCTGAAAACTTTCTTGACTAATAAATAAATTTAGGAAAATAGCACAATATAAAATAAACACCCATAAACCAAATGCATTTCTATACTTAAGCATAGTATAATTAGAATAATTATCAATCATTTTTTAAATGAACACAATATCTTTATTTATTTTATTGATTTTTTTGTGGTACTGAGGATCGAACACAGTTCTTCACATGTGTGAGGCAAGCACTTTACTGATGAGCTATAGACCCAGCCCCAAATAATTATGAATCATAAATAGTAATTCATATGCTTGTATGATTTTACCAAAATAAATTCTATGTCATATTTAATTAAGAAGAACAACTAAAATAAAATAAATTTAAAAATAGTGAATAGGAACGTAGAACGAAATTGATAGCATCATAGCGTGATGATGAAATGTCTTTAGGTTTATTCCAGAAATTTCTGAATTTCTCCCCAAGTGGAGTCTGCCAAAGGTGAAAATAATTAGGTAGAAGTTCAGGATGCTTCAAAGAGGAGCAGAAGGGACTGTACACCTGCTGCATTGATATGCAGGTGAAGGGCTCCAAGGGAGCAGGGAATCTCAAGGCAGCCCACATTTAACTAGGGCAGTGAGGAGCAAGGTGCCTGGTTATGTATTTATTCATTGGCATGTATATGGAGTTATTCATAGAATTAGAAAAATCTGGAATTAGTTTTCCTGGATTCACAATGAAAGCCAAATATTCTTTTTTCCTTGAAGAGAGAGACCCTTGACCCTCTCTTGACAATAAGTCTTGTCTGTAATATGTGATTTTTTTTGCACCCCTGATATTTGGGGAGCAAGGTACAGAACTCTGTTTTGAATCAGATCTGCTCTGTTTGCATCAAAGCAAGCAGCCAGAGGTGGTTTTTGTTTTGTTTTGTTTCGTAAAGTTCAGAGTGTCCAGCTGCAATTATGGATGCACCTCTGAGCAGAGTATTTTTGACTTTTGTAGAAAGGCAGGTGAGCACCCAGGTCTCAAGATCCAGGTGAGTGGTGGGAGCCAGACAGAATGCTCAGGTTTGCTTTGGTCTGTGCAAACTGCCATCATGTGGTGACCACAGGTATTTCTCAAAAAATGCCTCACCAGAGAGCAAGGGAGCCCAGGGACAGCTGGGTTGTACACGTGTCTGTGTTCTATGATGTCTCTTCTGTTCTGATATTCTATTCTGCCTCCATATTAAGCTAAAAAAAAAAATCAGGCTCTAATGTTGCCATCCAGGTCCAAGTGTACTCTAGGGCACCAGGGCACCTGCCAAGCCTGCTGGAAGCCTTCACCAAAGTGTGCACATATCATTGTCAGGGTTTATTGGGGACTTAATATTTCTTTTCTGTTAATACTGTTTTTGTTTCAGCTCTCTGCCACAGGTAGCCCCTGTGCAGTCAACTCCACTGGCCTTATAGTCCTTTTACAAGATGTATTGACAACTTCCCAAGAGACTAAAAGACCACATCCATTTGTGTATTTTTACACAGATAAAGAGATAAAAATTCAGCACTCTAAAGAATGTTTTGTGGTGGTCTTATTATAGGAAGTAGTCAAGGTAATGAAACTTTGAAGAATTAACCTCAATTTCTCAGCATTAGAACCAAACAAAACTTAGAACTCTGGTAACCAGGTACACACATTCCGGAGATGGTGCATTATTCAGCTCATTTAAATGAAGATGCACAAGATAAAAATATTTTTTATGATGTATGCAAACTTCCAGGGTTCTAGGCACAAAAATGTCCTGAGAATATTTACATGTTGTCTCAGCCTTCACACCAGGATCTATGACTATTTATCAGGAGGTATTTACAGGTAAAAGAGAGCAGTCCAGAGAAGAGCAATCCAGGCAAGTTCTTAACTTGGATCACAGCTGGAAAGTCTTTAGACCTTCCCCTTCTCGGTGTGTTGGGGGGGTGGGAGGGCAGTAATTGTGGGCACCTGAAATGGCAGAATTAGGTTATCAGGACATGTGTGATAGGGTGGATATTTAAATATTGGATTCTAGTTTTTCTACTGAAATAATTATCCAAAGACCTTATTATGTAATCCAATGTATGGAGGCCTATGCATATATTCATCTATTTTTAATCTGTGTGTAAAATTTTTCAGTGGAAGAGACTCCTGTGGAAACAGCCATGATGGTAAGTGTTAATTGTTGTCCTACATGTAAGACAAACTCTTTGCAGAGCTTCTTGTAGACCATCAAAAAGCTACATTTTAATTCTGTCTCCTGTGGAAAGAGCAAGTGCTCCACAAAACCCACAATGATATCTGTGGTCTGAGGTTAGCTGAGCCTTCTGGAGAATTGTCTCCACAGGAAAAACCCAGAGATGGCCAGAATATGCCAGAACAAATACCCAAGATGGGGACTTCTCTAAACTTTTAGAACTTTACCACTTGAATGACCTACATGCCCTTTCCAAAATAATCTGGACTGTATTATTTCTCCTGACAACATAATAGGTGTGGTATTCAGATTACATACATGTAGAATAACAAAAATCATTTTCACATCATTGTCAGTATTTGTTGGGCACTGAATATTTCTTTTGTGATGTTACTGTTTTTGTTTTAGCCACCTGCCCCAGGTAGCCCATGTACCAGTCAACTCTATTGGCCTCCTAGTTCTTTTCAAAACTTGTATACAAACATTTTCACCAGGAAAGATTTGACACAAAGAGAAGTGAGAGTTACACTAATGAAGGAGGTAAAATAGTATATATTTGGTTTTACTGTGCCATACCATAAATCTCTATATCCCCATCAGGTCAGGAGCTGTGTTTTTGCATACCTTAAGAATATTATAGTAAGACATGTCTTTTCTTGCAGCAGGTCAGCCTTTCAATGCTGTTGAAAGGTAATGTGATCCAATTGTATATTCATTCAGCCAGGGGGCAGAGACAGTGTATGTGTGTCCAAATGGGCTGCATTAGATTCACAGGGCTGTTGTAAGACAATCCACAGATGGGGTAACACAGAAATTTATTTGTCCTAATTCTAGAATTTGTATATCAAGGTAATTTCTGGAATGAATTCTTTTGAGGTGCACTCTTTGACATGTAGATCGCCACCTTCTGCCTCCATGTTTGCATGACATTTTCCTGGGCTTCTCTGTGTCCTTAGAATTTAAGTTGCTCTAAACATTAAAGTTTCAGACACAATTGATTATACTTGCTGGGACCATTTGCATATTAAGTGACCTAATTAAGACTACCAATGATTTGAAAAGAATATCCTCACTTAATATTCCTAACTCAGTCTTTAATAAAGAGCTGTTTTGAGAATAGCTTGGTTATTTTTCAGCCATTGCCATGTGATATTATTCTTCAGTATGTAGCATACCCGGAACCTAAAAACACTTGCCTTCTCTTTGCAGCCCATTGTTCCATTCTTCGATAGATGTTTAGGTGTCACTCTTATCCCTGAATTGTGTCTAGCTTCTAGTACTGATTTGACCAGGCCTCTTCTTTACTTGTACAGCTGTCGGCTTTCCCTCCTTTTTTATTGAGCTGTTTTGGATATTACTTTCTCTAATGACAAAACAGTGATCACTGTTTATTTCTCTTTGTTTTTTTATCTTATCATGACAGTTTTATTTACTTTTGTCTAATAGTAGCAATCTATTACAGAATCGTCACTTTGTGATTAGTTAAGCATTATTTCAAGGTGTACTTGCTTATCTCACATTCAAGATATTTGTATAATGCTAGACAGGTTTTCTTCATTTGGAAATTTATGTGGTTAACAAGAATATTTGGTATATATTTTAAAACTATTTATATGTAATCTAAAGACAATATTCTGAATATGAATGTGTCAAGGATGACAATTTCAAAAAGAATCATGAAATGATATAAGCTTGGGGTAAAATATATTTATGCTGCCAAGTGGCTGCACTTATGTAAAGATTTATGAAGAATTTTTTGTAAGTGTATGAAGAAGCTTTTTTGTTTTGTTTTTCAAAAGAGATATTTCTAAGACAATTGCTAAATAGATATTAATTGAAATTATGAAAGTAATTGTGGCATAAACTTTTTTTTCCTCCCCTAACTTGAAACATATGGAATCTCCTCTTTAAGCCCAGTTTTTTCATTTGTCCACCTAGGCCTACAAAAACACTGTTGTAATGTAAACTATTTTTAAGCTTATTTAGCAAGTATTTATACTTTTGCTATTAAAACAGGAATACAAACCTGAAAAATATGTAAAAGTCATTTTTAAAAATTCTAAAGTTTTACTAATGACCTTAGAAAATGTGATAACTGCTATCACTTTTTGTTTGTTTTATGAAAAGTAATTTAGATATTCACTTTATTTTAATCATTACAGATGCTTTTCAAGTTTGGGTGAAACAAAAAAAAATGAAGAATAAATATCTCATTATCTTAAGAAATTGTTAGGCTGAGCAAATGTTAGTGCAGAGTTTTTTTTTTTTTTTTTTTGAGAGAGAGAGAGAGAATTTTTTAATATTTAGTTTTTAGTTCTCGGCGGACACAACATCTTTGTTTGTTCGTATGTGGTGCTGAGGACCGAACCCGGGCCGCACACATGCCAGGAGAGCGCGCTACCGCTTGAGCCACATCCCCAGCCCAGTGCAGAGTTTTATAGAACCATTCTGGAAGATACCATCCAGAGTTTTACACTAATGTTTCAGATTGGATCACATCACATCACAGTATGATAGATGAAGGTGTCAGAAGTGCTAGAGAGAAATTTGTACGAGGGATGGGGAGGTAGATTAAATTAAGCTTCTTCTTAATTATTATCAATTACAGCATAATTCATGGAGAAATAATCATTTTAACTTGATAGCAAATAAATATGTATAAATTTATTAACTTGTGATGTAGCTTCATTTATAAGATAATGCTTATTCAAGAAGTGTGAAAGGATATAAAATGAAATAACATTTAATTTCATGAGTTTTTCTTTTTTAATTTGCAGATTAACTCCAAAGTGTGCTTAATTTCTAATGATCTAATGAAGTAAAAATACTGTTAAGGCTTTAGCTTAGTGTACCATCAAACAAATGGTAAAATATTGTGGTGGTAGTATGTTGTTGTTGTTGTTGCTGTTTAAAGAGACAAAATGAGACTGATTCTGAATATTTACACATCTGCAAAGCCATTTAGGTTTCTAGTTCCACCAGAGTATCTGCCTACTTATTGGCTGGCTTGGATATGAAACATTTTAGAAAGCTCTTCAGTACATGTTCTACAAGCAGCTTTTTAATTTTTTTCATACAAATCTTCATTAATTGCATTACGAAATTAATCATCCAGGTAAGAAAGGGAGTATTACACTCACTACCCAGTGTATGTATGTATGTTTGTGTGTGTGTGTATGTGTGTTTGTGTGTGTGTGTGTGTGTATTTTTTTTCAAATTTTTATTCAGAAGTGGGGTAAGGGTTTCAATTCAGTCACGGCCTCTTCCTACACCTGTTGTGCCTGGGATGTTTCAGGAGTCCTTACTAATACTGCAGGTATTTCTTTCTCTTTTCTATGCTGTGATTATTATGAGCCAATAAATAGAATAAGTATATCTCAGAGATGCCAAGTGTTATCTCACTTGTAGTTGTCCATTGGGCATCTGTAGGACTAAGTGAATAATCAGTGCTTTTTGACAAAAGCAGCTTTTGAGTCCTTTGATATGAGGAGAATTTGTGGCCTAAATGGCAGAACTTGTCCCCATGGGTATGATTATCAATAGAATATGTATGACATAACATGATGGCATGACTTGATAATAGGAATAAAAGTAGTTTAACCTGATTTATTTATTTATAATTATATATTTTATAGATATCTAATATACATATAATTGTATACTTATATATTTATAATTTTGAATATATGTATCTCTCTGTCTCTCTCACACACACATATATATATATTTATAATATTGTCTTTAAGATAAGCATGGTTTGGGGATGGATTGGGGTGAGTGTAATGGTGAAAAGACCAAGGACAATTGCTGAATTTTTGACTTGAGCACTCTAGGGTAGTTGCTGATACCTAATCCTGTATGGGGCAGAAAGACCACAGGAGGCAGGGAAAAGAGTGCTAGTCTTGAGGATGGCTTTTGTGTTGATGTTTGTGATTTCTCCTAGATATCCACATGAACATGTCTGAAGGTGACAGGAGAGGACTGGGAAGAAAATGGATATTTGGGAGGGAAGGGAATTCGGAAAATACTGTCATGAGACTGAGCATGACCCTGGGTGTGGGTGAAGATATACAAGTACAGGGAGCGTTCCTCTGAGCTGGGGCTCAGAGAAACCTATATTTAGCAACAGAGAAGAAAAGTCTAAGAAGGAGACAGAGAGTGAGGGCATCCAGTTAAGGAGATACAAAACCAGGGAAATGTAATGACATGGATTTCTGGAAGAGATTATTTTAAAAAGAAAGGCAGAACCTCTTGTTCTGAAAACCACTAAAAAGTGAATTACAGGGTGGCAAAGATAACAGATTTTATTTATCCATTAATATCTTGAAGGGTACCTAGGTAGGTTCCTTAGTTTAGTTACTGTGAGTTGACCTACTCTACATTGATGTGGCCACCAGCAATGTATGAGTGTATCTTTTCTCTCATATCCACATGAACACTATTATTACTTGTTTTCTTGATAATTGCCATTATAACTGCAGTGAAATTAAATATTGAAATAGCTTTGATTTGCATTTATCTAATTGCTAAAGATGATGGTCTTTTTATGTTTGTTGATCAGTTGTATTTCTTCTTCTGTGAAGTGTCTTGTTCAGTTCCCTAGTCCATTTATTGATGGGTTATGTCTCTTTTTTTGGCATTAAAGTTTGTTGTGTTCTTTATATATCTTGGAGATTACTTCTCTATTTTATGTGTGTGTGGCAAAGATTTATTTTCCCATTCTGTAGGCTTTCTCTTCATGTTATAGATTGTTTTCTTTGTGGAGAATAAGCTTCTTAGTTTGAATCCATCCCATTTATTGATACCTAATTATACTGTTTGTGTTTTATACTTCTAGTGATTCAAGAAGTCAGTCAGGTCCTAAGCTAACATGATGAGAATGTGGACCTTCTTTTTTTTTTCTGTTAGGCACAGGGTCTCTGTTCTCGTCTAAGTCTTTGATCTACTTTGAGTTGATTTTCTAGCACAGTGAGAGACAGAGGTTTAATTTAATCTTTTTACATATGGATTTCCAGTTTTCCCAGCACCAATTGTTGAACAGGTTATCTTTTCTCCAATTTATGTTGTTGGCACCTATGCCTAGTATGGACTGGTCTACATGTCTTTGGGTACTTTTTTTTAACTATTTATCTGTAGTATAGTTTAAGGTCTAGTATTGTGATGCCTACTGATTCACTCATTTTGTTGAGAATTGCTTTGACTATTGTGTCTCTTCTATTTTTCAAATGAATTTCATAATTGCTTTTTCTAGTTTTATTAGGAATGTCATTGGGAGTTTAAAAAGAATTGCATTGAATCTGTATAACTATTTTGTTAGATTTGCCATTTCGTCCAAGATCATTCTGCCTATCCAAGAGCATGGAACATCTTTACTCTTCTAAGATCTTCAATTTCTATCTTTAGTGTTCTGTAGTTTTCATTGTAAAGGTATTTTACCTCTTTTTTTTAGATTGATCCCAAGTATTTTATTTTATTTTTTCTTTTTCTTTTTTGAGGCCATTGTTAATGGAGTGGTTTTGCTAATTTTTTTTTTTACAGTGGATTCATGGATTAAGTATAGAAATGCATTTGTTTTATGGGTGTTTATTTCATATTGTGCTATTTTGCTGAATTTATTTATTAGTCAAGAAAGTTTTCAGGTGAAATTTTTTGGATTTTCTAAATATAGAAGCATGTCATTAGCAAACAGTGATAGTCTGAGTTCCTCTTTTTCTATTCATTTATCTTTAATTCTTTCTTCTAATTGTTTTGGATAGAGTTTCAAGGAGGATGTTGAATAGAAGTGGCAAAAAAAGGGCATCCTTTTACTTTTTTTGAATTTTAGAGGGGATGCTTTAAATTTTTCTCCCTTAGGAATGATGTTTCTGGGGCTGGAGTGGCTCAGTGGTAGAACACTTTCCTGGCATGTTTGAGGCCTTGGGTTCAATCCTCAGCATCATAAATAAATAAATAAATAAATAAATAAATAAATAAATACTTCATTGACAACTAAAATATATTTAAATAATAATAATAATAAAATAATAATAATAATAATAATAATAATAATAATGCCGCCACTATCAGAGAGCCAGGTGCAGCGGAGGCGCCCTGAGTGGACATAGGGCCCAGTGATAGGGAAGGCGGGGGGGGGGGGGCCCTAGGAGGCCGCGGGCCATTCCCCCCCACCCCCAACAGCGCAGCAGCATGGGAGGGGGAGCATGGAAACACTGTTCTACGGCGATGGGGCGCTGAGCGGCCTATTGGTGGCGCCAGTGGCAGCAGCAGCAACTTAGTGTCCCCAGACCTCTTGTTCCCCTGGCGGGGCGGACTGTGACAGCCGGCACCAAGAGGAAAAAGTGTGCGCTGAGGCTGAGCCAGAAAGAGCAGGTAGTGGAGGCACCAACGGCCCCCCTGCATGCAGACGGCGCCCCCAGCCAGGTGTGCACCCCACGGCCTGCTTTCCTCGCCGGACCTGGAGCTGCTCAAACTCCGCTCTCCTGAGCTCCAGCACCTAATTATACAGTCCAATGGGCTGGTCATCACCAGGCTGATGAGCACGCAGTTCCTCTACCCTAGTGGCTGCAAGTGAGGAGCAGAAGTTCACCAAGGACTTTGTCAAGGCCCTGGAGGATTTGCACAAGCAGAACCAGCTAGACGCGGGTGCAGCCGCTGCTGCGGATGCCACAGGAGGACCCCCCCTAGCATGACATCCAGTGCAGCACCTTCCGTGGAGGCGACTGAGGCAGCGGTTTATGGGAACTTGAGCAGCTACTCAGGTGGCGCTGGGGATGCTGGGGGCATTGCGATGGTCGCCTTAGCCACGGAGCACCCCACCCCCACCCCCGCCACAGCACTGGGGCAGCACCTGGCAATGCTCAAGGACTAGCCACAGAGGATGTCTGCGTGCCAAACTTCAGGGAGAGCCAGGGCCTGTCACCCATCGACATGGACACGCAGGAGCGCAAAAAGGTGGAGCGCAAGCAGCTGCTCAACTGCATCACAGCCTCCAAGTGCCACAACTGCAAGCTGGAGCGCATCTTGCGGGCCTGGAGGAGAAAGTGAAGACGCTCAAGATCCAGAATATGGAGCTGGCATCCACTGCCAGTGTGCAGGTGGCGCAGCTCAAGCAGAAAGTCCTCAGCCACGTCAACATCAGCTGCCAGCTGCTGCTCCAGCATCAGGCACCTACATATTGAGCCCGAGCACTGGGTGCATGTGTGGACCCCCTCCTTGAGGGGCGGGCTCACGGAGGAGGGGGTGGGCGCCCCCGACTTGGAGAGGATGCAGCCCTGGCAACTGGTCTTGGAGAGGGCAGGGTCCCCAGGGATATCCCCGTGGGTGCCCACAACTCAGAGAGGGCGCCCTGGACTTCAACAAGCGGGACCCCCTGCTCATGGGGTGGGGCAAGCGCATGACCCCCTCCCCCATTGCACTGCCTCTGTTCCCAGTGAGGCTGTCCTGCGTTGCACAAACCTTGGCTCCCTGACTGCCCCTTCGTACACATCTACACATCGCTGTGGAAGGGGGCTCTATGGGGAGCAGCCTCCAGCCTGACTTTTTTTTTTTTTTTTTGCCTTTGGAAGAGAGAAAAACAGAATGTTCGATTCTGCCCTATTTATGGTTCTACTCATAGAAACGATTGTGTATGCATGTATGTTTCCTTGTGTTGGTTTTAAAAAAATGGGAAGAAGAAAAAAAATAGTATGTCTTTTCCTCACTCTCGCTATCCCCTTCTGTCTTTCCAACACCCCTCCCCTTTCCCCTTTTTGTTCTTTTGTTTTTGTTTTGCTAGAAGTCCATATTCCTGTTGGTAATCCTTTGTTCACGCTCTCCCAGTTTTCTGTTTTATGTAAATTCTTCCTATGCAAAAAGAAAGAAGAAAGAAAGAAAGAAAGGGAATAAGTTTACCTTGTGTTTACCATAGACAGCTTTTATATTTGATAGTGTTAAGATATACTTCTACTATACATAGTTTTCTAGTGTTTTGACCATATATTTAGTCAAATGCTTTTTCTGCATTTATTGAGATAATTTTCTGATTCTTGTCTTTATATGTATTTACTTTAAAAATGTGTTTATTGATTTCCATGTGTTGAACCAATCCTGGGACAAACCCCACTGATCATGTTAATATAATTTTGTATGCTGCTTGCCATATTTTATTGAGAATTATTACATGTTTGTTCCTGAGGAATACTGATCTGAAATGTTCTTTCCTTGATGTGTCTTTATCTGGTTTTTGGTCAGGTTGATATTAGTTTCACAGAATGAGGTTAGAAGGTTTTGCTACTTTTTATTTCATAAAATGATTTTAGAAGAATTGATGTTCATTCTTTTTTCAACTTCTTGTAGAACTGGGCTGAGAATTCCTCTGATACTGGGTTTTTCTTAGTTGTTAGGCTTGTGATAAACCCTGGCTTGGGAGAATTAATGTAATACACTCAAGACTTCATGCTTTAGAGGAGAAATGCCTACCCTAACATTATACTGCTTTGACAAATCTTAGTCATCAAATAACAATATTTTTTAGACATTTTTTGTGATCCCCAGAAGAAGACTGACACCTCCAAGACTCCTTTCTTTAAACATGTATGTGTGTGTGTGTGTGTGTGTGTGTGTGTGTGTATCCAGGGTTTTGTGGTCACTTGGTAAAATTTCATTAAATAACACAGCCATGACTCCAATTTGGGTAT
This sequence comes from Urocitellus parryii, assembly GCF_045843805.1. NCBI lineage: Eukaryota > Metazoa > Chordata > Mammalia > Rodentia > Sciuridae > Urocitellus > Urocitellus parryii. Next base: position 113,487,205 of record NC_135541.1, read on the forward strand.
TTTACTCAAGGTTTTTAGCCCACATCTTAAATTTTTGATCCATACAACACTTAAAGTAGCTATAATTTCTATCAGAGTCTCTACATGGAAGTATGAAATGATGGGATAAAATATTTTAACACTCTAACTCTCCAATATCATCAAATTTATTTCTAATGGAATTTAATGTTATTCATACTCTTGACATAATGCTCCTACAATAAATGTAAAAAACTTTGAAGTAAATAAAACATATGAAGATCAGTCAAGGGAGGTGACAGAGCCCCACAAGAGCAGGATGAAGATTATGAAATAATTCTGAATTAAAAGCTAAGTTCTATGAAAAGTGGAATTGACAGTTTTCATGTGTGTATTGGGATAATTACTACACTAAGATATTTAGGGGTTTGTAAAGTAGGAGAATATAAGATATTATCACAGTGTTAAGAAATAGGGAAATAAGAGGAACACTTTCATAAATAGTCATGCTGAATTTAGCTGGAAACCCAAATGTGAACCCTAGAGATGTTTTGTAAACAACAAAGTTAAGCAAATAGATCATCAGTTCTCTTTCTACTGAGGACAAAGTAGAAGGCAATAGTTTACACACATATTTTTAATAAATTCAATAAAATGCTTCATTTCAAGGGAAACTAATAAACCACGCTGTGGTAGAAGGAACTGTCAAGTTCAACTTGTTAAACTGTCTTTGACACATCTATGACCAAGAAGGAAAAAATGACTATTTCCCATGAATAAATTCAGTCATAACAGAAAGTCTTCTCAGATAAATGGCTACACTTTGAATAATGCTGAAATATTCATTAACTCTGGCACCTCTTACAGAATAGTCACTCCATGCCTGAAAGACTCATGGGTACAAAGAAGTAGGTACCCAGGACTTTGCGTCTTCAAGAAAAATTTCCTTTTTTCCCAAGCTTTGACCATCCTAACATCAATGTATGGATGCACATATTTGGGGCAAAGCTGTCCTCTGATGATCCAGTTACCTTTCTCCTTTAAAATTACAAAAATTTTTTATAGAAAATGTTTTTCTTTACCGGATCACCCAAAGTCTGTTGTCATTCATTGGATGAATTTGAATTGTCTTTGAAAAACATTTTTTCTTTAAAGTTATCAGTGAACAAAATCATCCTTTGATATTTTGGGGAAAAATCAGTGAAAATTTCTTTGAAAGTTTAAATATTTTTCAAGAAAAAATAACTTTAAATTATTATAATCTGCTTTTATTACAGAAAAGTCAGTAATGTGATAGAAAATAACTTTGTTTTTATTGCTGTTGTTGTGTTTTGTTGTTGTTGTTCTCTTCCTAGCAAAACAATGTAAGGCCTCTCACTAGACCCCAGATATGTATGGCTTGTTGTATTAGAAAATAAATTTTTAAAAAACCCAAACTAATGTTCATGTGAGTGTGTATACCCTTACAATATATTTTTCAGGTTTTTCAACTGAAAACAATTTAGAGTAATGACACCCAATATAAATGGATAAGCCTCCCATAGAGCTTTATCTTCCAAATGACTAGTTTCTGAAGAGTGAGCTGAGACATCTTCTCTTAGAAAGAAATCAAGGAAGGGATGGAGAATGAGAGATAAGAAGGAAATAAGCAATGAAATGAGGAAGGAAGAAAGTAGACAAGAGAGAAAGGAAGGAAGAAATTTGACTAATGTTTTTTCTCATTTGGGAATGGAGACAGGTTAAAGCACCTTTTTCCTGAGGGAGCCAGTTTTTCTTCCAATTTCCCCTTTCCATTGTAGTCCATCTTGTCATTCTCTCACCCCCATCATATTGAATATTTAGCAGATATACATTGTCACTATGAACCAATCTGTGCATGAAGATAATTAATTCAACTACTGTACAGTCCAGCTTAGCCATGAGCAGGTAGTTTAAGAACTGTGAAAAAAAAAGGAACTGTGGATGCCAATCATGCAGGATTTTCTCTTTCCCATCTAGAAACCAAAATGAGAAGCTCTTTTCTGTTAACCTTGGCTGAGAAATGTAAGGGAAGGTCCTGACTGGCCCTGGTCATGTACAACTCTACTAAATATTGTTGTGAGCATAATGGAACTTGATCTGGATGGAAATGACTCACAGACCCTGTTATCTGTTTCTGGTAGGTTAGTGTTAGTTAGTAACTACCATAGCTCAGCAATGCAAGATCTACATGGAAAGGATTAAGTTATAAAAAAAAATGGAGAAAAAATATGGAGCTCTCAGTATCACCAAATGCCTACTATTTATCTGATAAATAGGATTGTGTTTCTCAGTAATATCACCCATAATTTATCTGCCCCTTAATGTGTATCAGCACACCTTTTTACTTGGAGTATCTTTATTTCAACCAGATATTTATTGAGTAGAAAAAGAAAGTACTCTCGTTTTATAGGTAGCATATTGAAAGTGAAGTGGACTTAAAAAAAATCTCAGAAAATTTTCTCATGTGTAGTAAAATAAGTTTAGAACATATTTTCCTTAGTATTTAAAGAATTACTACCTATGGAGCAGAGTGATAAATAATCATTTTTATTGATGTATAAGCATCTTTTGAATGTAAGGTACTAGTTTATTCACTAAGGGCTTATATTCACTGTTCTCTAAAAAGATAATGAAAATTGTAAACGTAGATTTTCTTGACTTTCTTGTAGGAAAAGACCAGCAACACTTCAGAGAAAAATATGCAGAAAGAAAGAAAGAAAGAAAGAAAGAAAGAAAGAAAGAAAGAAAGAAAGAAAAGGAAGAAAGAAAACAAGGTTGTTGGAAATATTTATTCTCAGTACAAATTATATTGTTGAGGGCCAGTCCTAAGGCAGGGCATGTTTGAGGCTAGGAAAATCACCAAGCCTTCTCTCATTGTTTTAATGAACAGACTTTAGTTATAGATTTACAGGAAAATGAAGCACCTAGTACCATGTTCCCATATGCCTTCTCTTATTCAGAGTTTCCACTATTTTTTCTTTGTATATTACTGAGAAACATTTGATGTAAGCACAAAATCAAAATATTTTGCCAATAGTGATGATATTAAATAATTATTGACAATAAATAGTTTAATTATTTATCAAAACACTAATTTTACACTTTTTAAAGCATTGACAAAGAATAATGTCAATTTTCACCATGATGGCATCTTACAGAGTAGATTCACCACGCCAGAAGTCCTTGTTCTTTACCTCTTTAGCATCTTCTACTCCCCCTGATTTCTTGGCAATGTTTAACATTTTTAAGTTTTAACTTTTCCAGAAAGTCATAAATTTGGCATCCCACAAATATAGCATTCCAGACAATATATTCTTTCTGGTAATATGTATTTATGATGCCTCCATGTGTTTTCATGTTTGATAGTAAATTTTATTTTTTTAAATTTTGAATGACCCTCCAGTGTATGGATGTATCACAGTGTTTACATTAATAACAGGTAAATAACAACTGAAGTCTCTCTTAGCTGCTTCCTGTTCGTGGCAATCATGAATGAAGAAGCTGTAGACATTTGTATGTGGGTTTTTTGTGGACATAGTTTTCAGTTCCATTGTATTAATACTGAGAAATATAATTAGTGGGCCATATTAATTGTATATTGTGATTTTTAAGAAGCTACCCAAACTGTCTTCCAGAGTGGCTATCGAATTTTGTTATCCCAACAGCAACGTATGAGAGTTCTTCTTGTTCCCCATCTTTGCCAGCTCTTGATATTGTCAGATTTGAAATTTTGTAAATTTTTATAGGTGTGTTTAATTTGTGATTCCTTAATGACATATAATATTCAGCCATCTTTTCCTATGCTTTCCAAAGATACTTTTTTTTAGAAACATGTTTATTTCTTTCATTCAAATTTAAAACAATTTTATTAGGGTAATACTAAAATACAATAAACTATACATATATAATTCACACTTTGTCATGATTGGACATACCTATTTACCAGTGTAACAGTGACCATAATCACTGAACATGAATATCAATGGCATCACCATTTCCACTAGGAAATACAAGAAAATCCAAATTTCCTTCAAGAAACATACAGATTATTTTTGGTCCCCTGTTGTAATTTATACCTCTTACTTCCTCTTCCTACCAGGGGAAAAAAGATAAACCAAACCAAGACAAAACAAAACAACAACAATAATACAGACTGACTTTGTATTGTAATACATGATACAGTAGATTGTAAATCACACAAATTGACTGTCAGAGCCTTAGTCTGCATAGATGTTGACCTTGGAACAATCAGTCATTCCTCAAACTAAGTGTACTCATCTGTAAGACCAGAAGTCTTCCAATCAGGACTCAAGATACTGGAAAGATAAGGACAAAGTAAATAATGAATCAACAATACTGCCTGACACAGAGAAGGCTCTTGAATTCTGGTATCCAGTGCAACCATTCATGCTTTAGTTTTGTGATGCAGAGTACATGTGGGAGACTATAACTTCATAGTTTCTTTATTTTATTTTATTTTATTTGTCCTGTTTAGATATGCATGATGACAGAATATATCTTAGCATATTACACATACATGGAGTATGACTTATTGTATTTAGGATTCTATTTTTGTGGATCTACATAATGCAGTTACTCTGGTCATGTGTTCAAATACAAAGATAAGGAAGTTATGTCCAATTCCATAGTTGATTTCTGTCACCTCTAGCTATAATTGTATAGACTTCAGTGTTTTCAAGATTTTTTTTCTTATTGGTGTTATTGAGGTTGAATTCTCATAAGAGTGTCCATCAAAAAATAAGTTAAGTAGTGACATTTACAATGTTGTGGTTTAATTACCAAAATTACCTTCTTTTAAACATTTTAATTACTGAAAATAAATTATGTAATCTGTTAATCAACCACTCACTTACATGCCTTCCAAGCCCCTGGCAACCAACTCTCTCCTTTTTAACTCTATGATTTCCAGTTTTGAATATATAATATAAATGTAGTTATAGCACAGGTAAAATTTCATGTCTGATTTTGTTTACTTTTCTTAATATTTTTGAGATTTTATCTACATGGTTTCCTGTTTCAGTACTTCATTTTTATGGCAGAGTAATAATATTCATACATATATATAGATGCTATATAGAGATATATATTTGTTTATATGAATATATCTATATGTACATGTGCTTACTCAGACATGGATACATATAAATACATAGACACATTTGTTTATCATTTTTTAAGGAAATTTGGATTTTCATATATTTCCTGGTGGAAATGGCGATGCCATTGATATTCATGTTCAAGTGTTTGAATATCTGTTTTCAGTGAACTTGGAAATATAGCTAGGAATGAAATTGGTAGGTCATGTGGTAACTCTATGTTTAAAATTTTAGCAATCATCAAATTTATTTCTATACCTACTATACCATTTTATATATTTAACAGAAGTGCATGAGTCTTCCCATTTTTCACATGGTGCCCAACACTTCTATTTTTAAAATAATGAAGGTATTCTCTTGTTCATGAAGTACTCTTTCATGTTATTTGTTGGATTTCTGTTGTTCAGGTGTTGTTGTAGTAGTTTTGGTGTATGGAAGTGAACCTTAAGGTGGTCCACCAATGAGACACATCTCCTACCTGTTTTGTTCACAAAGTCTCACTAAGTTACCCAAGGTTCCCAAAAACTTGCAATACTCTTGCAGTCTCTCTCTCTCTCTCTCTCTCTCTCTCTCTCTCTCTCTCTCTCTCTCTCTCATTGCCTAATGATTGGCTTTTCTATTCAAGACGTTTTCCCTCTCTCAGGGTACATCATTAGAAATGGCTCTTTTTTTTTCCAGGTGTAGAGCCAAAGACTTTTGTAGTTTGAGACCACCTGACTGAGGCTAAGTGGGAAATTTCACCAGCTGGATAAGCTGCTGGCATTCCTGCATTCCAGGTAGGTAACTGTGCACATGTAGTGCTCTGAGCTAGTAACTGGTTAAAACCTGAATAATGAGAAACTTAGAGATTTCTTGAGACTGATTCAAGTTTTCCTTATACAAGTCTCTAATTCAGGGTCTACTTTCTCTGCAACTCTACACCCAACCCCGTTCCATCTCATCTGACCCCACTCCTCCACCAGGATCCTTTCTTTCCTGAATTCCTACAGCATTTAGTATCTCACTCCAGGACTTGGCAAGCCCCCCTTAATCTGCTACTGGGTTGATTAGTGTGCATTTACCTCAGCAGTCCAGCTATATTGTTTGGATCCGCAGGATGAGTCAACATTGAGCATTTCTTTTATAATTGCCTGCTGGTACTTTGTGTTGAATTGACACATAGTAAAGACTCAGCAAACATTGGTTCTTGTTAATGTGTAGGATTCGATTCAAACTCAAAGGGAACTTGTGATACTCTTTCCCAGAAATGCGAATTGGGTATCAGAAAATCATAGTTGGTTGATGTTCACCAGCCTGGTATCCAACATGTACATCTTCATCACCATAGGAAAGAGGGGGTCTAGAAAAAGACCAGATTCTCAAGAATTTCAATATTTTCCCTTTAGGATGAACTAAGGTGTGTCATGAACTAATCTAGTCTTGTTATATTTTATTGCCTTTTAGAGATGGAAAGTTTTTATGTCACAGACTCAGAAAGGTTGTGTCAATGTCATATTAGCTAGCAAATGGCAGAAATAAGAATTTAAGGTACTCACCTTTACACTCAATGCTTTTTTCAACAATTTAGGGCTAGAGTGTGGCAGGAGTTCTCTCTAACTCTTGATCTTATGTTTTGGCAATCTTAAGTTAATTTTCTCACAAAGAATATTCTATTGACAACACTGTACTTATTTGTTTAGGCAAATTGAAAACAATGACAACAATGGCTCTCAGCTTGACTGTTCTTACTGTATTATTTTGAATTTTCCTTTAATCTATTCACTGTGTATATGTAAGTTTTCTCATGTATTATGGGGGATTGTTTCTCCAAATTGATGTGTCTCAGATGACTTTTCTAGATGATAATGGCTTATACCACAAAGTAGGGCATAGCAGTATATAGCTGACCACCACTGATAAAAACACAGATCCTGGGACATCCAGTAAATGCCATCTATCATCTGAACTAAGAAAGTTCCATAAAGATTAGCTTTAACCCTTCATTTGAATGAAGCATCTGATTCAAACTAAGAGTCTAAATATTCTAAGGGCTCATGAATTTGCTGCTACCATTTCTGGGAGTATGGTATCACACACTTGGTTTCCACCAAGTGTAGCCATAGTTGTGTGCTCTAAACAAGCTTTCAGAACTTCAAACTGGTGTTAAGGTACCTTGTTTAAGGAAGAGATTGCAGATCCAGCCATTGCAGTTCTATTCAAGCTGCCTGGGTCATCTTTTAATAAGGCCTGTACTGTTGGGTGCAGAGCAGGCTGAACCGTGTTGTCTGCAGGGCAGGCTGAACAGATGTTGGCTACAAGATAGTCCACGCACTCAAACCCCCCTCTGTCTGGTCCTTTATCACCTGTTTGCGTCAAGTCTGAACATGCAATCCCGCTCAAGGCTGAACATTTAAGCCCCCCTTGGGCCAACAAGGCAGCTTGCAGACCCAGAGGCCCCATTAGATTTGGGCTATAAAAACTCCCTCCTGCCAGGCCCCCTTCTCTCTTTCTCTCTCTCTCTCTCTCTCTCTCTCTCTCTCTCTCTCTCTCTCTCTCTTGCTCTTTTTGTCTTTCTTGTGCATGCTCTGTCTCTCTCTTGCTCTTGCTCTCTCCCTCTTCATCTCTCCTGTTCTCTTTTATCTCTCTCTCTCTCCCTCCCTCCCTCCCTCCCTCCCTCCCTCTCTCCTTCTTTCCTTCTTTCTTTTCTCTTTGTTGCACTGCTGCAATAAAGATCTTTTGGTTGCTCTGAGTATTGTGTTCACTTTTCTTTCATTGGTGCCGAAACCCGGGAGAGGGTTAAAACCCACTTTTGGGTTCCTCTTCCTTCGGAAATGCCACTCACCGGATGTCCTGAACCCATTTTCTTGATTGCTAGAACTCCATCCACCACCAACCTTCGATTGGTGAGTTTCCCCTTCCTGGAGTCCTAAATCCAACAGTGGTGTCAGGAGGATTTGACCGTTGATTGTCTGGCAAACCTCTTCCCCCACCTGCGGGGAGGAAAGCACCCCACCACAGCCTTTAAGGCTACAGTGGCCCTCAGGGACTCCATCCTAGGGCAGAATAGACTCCTGGGTTCAAAATTATTCCCTTCCCTTCCCAGCTGGTAGTTTACCAGCATAGGCTTTGTAGGTCTTCCTCGAAGGACTCTGTAACTTCCAGGGACACATAACAGAGAACTGAACATCACACCCCACCCAGACCTTCACAGTCTTGGTGGCTCTCCTAAAATCCTAGTCCTCACACCTTTAAGACTCGGCCACCAGAGAGAACCTTACCCTCCCCTTCCTCCCTCTTCTCCTGACTCTCTCTTTCCCCTCTTTCCAGCCCTGGAAGTCTCCGGCCTCTCCAGGAGGGGTCCTGAAAAGCCTTGGCCAAGGTCTCCCACAGCTCCAGCTCTGTCTAGGATGAGAGCTTCGACTGTCAGGATTTGGTGACGACCAATCTCTGCAGCTCGAACCTGCCACTAAGGCACTCCTGATTTTTGGCTCTAGCAGGGATGCCCCTTTTGCCAATAAATCAGTTTCCTCCTTCTCTCTTATACTATCTTTGTGTCTCCTTCCCTCTCCCTCATACTACATTTGTGTCTCCTTTGTTCTCCCCTATATTATGTTTGCGTCCTCTTCCCTCCTCCTTATACTACGTTTGCGACATGGGTAATGTGTCCTCTCTGCTGGTCAACTCTCCCCTACAATGCCTCTTAGATAACCTCAAAACCCTCTCCTTGACACTAGACATTAAACCCCCAAAATTGATCAAATATAGCACCCGGGTCTGTCCTACTTATCCCTTAGACAACCAAAGTAGATGGCCCCCCTTTTGGGTCCCTGGATCCCCCCCATTCTAAGGGATCTCTACAATTACGGTGAGCATTTGAAAAAATGGATAAAAAGCTGCTATATCAAAGCTTTCTTCTTTCTTGTGCTCTCTGTATCTCTTGCAGACCTCTGCAAATTTTTCTAGCTTGCAAACCAACACCCACAACCACTGATCCCCAATCTCCTCCTCCTCCAGACTCATCCACTACTTTTGACCCTACTGATGAATTTCCACCCTATCGCCCGGCTCAAATAGGTCCTCACCCTCAACCTTCTGCCCCAGACCCTCCACTGTCTCCCCCACCTGAACAACCTGACTTCTCCTCTCCACTCACTAGATCAAAAACCTAAACAACCGCCTTTCCTCAAACCACTGCCTCTTTTCTGAGGTAGCAGGTACTGAAGGAATCCGTTCACCCACTCACTCCTCTCTTCTTCTGTCAGCGCCCACACCAGGTCCCACCAGGTCCTCTTACCAGCTAACCCAAAGCTCAAACTAGCTGAGGAGAGCCCTTGGACCCTATCAGAGATCTGGTGAAAATGGCCTTTAAAGTTGCTTTGTCATCACTGAAAACAGGTTACTAAGAATTGTCCCTTACAGGCTTTTTGGGATATTCACTCCCATCCTCCCCTCTGCTCTACCTGTTCTACTGCTCAAGTTTTCCTTGCTAGGGAAAATCTTATTATTTTCCATCACTCTTTCCTCATTCTCAGATCCACCAAGCTGCTCTCAGCCCCACCTTCCTGTCTTCCCCTCCTTACCCAGGCCCACAGAAAAGTCTTAACTGACCTTCTCCACAAATCTTCACCATGGCTGATTTTAGGACTTTCAACAAAAGAATCTCTCCAAAAATATTAATGTAGATAAACTTCCTATTTTCCTGTTGCCCTGTTTTACTTGGCCACTGTCTGGAAAAAATCAACACTCCAGTCGCTGGACACCCCCTTACTAGTTTTTCACAAAATATGTAAACAAGGCCTCTGGCCTTGAGCTGGGGCTTCACAGAGAAGGCTACATTTCTAAGATAAGGAAGTTACCAACTGGGCTCCATGATAACAGCTGGTGGGGGGTGGGGGGTGAGGAGGAGAGAAAAGGAAGAAAAAGCTCTCCCCTTCCCAGGTGTGTTCTTGGAAGGGTTAACTTGCCCAGAACACACACACACACAAACACACAAAAACTGCTTTTTGTGAACTTCTGCAGACTGTGAACTTCTGAGCCCCTTCCCTTAAATGTTTGGTACAAAATTCTGAGACAAACTAAACTTGGGGTTCAGGGGATTAATTGATTACAACAGAAGCTGTGCCTTCTGAATCTGGCTGCAACCAAATAAAACTATTTCCCTATCTTCAGTGCTATCTTAGGTTCCTTGCCTTGTCCATCCCTACTACAATATAATTCTATATACTTAAACATTGTTCATGTTTTCATGAAATGCTCAACAGATGTGATTAATTGTGTGCTGAAAATAACAAAATATCTCATTAAAATGGAATAATTTGCCTAAATTCAGAAATTTACAAGGATTGTTTCAAAGTGTGAATAAAGAAGGAGTTAACAGGAGAGAGAAATTAGAAGGTTCTAAGTATGGATTTAATAGAAGAAAAATGTGTTTCTGGATAAGAGAGTCTACTAAGTAAATAAGAGGGTTTAAGCAAGTGATAAAGAAGGTCTGTGTATACAACTATGGTTAAACAACAACTGTTATTTTGCAATATTGTAATATGTTATTTCTTTAAAAGCTAAACTTGATTAATATAAAAACATCAATAATAATTGTGGTACTATTACTCTTCTTTGTATATTAAATGCGTCCATATTTTCCAGGTACATGTCTTTAAGATAGAAGCTTTAAAAAAATTATATCAAGCTGGTGTTCTCCAAAAGGTTGCATGGTTATTATAAGCTTATAAAAATAACATATTGGAGATTTATTTATATCATTTAATGTTCTAATCAATAAGATTAATATAAAGTTCTATACACTGGGTACAATTTAAATGTAATATACTGTATTACCTAGTATTCATGTGACATCAAGCAACAACATATAAACTTTATAAAATGATATTTAAAAACAAAGATCAATTTGATAGTAGAACACTTTACCTAAGATTTATAAATCTTAGCCTTACCTGAGATAAGGCTATGCTTCCCATCTTATTACATGTCAGAATGACTCCAAAGTAGGCCAGACTTCAGCTAAAGCCCAATACTCTTAATTTAGGGTGAAAATGACTTTGCTGGATGTTTATGATCAAGACTTAAAGTTAAATTAAAATGGCCAAGAAAACCAATATTTGGTTCTGGCCCTCTGAGTCAGTCTGAATCCAGGGAACAGGGAACTTCTCTAAAGAGCTTTGCAACTCTGGGCCACATAACCTCCTGGTCAGGGAGATTATTGAGACCACTGGAGAATGAAAAGCTAATCAGTGCACTTGTTGTGAACAGGAGGGTCGTTGGAGACAGGAGACATCCCTGATACTTCCAAGGGAACCCACATGATCAAGCAAGACCTGGACCCATCCTAGCACAAATGGCACTAGCAAAACTAAGAAGCTGCTCTCAAGTTCCCCCATGAGGGACCCCTATGGGAACTCAGCTGACACTTAACAATAGACAGAAACAAAGTCAATTTTGACCAACATGATCTTAAACACCTACCAAAAACCAGTTAAGCCAAAACACATCATTCCTGGGAGTAATAAAAGACAAGAACAGCTAGAAAAGAGGAGACAGCAAATAAGCCAACAGGCTCCATGGGGAATGTTCAGTCAAGTATGGCCTTGGCTCCTCCCCCTCACAGGACTCCTATTAGTCCTCTCTAGGTTTCTCCTAATAGGACCATGTCTATTAAATTGCCTACAGAAGTTCATGCAAGATCAGATACACAAATTCACCACAAGCTGGTCAATCAACTACTTCTTTAAGACTACCAGCCCTGATGCCCAAGATGGAGACCTATGATTCATGACCAACTCCTCTGGCTCCAGAGACTCTGTGCCCATCTAAAACCCTCTCTAACCCCTTTTTTCAGTTTTTGCAACCCCTCTTTAACTTCCTAGGAATGAGAACTACTCTCCAGCAGGTCCACTCTGCTTATTCTGTCTGTTCTACAGTATCCCCACAAGGAAGCATCAAACCTAAACTCCCCACACCTCAGATGAGGAGCCACTAGCCAGGCAAAGACTGGTAGATCAACTTCACTCATGTGCCTAGGCACAAAAACCTTTGCTACCTACTTACATTGGTTGATACTTTTTCAGGTTGGATAGAAGCCTTCCCTACATCCAGGGAAATTGCTGACACTGTCACCTCCATCCTCATCCAGCAGGTCATTCCCAGGTTTCAACTTCCCACTTCCATCCAGTAAGACAACAGTCTGGCCTTCACTTCTCAGGTTGTTCAACTAATCTCCAAAGGTCTCAACATCACTTGGAGGCTCCACATCCCCTATCAACCCCAATCCTTGGGTAAGGTTGAGAGGCCTAACGGCATTCTCAAGGATCATCTCACTAAACATGCTATTGAACTCAGGCTCTTCTGGCCCAATCTCCTGCCATTGGCCCTCACCTGAATTCAGGTAGCCCCAAGAGCTCCCTCAGGCCTGAGCCCCTTTGAGCTACTCTCTGGGTGCCATTTCTTAATCAACCAAAGCTTTCCAATCACTCCTCCTCCCCTTGTGTCCTACCTGCCTAATCTCACACTTCTATGCAAACTCCTAAGGGAACATGTAGACCGGTGCCTTCCTGTTCCATTCATTGCCTCAATCCTCACACAACCACCAACTGAATTGGACCCTCTTCAACTGGGTGACTCAGTCTTACTTCAGGAACTGCATTCTCAATCGTTGGAAGCTCAATGGATGGGACCCCATACAGTCATAGTTATTACCCCAATGGTGGCCAAGCTTTTGGGCCACTCCCCTGGTACCATGTCTCCCACCTTAAAAAGGCACTTGTTCCAAATGTCCAGTCCTGGACTTCCACCATGCCCACTAAACTCAAAATTTCTCACCAACCCTCTTCTTCATCATTATTCTCTCTCAAGTTTTTATCTCAAACCACAGATACCACTTCTACATCCAAGCGACATGACACCAGGATGACACCACCCACTCTCAGTTTATGGGTCAAGGCAATTGCCCTTCCACTGGATACAATCAGGCTGTCACCCTTAACATTACTGGATTCAACCAAGCCACCTCCAATACTTCCTAGAGTCCCTGCTACAGGAACAGTGGCTGATACCAAGAATCTCCTCCATACAGGACTGGTTTGATGCCATCGAGGACTTGTGGCTTCAAGGAACTTTTATGGACTTTACCCCTACTACAGTAGTTGTCTGTAGCCACTGAGTGTTATTTCTGGCTGCCCTGGTGTTCTCAGACCTGTTCCCCAAACATTCCTCCACTTCGCCTTCTAGGTCCAATGCCTCCCACCATTAAGCAGGAAGTAGACAGAGGACTTTACGCCGTCCCCCATGTCACTTAGAAAAACAAAAAGGGAGGAATGTTGGGTGCAGAGCAGGCTGAACTGTGTTGTCTGCAGGGCAGGCTGAACAGATGTTGGCTACAAGATAGTCCACGCACTCAAACCCCCCTCTATCTGGTTCTTTATCACCTGTTTGCATCAAGTCTGAACATTCAAACCCACTCAAGGCTGAACACTCAACCGCCCCCTTGTGCCAACAAGGCAGCTTGCAGACCCAGAGACCCCATTAGATTTGGGCTATAAAAACTCCCTCCTGCCAGGCCCCCCTCTCTTGCTCTCTCTCTCTCTCTCTTGCTCTCTTTGTCTTTCTTGTGCGCACTCTCTGTCTCTCTCTTGCTCTTGCTCTCTCCCTCTTCATTTCTCCTCTCCTCTTCTCTCTCTCTCTCTCTCTCTCTCTCTCTCTCTCTCTCTCTCTCTCTCTCCTTCTTTCCTTCTTTCTTTTCTCTTTGTTGCACTGCTGCAATAAAGATCTTTTGGTTGCTCTGAGTGTTGTGGTCACTTTTCTTTCATGTACCACAACATGTGTCACCTGGACTCCAGAGAATTCTTAGGCTTGTGATTCTTCTGACTAAGTGGGTCACAAGAGACACTCTCTTGGGAAGCCACGGTCAGGCAGGCAGTTTGGTCTCCCTTGAGGTCATCTGTGCGCACATAGTGTTCATGCATGTGTATGCATCTGGTTGCTTCTGCACACAATCACCCAGTGACACACTGTGCTCATTGAAGCACAAAAGGGGCTGTACTTTTCACAGTCTTATTGCAAGCTGTGTCCGAGTGAGGGAATTTAGTGGTGCAGCACTGGCATTCAACGTCCCTTGAAAATCAAGTCAAATCAGTGCAGAGAGTGATTTTGGTCTTTTTGTCCTCTCCCATTTCTTTATATTAAAAAAAAAATTGCAGAAGTATTTTTTAAGCCACTTGTTTAAAATCTTAATAAAGACAAGTGAACTCATGGGCACAGAAATGATTAGATGACTCAAGAGTTATTATACAGATGCATAAAACAAGTTCTAAATGCATGCAGAAGTGGCAAATTAGGCAATTCTCATTTTAGAAATAACTGTGTTTGTTGTAAGTTCTTTGTGGCTAATGGCATCCCACTGCAAAATTTCCTGGTGTCTCAATGACCATGACTTAGTTGTAATATAAGGATCTATCATGATTGATGTTTTCTGTTTTATAAGAATATTGCATGACCAATGTTCCACCCTTTATTTCCTTAGAACACTGAGGCCCTCCAGAGGGTTGCCTGACTCAAAGCAAGACTCATGTGTACCTAGTTGGCAGGAAACCAAGAACTGGGCACAGGTTCAGAATCCAAACAAGTACCCTCTTTGGAGGACTAGGACCCTAAGCCAACCAGTGCAGGATGTGTGATGTTGGAATCTTTTACCTCCCTTGGGACCGTGGCCATTATTGGGTGTTGGCTGAGGTGGCCTCATGGGTTCTTCCAGAGCATTTCCTGGCTGGATTGGGGTTTGCCGGCTTTTAGCCTGTGCGTGGGCTTTTGACCTTAGTCCCGCCTAGGGTTTAACCTGAAATCTGCCTAGGCCCTTAGTGATAGTGACGTAACTGCTCTTTATTGGTTCTTGGTACAGTCTCTTCTTACTCACTCTTTCTATTACTATATATCCTTGTCCCTGACACAGTAAAGTTGAGATTGCTGCACCTCTATGGTTGACTCAACTCCCGACTCGGTGTGATTCTTGGCCAGGCTGGGTGGTGGGACGGGTTGTGACACTCACCCTCTCACTCAGATAAGGGAAGCACCAGCTGGTCTCCTGCATTCCCCAAACCTTTGTCGGAGGGCGGTTCTGACACTGTGAGACCATCTGCAATACTGTAAATGAAAAGCACTTCATCATGTAACAACCAACTGGGCTGGATTTTACAGCAGTGCCCAATCACTCTGAGCCATGTGGGAAATAACTGTAGTGTTAACACAGGAGCCAGTATGACCCTGCAGGTGCACTTGGGGAAAGGCCCAGGAGACTTGCATGAGGGTGTAACTCAAGCAAACTTAGGTGAAGGCAAATTATACAAAAAGGTCTTTCATCTATAAGGGGGAGCATGCAGGGGCTACCTTCTCCTTGCTTTGGGCTCACTCCCCGGACTCTATGAGGCATTTCTTCATGGAACTTGGAAGTCTTTATACTTCCCAAATGTCTGGAACAGCAGGTTTTTCATCATTTCTTGCCTGAGATCTGGCACCCTCCTGGGCCTCTGTCTCACCAACAGCAGCCTCTACCCCAGAGACCTGTTATCTGCTGACAGCTGGGAAGGAATAGGCAAAGGCATCACAAATCCTATTTTGTCACAAGCTCTCCTGAACCACGGAATGAGCCTGTTGTCTCAGGAGTGCCCATAGTGGAGGTGGTAATGGCATTGCAATTCTTCACAATCTGAGGTATCCTAGTGCTGCCAGGAGTCTGCTTGAGTAACCTGAGAAGCTACACCATGATTTCCATGATGTCAGTGATATTTCATGTGCATTTCTCTATAGGAAGCAGAGGCAGGAGCTGCTCCATGCTCTCCCTGCTCTTCTTGTTGGATTGGTGTTGGACTGACTGTGGGACACTTTAAGCACATAGCAAGTAGAAAAACTACATCAGTGTCACAGTGTAGCCTCCAGCATTAGAACTGGAGTAACCAGCTATGGAGGTGAAAGCGATGAAGGGCCCATCTGTGTTGTCAAAGAGCAACCTCTGCTCACACAGAAGCAAGATTCAGGAATCTCGCTTTAAAATCAGCAGCATTAACCATGTTTTAGAACTATTTCTTCTGTCCAATTTGATCATAATTTACTCATGCTCTGAAAAGTATTAAAATGTACTTCAACTTTTCTCTAATTGTTTTTATATATAAATCCCTGAGAAGATACTTATCTACTTGAAATTTGCTTTTAGAGTTAATAAACTTTCTGCATGGAAGCAGAAACCCCAAGCCTGTGCCATCTGTGCTGTCACATGTCAGGAGAGTTGTAGACCAGGCCACCCTTTCTAAAAGCAGGGTAGGGTGAGGTGCTGAGATGCAGAATCCCAGCACAGGAGCATGAGGTGCATGATGCTCACTCATACTTGGGGGCTCAGAGGTCTTGACCTAATAGGGTATCAGGGCCACCATAATGCTTCTTAGGAACCCTATTTTTCTGCTTTTTTTTAGACCTCAGGACAGCTGGTGCCAAAAATGAGCAAGGAGTTTAACCAAATTGTGTGAAGAAAATGGACCAAGAAAGAAAAGGAACAGAGGAAGAAAAGAGAAAGTGAAGAGGATTTTAGGAACTTGGAAGGTGGAGGGAAGACTGTGGTAGGTCACCACTCATCAGCACCTGTCCCCTGGAAAGATGATGAATGGAGGGCAGAAAGTCTAGGACTAGATGCAGCTGTTCAAAGAAATAAAAACACAGCAAATAATGTCAGTTGGACTGCCAGGGAGACCAGGGGCTATTTTTCTCCATCTCAGGGATCATAAAATCACATCTCTGTGAATCCCATACCCAGAAAGAGGTCAACTTAACAATGTTGCCTAAGAACTGACTGGCCCACCTGAGCCCCAATACTCCTCAGGTTGACCTAGGGACACTACCAATCTGTCAAGCATGGGCAGGAGGATTCCGCTTGAGGATATCTGCCCTTGTGCTCCCACAGATCCCTAACTTGAGAGAGGTATGAGTCCAAAGATCAACTGCTGAAAAACATCCAAACTTTGCTTCTTGACATCGTGCACTGCCCACCCCCCCAAGCCTAGGCAGAGTGTCCACCTGCTGTACTGCAGCCCTCTCAGAAGAGACTAAAGAATAAGGGGAATCTCCTCCTCCTTAGTGAGAAGAAAAGGGAAGAGACATTGTCCTTGAAGTGTAACAACTTTACTACCAAATATGCTTCCACACAGCCAGACTGAGAAGTGCTGGGCACCTGATCCAGAAGCCACTTGGACCCCACCTGTGGATATCAAAGAGAAGGACTTCCCAGGTAGCCTGGAAGTGATTTGATTCTGGAGAGAGGAACTGGAGAGAGTTTGCACCAGGCTCTGCACCAACTCTTCCTGCACTTGGCTCTTTTGGGATTCACAGTCACATTCTTCTGTCCCTAACCTACATCACAGCTAAGAACTGTCAGAGCTCTCCCAAGCATGTATCATTCTCCTCACTTCATGATACTCATCAGATAATGATTGCCTCCACCTAACAGGAAGCTCAACTTCAAGTCTGCCAAAAAAAACTGTTGTGCTGACTCAGTTTGCTGATTTAGTGGATTTTCTAAACGCATGTATCTTCTGAGCTATTCTGTGGACACCAGCAGTATTATTGGCTATGCCTCAGGCCGGTCAGGCATATTCTATGCATCTGTACAAAACTAGAACAAACATGAAAAAGAAGTCCCAGGTCACACACCTCACAATAACTCAGAAACTGAAGAAATCACCTGCCATACCATTGACAGTCCTCCCATCACTGGAGACTCTGACAATGGGTTGTGGTGAGGTAGAGGGCTGGATGGGATCAGGAATGTGCATTTCTGGTCAGGTAGCAGCAAAGAGCCATGGCTTGTCAGGGTGGGGCTCCATTCCATTCCTAGTGCCCATATACCATGGTGCTTAACAGGCAGAATTATTAGACAATCTGCTGGCAGCCAGATGCCAAATTAGCCAGAGAAGAATCTGCCTAACACTAGCTGTTCCAATGACAATTAGGCATTCTTACAAAGTTGGAGCTTCTTGTAGGAACTCAGGATGGGTGTGTATGAAGAACAATCTCTAAATCAGTGAGAATAGAATCTGCAGTTCTCAACGCAGGCTGCAGTGTAGTCTCGTGGGAACTCAATCACTGATGTTCAGTTCCCCCAGAGCAACACAACAAGAGTCTCTGCATTAGGAGTAAGGGTGGGAAATGTTGCAAAGCTGCCAGGTGATCCCCAGGGCATCCAGTATTGAGAATTACAAAACAGAGGCCATTTGGCACTGCCTGGCTGGGCCCTCAGCTGATGAGGGAGGGGCTTGAGGTAAGACTGGTGAAGCTATGTGCTGAGGGCCATTGCCAAGTAGGAATGACACATCGAAATTTCCTTGCCAGCGTACGCCATGTTAAATGGACTTGCCTTAGAAATTCTGCTGTGACATTGCATGTGTCTTTGAGAAAGGTGACCCTGCTCAAGGACCAGGGTGGATCCAGGTTTAAGGTGTATCCTGCAGGTTTTAGGAAGTATCCCGGTTTAAGATAATTTGGGGTTAAGGTGTTCCTGGTTCAAGACAATCTGGGTTTAGGGAAGTTCCAGGTTTAAGGTTATTGCTGCTGGGAATAGGGCGTTCCTGCTGCCTGAGTTCCCGTGGAATTCAGAAAGTATTTGGGACGTGAATTGTGCGGGCAGAACTGGGATTTCCCAAGAACGTGTGTAGAGGCCGGTGTGAGTTCGGGAATAAAGAATTGCTGTTTGAATCTACAAGGTGTGAGTGGCTCGTGATCTTGTGCCCAGCCAAGACTGCGGCAGCTATGGATTCCATAGACATGGTATGAAGATGCCACAATGCCACGGACACATTACAACTCCAAAGATAATGGAGGTCATTTGCAGCCCTATTCTCCAAGGTGATGTGACCAACCTCAACTTCTAAGCCATAGGGGTGTTCCAAATCCAACAAACATTGGTAGTTCTAAAGGTGGGTCCAGGATTCTGAGGCATTCATCCTGGTGCCTTTCTGGGATTTAGGAGAAATGTGCTAAATCTGATTTTGCAGCATGGTATTTTTATCTCAGTAGTCTCTCCAGCCTGGGTGCAGCCTTATGATCTGTTAAGTTGGGAATGGATAGTGTGAAATCTTTGATAAGCTCCACACCCAGAAGTGCCAATAGGAAGCAGCAAGGAGAACCAAGTGCCAGCCCCTGCCTGCATCATGAGACAGACAGGTACATGTCAGCATGAATCCAGGGTTATTGTAAAGAGTTTTCAAACTGTGTACAATAGTTTCAATTCATGTCATCAATATTTAAATTAACATTTAAATAAAGTGCATATGTGACAGATACTTTAAAATCCACTAAAAATTTCTCAGTGCTTTGGAGATAAAAGCATAGACAGAAAACTCCACTGAGAGCTCAGGACCCAAGCAAATCACATCTGTGTCCTGCCAAAGACCTCACATCCTGGAAATTTTATAAAGCTGGCATGAGGATGAACTAAACATCAGGGACAATTACCCAAGGAAAAATAAAGGTAAATTCCACTTGAGCCTGGAAGAGACGGCTGCCCTGAAAGTGCCAAATACTCTTAGAAATTTGCTCAAACAACTAACTTTATACTCAACTGTAATCACCTGTTTCTAAAAATCATCCTCCTGCCACTTCAGCAACTTCATCACTCTGGTTTTCTCATCCTTTTTGCATAGTTCTTACCTTTTAAGAATATACAGATTTGACTTATCTAAGGGCATATGACTTAATTTTCTATTTCTACTAATCACTTTTTAAACTTACCCCTCTTATTAAAATTCAAATTTTTTCTTATAACTAGTTAAAGATTTACTAAGTGGTGCATCCAAAGTCTCTGTTTAAAATGAATCTAGCAAGAAATGCAAGTTTATTTATGCATTATTTCATAAATTTTGACAATGATTTTTATTATTACTGTATGGCCAAGAGAGATTTAAAATAAGATACACTGAAATCTGAATTGTTTCACTTGATCATTTTGCTGAAAAAATCAAAGCTTCCATCAAATAAAAACAAATATACACCTCAATTAATCAAATTAATAGGAAAAGATAGTGCAAATTTGCACCCACAATTAGATGGAAAAGGTAAAAGCCAAAACCAATGGTAAAAAGACAAAGAACCCATGAGTTCTGTGTGTATCCATACAGCCACCACAAATATTTTAATCCAAGGATCTTGGGGCACATGTATTTAAACTTCTTTAAATACAAAGGGCCACATCACCTGTAAAATAGTGCAGACTGGTGAATAATGAATAAAAATACAAAATAATGCAAAAATACTGCCTTTTGATAAATTGGTTTTTAAAAATTTCTTAATTGAGGTTCTATAAATGGTGACATTTAGGTAAATTGTCCTTTAGGTGTATTGATTGCTAGGAGAATGGGTGTTAGACAAATCAGTTTGTATTGTTCCCAGTTAGAAACAGCTTCATCACCTCCTAGATGCTGGGAAGAAGTCTGTTAGGAGAGGCTGTGCAGCACTGGCTGAGTGCACTGTAGGAGCCCTGTGCATCCTTCTGTGCACCCATCTTGGGGCCCCCTCCCCTGTGTTTCTCCCCATCACTGCATGTCTCAACTTCTTGCATGACCCCACCCACCTCCTAGCTGGGGCTCTGCACCAAGTCCACAGCTGCTAGCCTGACACAGGTCCTCTGCTCAATAGACCCCTTCATGTCCTTTTCCTCCAGCATGGTGCCCATCCCTTTCCTTCTGTGCTTCTGCCTGGTGCTTCCTCTGTGCCCCTTCTGCCTTCCTCTTTTCTTTCTTGGACTCTTGTCCTGCCACTTGGGGATCTGCAGGTGGGTGCTGTCTTGGTGTTGCCCTTCTGGTCCCCCTGGAAGGTGGGTGCTTGCACCTTGCTGATGTGGATGCTGAGGACCACCACACCTGGCCACTCACTTCTCTGATGCAGGAGCTTGTGGGGCAGGAGGCTGGCCTTCCACCTGGCAGAAGCTGACCCCTGGGCCCCTGGAAGGTAAAGAGATGGGGTGCTGACTCTTGGAACCTCCTCTCTGGAGGCTCTCATGGGCTCAGAAGTCTGCTATTGTTGTTCAGTGCCTTCCTCCTCATCCCTCTCTTGGGCAAGGGTGTCCTGGTTTTCCCCTAGCTGCTAAGATTTCCTTACTACCTGCTGCCTTTTTCCCCACAGGAAAGGTCCCCAGGGCTCACAGTTTGGCAATGATGGCCACAGTTGGACTGTAAAAGCTTATGCTCATCCTGATCATATGGTCTAGGATGCTCCCATCCTCCAGGCCCCAGTTGGAGTGCTAGGTCAGCATGGACCACACAAACTCAGTGAGTCTCTGCAAGCATTTTTGGAGGTTGTAGGCTTCAGAACGTCCTCAGAGGCCAGCAGCAGCTCTAGCCTGTACTTTTCCCCAAACTGTTAGGGAGAGGGTTGCGCGCAGCCTCCACCCAGCCTATGTAAGCGGCTCACTTCTGGAGGGATATTTCATGACGGGTCTCCCTTCCATGTACATCTGCCCCTGCATCAGGACTCTGGCACACTCCATCTAGCCCTACATGGTGACTTCATCATGGCAGTGAAGCTGAGCATGTCCCTTCTTTCAAGATCAAGACCAGAGAAATAGTTCAACAGGTAGTTGGTGATGGTGGGGTGTCCTGCAGGCACAGCTGTGATTAGGGCCATGTTCTCCTCATTGCCTTGCCAGTTGATTTCTTATGGGCGCACTCTGCTAAGGTCACCACAGTGTCCACAAAGCAGACAACAAAAAGGCCCATCAAGCACTGCAGTTGGTCCCCTGCACCTGCTCATCTCGAGGACCCCACTGCACCAGTGCTTGAAGGAGCCCTCAATCCTTGGCACAGCCAGTGCACAGGAAGGTGGCCTCCTCCAGGACGTCCTCCAGGGTGCTGTCCATACTCACCATACTGCATTTCTCATCACTTTCAGAAAGATAGAAGGAATCATCAGAAGTGATTCTGTGGGTTTCTGCCAGAGTATTCTTTTCTTCACATTTTAATTTGTCTGAAATTGGGATGTATCTCATTACCACCAACCAGTTGATAGTCACAGAATTATCCCAGATTGTGCACATGTGAATTACAGCTTATAGTGATATCCCCTTGACTGATCTGCATGTCATTAATATCAAAAATGCCAGGTTTGACTGGCATTGTAAAATGGCTTCAAAAATATTACCCTATTACTCAAGTTTATTATATATGCAGAAAAGCATGGAAACAGAGCAGCAGGGTAGAAATTTGATATTAGTGAAACAAATACTCAGTGTTAGCAGAACTGATCACCATTTCATATTTGAGACATAACTTAGGAAGATAAGCACAAATAGATGAAGTTGAATTATATTTTGTCAGTGAGGCCTTGCAAAAGGTTGTCTATCTCATGCCAATCAATGAAGTTGAAGACAAAGAAAATTACTGTCTCATATGTGAGACAGTGCAAGAAGGTTCAGAGGAGAAATGACTGAATGCTTGTCTTGATCTAATCAGTGAATTAGTTGAGTGGTAAATTCAAGGCAGGTGGGGTGTGGCTGGAGGAAGTTGTTCATTGGAGCCATGTGTATGAGGTATACATTTTGAATATGGAGAAAAGAGTTTCTCTGCTCTCTGATCATCATGTAAGTTGCCTCCCTATGCCACACTCTTTATCCATTGATATTAAATTTATGTCTAATTAAATTTATGTCTAATTACACATGAATATTCATATTATTACATATGCTTTATATTAATGTAGTTTTATGTACAGAACTAAATTTAGGAATAGTGTAGGGTTAGACATAGGGCTAGGGAATGAAAATATATATATATCAAAAGCATGAATATTCATAAGAATGTACACGTGAAAATGTGTATGAAAATATATATGTTTTGAAATAGGCAAGGGTTTAATTTGAATCATAACACACATTTTTAATTTGCAAATGCAAAGATAAATTATATAAAACATTGATATATAAATGCAAATATACCATTGAAAATTGAATATATAAGTCAAAATATACATAAACATATTACTACATACACATTCATGTAAAATTAAGTATAGAGATATTTTGAGAGTTAATATTAAATTATAGCCTGGGTTAAAGTTAGAGAATGAATATGTAAATCAAAAACAAAAATATAATTACACATGAAAATATATGTAAATGTACATTTTTCAAATGGAGAATGATTTAATAGGAGATATAAATACACTTTTTTAAAAATTGTAAACACAGGGCTGGAGATGTGGCTCAGCGGTAGCGCGCTCGCCTGGCATGTGTGCAGCCCGGGTTCGATCCTCAGCACCACATACCGACAAAGATGTTGTGTCCGCCGAGAACTAAAAAATAAATATTAAAAAATTCTCTCTCTCTCTCTCTCTCTCTCTCTCTCTCTCTCTCTCTCTCCCCTCTCTCACTCTCTCTTAAAAAAAAATTGTAAACACAGATGAATGTATATTAATATGTACTAATACTTATGAAATGGACGTGTCTAATTAACAAAAATATTCATATTATTATATATGATGCCATATTAATATTTTTAGGTATATTGTTAAATTTAGGATTACTATTGTTTTTAGGTTTAGGGTTAGGAATTAATATATATATTGAAAATCATGAATATTCATAAGAATGTACATGATTATATTTGTATGGCAACATATATCCCTGTATATGGGTTTGGTTTTTTGGGGGGGGTTTCCAGGGATTGAACTCAGGGGCACCCTTGACCACTGAGCCACATCCCTAGCACTATGTCAATTTTTATTTAGAGAGTCTTACTGAGTTGCTTATTGCCTTGCTTTGCTGAGGCTGGTTTTGAACTCCAGATCATCCTGAAACTCCAGAGTCACTGGGATTACAGGTTTGTGTCACTATACCCCTGGTATATGTTTTGAAATAGGGAAGTGAGTCTTATAAATGCACATTTTAAAATTGCAATTGTAGAGATAAATTTTATATATGTATATACAATAATATATATGTAAATATACCATTTGTAATTGAATATCTAAGTTGAAATACACATACACATTCATATTACTGCACATATATTTATGTAAATAAGTTTAGGTATAAGGGTGTTGTGAGAGTTAGTATTAAATTATGGCTTAGGTTAGTGTTGATGTTTGGGAATGAATAAGTTTTTCAGAAAACATGAATATTAATGAGCTTATACTTGTGAAAAATCTATGAAAAAATATATAAACACATATGCTTTAAAACAGTGAAAGGTTTAATGTGAGTTCTATGAATATACATTTCTTATTTTGCAAATGCAGAAACAGAAAATATATATTAATACAAAAATATGCAAATACGCCATTGATAATTGAATATATGTATCAAAATACACAAAAACATTTATGTAAATACATAAGCTTTTATGTAAAATTAGATTTAATTAAAGGGGTATGCATAGGATTAGTATTAAATTATGGCAAGAGTTGGCAATATGGCTATGGAATGAATACGTATATCAAAAAACATGAATATTTCTAAGAATGCACATATATAAGATATATTTTTTTGAAATAGAAAAGAGTTTAATGTGAGATGTATACATACACATTTTTAAATTTGTGAATGCACAAATAAATATGCATATATAATATATATGCAAATATATTTTTGATAATTGAATGTATATGTCTCATTACACATGTATATTCACAATTTTATGTATGCTTCTATATTAATGTAGATTCAGGTATAAGGTTATATTTAGGTTTAGTGTTAAATTTTGTGTAGGGTAATGGTTAGGGTTAGTAAAAGAAATGCATATGAAAAACCAAGAATACTCATTAGAATAACTGATGAATATAAGTATGAAATATAAATAAATATATATGTTTTGAACTAGGGAAGGTTTTAATTTTTATTTATTATTTTTAAAAAATTTAGTTGTTGATAGACCTTTATTTTATTTATTTATATGCAGTGATGAAAATCAAACCCAGTGACTCATACATGCCAGTAAATTGCACTACCACTGAGCCCCAGCCCCAGCCCTGACCTAAGAGGGGTTTTAAAATGACACATATGAACACAGATTTTTAAAAATAGGACTGCACAGATTTACTATATATGAATATATACTTATACATATTCTAATATAACATTGATACTTGTATACATAATTATTTACAAATGAATATTAAAATTATTATATATGCATTTATTTAAAGGTAGGTTTAAGTATACAAGTAAATATAGGATTATTATCATTTTAAAATTTTGGTTTACACTTACATTTATCTGTAGGGAATAAATATACTTGTTGGAAACATAAATACACCTAAGAATGTGCATGGTAACATTTGCATAAAAATTAACATAAATATATGTTTTGAAATAGGGAAGGGTTAATATGAGATATAAATACAAATTTTAAATATATAAATGCAAAGATAAATTTTATATATGTACCTATAATAACACTTCTGCAAATATAAGTGATAAATGTGTATGTAAATATAAATACATAAGAGTATTCATACAAGTATATATGCTTTTATCTGAATGTAGGGTAGTTATAGGGGTAAAACAATGGTTAGTACTACATTTTGTATATATTAGGGTTAGGGAATGAATAAGTATATTGAAAAATATGAATATTTTAAGAATGCACATGTGCAATTTTGATATTTTAAAATTCTGAAGAGTTCAATGTGAGATTTAGGAAGACACATTTTTAATTTGTGAAAGCAGATATATGTATATATATGTATATAAAAATGTATATATGAAAATATACCAATGATATTTGAATGCAAGTCAAATTACACATAAAAATTAGGCAATGAATAGGTATATTGAAAAACATGTTTAATTATAAGAATATACATGTAAAAATGTGCATTAAAATACATAGAAATATATATGTTTTGAGATAGGAAAAGGTGTGAGATATATAAATACACATTTATTAATTTCCAATTGTACAGATAAATTATATGTGAACATATATAAATACTTGTGTATACAATTATCAATTGGATATTTGAATATGTATGCAAGAATATTCATATTACTATATATGCTTTTGTATTAATGTTCAATTAGAAACGGGGTAAATTTAGGATTAGTATTAAATATTGCGTAGGGTAAAGGTGAAAGTTAGGGTATGAATATATATATATAAAACCATGAATATTCAAATAATATGCATGTGAAAATACATATAAAACATATGAAAAAATGAACACAAACCTAGTAAAAAAGAATATTATATGGAGAAATGTTGACAATAACTAAAGGAAATCCACTGCCATATATACAGTTGGAAACATATATGTTTAATATATAATAATAGAAAATAAAAAAAGTACAAGGGAAAAAAAAGTTTGTCAGGTATTTTGAAGCAGTGAAGGCAAGATAACAAATGCAATCATAAAGCAAGACTCAAAATTTCCCCAAGGATTTATTGAGAATAGATGATTTGAACATAGAATTCAATTATGAGTCAACAATAAAAAATAAGTGAAAGGTCACCAGAAGTTTCAAATAAAGCAAAGACTTTTTATAAAAAGTATATATGGGGTAAAGAAAAACATTACAAGGAAAATTGGAAATGCTTTTGAGATGACAGATAACAAAGATTCAACAAATCAAAGCAATAGGAGGCTGATGAAGCAGTTCATAATTCCACCTGCTTACATTAGAGAAAAGACACAGGGACAAAATCAATGTTGACTCTGATCATGCAACTTGGGAAGCACTAATAATAATTTATTTCTAATAATAATTAAGAATTTGTTTAGAGTAGATATGTACATGGAGTCCAGAGCCAGTGGATGTAGCATATACCAACATGGGATCATAAAGAGTGCAGCACCATAGCAGGCAGATGTGCAAGTGGCCAGGAGCTGAATGGTGTCTTGCAGATGTGCACAGGTCAGCTGAAGATCTTGACTTTGTTGTCACTGAGAGGCAGGATGGTGAGGAAGAGAAAGGAAGGGAAAGGACTATTGTTTGTGCTGCTGCATCCTGGGCACATTGACCACAACCATAGAACTTTTTTTTTTTTTTTCTCTGATGTGTGGTTTGGTCTTTGGAGCATTTTTCTTCTAGGTCCACTCCCACTCTCTGTGTCACAGGCCACATTTCATAAGGTGTTCCTGGAAACTCTGGTACAATTCAGATTTTTCTTTAGTGAATTATCTGGCAAGATCATGGAGGAAAGCAATTACTTAGGCATAGACCTGAAATGAATCCTTTGTGCTTGGAAGCACCATTTTCTCTCTCTTGCATATATTATAGTTTTTAATTTTAGGCAGATTACTGGAAGTATATTAATATAGTCTTGCATAATTAAACTCCTGTTAGGAGACTCTTTTCAAAGAGTCTCTTTTGATTGAAATGGGGACTCCACTGTTCAGGTCTCCTTGAATTCTAGAAGTGCAAGAGAGTTAGGGGTGGGACAGAGTCCTTGCCTGGTGACAGCTCCTGTGAAGAGCATCTGGGGAGCCATGTTGAAGCCTGACCTGGACTAAAGCCATTTTAAGGAGCCATTCCAGAAGGAGCAATGGTTTTGGAGAAAGAAGAATGTACTTCTTTGGGAAAGGCTTGGGGAGCAGGGAAGAAAAAAGTTACTTCATTTGCAGTGTTGTTTAACAGTGTTGTCATTGAGTGCCAGATTAGAGGTCCTTTCAAACTTGGCTAGAAAGGAGGGCATTTTTAAAGCCCTTGAAGAGGCTACGTGGCAATAAACATCTCTGTTCACTCATGAATGACTTCAAGCCTCAATGTCACCATCAGGACAGAATGCGCTTTCTCACCCAGAATAACAGGCCCAGGTTCACTACATGTGCTTCCATGAACCATAACCTGCGTTGGCATGGTTCATCCTGTCTGCCTGTCTCAAAGCCCCATGATTGAGTGAGGCTTACTGTTTTCAGAAAAGCCACATGTGCCCTTGCATGGGTGCCCTGCTT
This sequence comes from Urocitellus parryii, assembly GCF_045843805.1. Taxonomy (NCBI): domain Eukaryota; kingdom Metazoa; phylum Chordata; class Mammalia; order Rodentia; family Sciuridae; genus Urocitellus; species Urocitellus parryii. The sequence continues at coordinate 113,515,209 of NC_135541.1, forward strand.
CCCTGGGAGCTGCGTGGCTGAACAGTGGGTTGAAAGAAAAGCATAAAGGGGCTGGGGTTTCTGGGCAGTGGACCCATGTACAGACAGCACTCTTGGACATTCCCACTTTTTCCTTGATTCCTGGAAATCTTAAATGCATCTTCCCTTCTTTTCAATTGTTTATCTCAGGTATTTTGTCACTGTGTTGGCAAGTGACCTAATACAAGCAAAAAGGGAGTCTCAAAATTTTCTTAAGGATGTTGTTCAGAGTAGATGATTTGACAACAGAACTAAATGATGAGTCAACAAAGTAAACCTTGTGAAAAATCACCAAAAGTTTTGAAATGAACCAAAGCATTTTAGTAAAATATACATTTGGGGGATAAAACTTACAAGGAAATTTGGAAATAATTTTGAGCAGAAGATAACTGACATTCAACCAATCAACAGGAACAGGATGCGTCTTAAGAAGTTCTTAAAGTACTGCTTCTACTTCAACTTGCTTACATTAGCAAAAGATATATGGATGGATAAAATAAATGTTGACTCTGATCATCCACCTTGAGTAGTTACAAAAACAAAATAAAAACAAACAAACAAACAAACAAAAAAGCAAGAGGGAAGAAATTAGAATAAAGTGGATGGAAAAAGATAATAAGGGCCTACCCTTATTATCTTTTTCCAGGTAAAATAAAGACAGGAGAAAATGATGACACCATAAAGAAAAATAAGAAAACAGAAAAGAATTTCTCAAAAAGTTCACTAAACTTTATGAGGACAAGACCAAGTAAGATAGAAAAGCACAATGAGCAATACCAAATACAAAAGTTATCTGAATTGATCCTATGATGTTACAATAACTTAGTACTATGTATACTCTTGTAATGATGTATGATATGAAAAACAATTATCTCAATGACAACATAAATGACAAGCATCTTGCCAAACCAATTATCAAACTTCCTCCAAGAAAAAGTGGATGCAGTGCCCAGAACTCTGGCGAGTGCTAGGGGAAGAGCAGCAATGAGCAGGCTGCAACCCAAGGTGCAGGAGCAGCAAAACACGTTTGAGGCAATGACAGGAAGGAGCCAGCGCTAGTCTCCCTTCAACACACACACTTCTGCTGCCACACCCTAGTGAGTGCAAGCTCATGCAAGGCACCTGAGGCTGCTAGGACTGCTATGTAACCTGAACATGCAGAAGGAAGGTGACCCAATACAGGTTTGGCCGCCCAAGCCTCAGGGGACCAAGTTGGTGGTCACTTCTGAAGACTCCTTCTCTTAACCCTTGTTCGCCCATTCCTGTTGCCTGGCTGGCCTGGATGACTATCTATCGCCCCAGTTCCTACACTCCATAGTGACGATTGATTAATTGGGAGAGATGGATGGCAATGTGCTCAAAAGGCTGATGAAGCTAAGCGAGAACCACCAAGGCAGAGGTTGGGAGCTGGTGGTTGCGAAGGGTTGAGGGGTGGGGTGGATGGTGCAGTGAGTGGCGGCAGCTGGGCTGACAGCAGGGGCAGCCCCCAACCCTGGGGCTGGGCAGCACCAGCAAACGCGTGCTGCTCGATTTTTTGCACACCTTTCCTATTGGAGGTTTGGTCCACCTCCTTTGATAAAACACCCAGGACAATAGGCGGAACAAAGACTCCCTGAGTCTGGAGTCCAATCTGCACGCCCAAGAGGAAGTGCGCCCTCTTGTGCTCTAGCCTCTACTTGGCTGTCATCCTCTACTTTGAATGGAGCTCATATGCCAAGGGCTCAGGGAGAACTGCACCATGACCCTAGTAGTGCAGGCACTCCATCCTAAGCCCCAGTGAGCAGACATCTGCTTGCTCAAACGTGACTGTGAGAAGTTTTCCTCTGCTTACCCAGAATTATGTTCCAAAACCAACGACCCGGCAGACATCCCACCAGTGCCACTGAGTCCTGTCACCTGGGCTGCAGCTCCAGTGGAACTGCTCTGCGCATCCAGGCAGAGGGGTCCCTTGGAGATTCTTTGGTTCTTCTACTTCTAGGGTGCCTACAATGCTGCCTGGATAGACATGCTGAATGCCTTAGGGATCACAGCCCTGTTGAATATCTCCTCCGAATGCCCAAACCACATGGAAGGATGGTACCAGTAGAAACACATCTGGTGGAAGACAACCACAAGTCCAACATGGGCTCCTGGTTCATGGAAGCCATGGAGTAAGACTGTGCAGTGAAGGACTGCCGCGGTCCAGGGATGGTGCACTGCTAAAAGGGCATCGTGTGCTCTGCTACCATCTGATTGGCTTAGCAGGAATGAGGAATGAGCATCTGAGGCTGGAGAAGGCCTTGAGCTGCATGGAACAGCTGTCCCAGGTGCTGGCCACATCCTGCCCCTCCAGGCCTGCCAGCCCTTCAGGTCCCTTAGGGGAGCTGCAAGCCCATCTCCACCCTTACCTTACAATTTGTCTTCAGCTTCCCTATCTTCCTGGGTGTGCACTCACCCTCAGCCGACTGCTGGACCTTCTCAGCCTCAGCACTACCTCCCCCAGCACTCGGAGCCACTCACCTAACCCCTAAAACCAAGGTTGCTGCCAGCAAGGGATGCAAGATCCTCTTGGGGACTGAACAATATATAAATTTGTTTCAAGAGTACATAATGAGTCTAATGTCTACTATGGCAGATGTCTTTTTCTCCATTTATCATGCCTTCTACTACTGCATAGACAAGTGCAGTTTCCCAGTCTCATCTGAAGTAAGAGTTCCAATTGGCATTGATTCTTCAATGAGATGAATTTATGTGAGACAAACCTACATGTGCATATGGGCAATTCAGGGTAGGAGTGGCATGTAGGTAATTTGTGTTCTTTTGAAGTCAGTGCATGTCCAGTGGAATTGCTCTGTGCATCCAGGAGGTAGGGTCCCTTGAAGTTGGGTTCCTGGCAGCAAGGTGTTAAGTGGCACAAGTTGTGGGGACAGTGTCCACTGGAATACTTCTGTGCTGTATTTGCACCTTCCTCCTGGCTCCATTTTTTTCTAGCTGTGCAGAATCCAAACAGAGGTCTCTGTCCTTCCTGGACATTTTATAAATTATGGAAATATCTTGAATATATCCCTTAATGTAATATAATTGCATTATATTATATAATTATATGTAATTAATTATATAATTACTGGATGGAACTCTACTCTCTGCATATAAGACCTGGCTGATGCCTTATTTGTAAAGATTGAGTTGATTGACCTAAAAACATGCCATTGCTATGTTAATGAGCTTTGATGAAAAATACCTGACAAGAACAACTTTTAGAGGAGAGATTTACTTTGTTTCACAATTTCAGAGTGTTTAGACTACCACTGGCTGGTTCCAAGGCAGAAATATTATGGGGGAAGGATGTGATGGAGGAAAGCTGCTCAGCACATGGGAGCTAAGAAGCAGAGAGAGAGAGAGAGAAGATGGGACCAGGACATATATAGCCCAAGGTCATGCTCCCTCTGACCTTCTTCCTCCCATCATGACTCACCTGCTTACAGTTACCAAACAATAGTTCATTCAAATTTTTAATTCATCAAATGGATCAATCCAGCTCTTGTAATCCAACTGTTTCACCTCTGAATATGGTTGCCTTGTTTAATACTTGAGTTCTTTAGGGGACATTTCTAGGTCCATACTATAACAATTGACTTGCACATGGTTAATATTCAGTACATTTTTCTATTATTATCACTACTGCTACATATACAGCAACTACCACAACATGTGAAGGAAGAAAGGATCCATTCATAATAGCAACAGCAAACCAAATAATTAGAAAAAAACATAAGAGAGATGTGCAAAATCCATTGGAAGGATGACTTAACATACTAAGTTATGCACAAAAAGAGACTTGAATTGATTTTTCTTAGAAAGACAATATAATTAAATTTTTTCTTCTGCCTAAAAGATTCATAAAAGACTATAATTTCAAAAGGAATATCAACATGATTTTTTTCAATTTTAGAACAAGACAAGCTGATTTTCAAAATTTGTTTAATATTTATTTTTTAGATATAGTTGGAAACAATATTGTTAAATTTATTTATTTATTTATATGTGGTGCTGAGGATCGAACCCAGGGCCTCACACATGCTAGGCAAGTGCTCTACTGCTGAGCCACAACCCCAGCCCCAAGAAAGCTGATTTTTAAAAATCAGATTGACAAAGATTCTAAGGAAAAGCAAATTTACTTACTAATGAAAATGTAGGGGAAAATCATATTTAAAAGAATTGTTATACAAAAGTGAATGAGAATGAAAAGCACACAATCAAAACCTTTGGTGGACTACCAATTTATAGGAGTACCCCCTAAAATAAGGTTTCATGAGAGACAATTGTGTTTCTTCCTCTTTTTAAACAGACTTTTAGTTGTTGATGGACACAATAACTTTATTTTATTTATTTATTTTTATGTGTTGCTGAGGATCAAACTAGGGCCTCACACATGTCAGGTGACCTCTCCACCACAGAGTCATGACCCAGCCCCAAAGGACAATTGTTTTTAGTCTAGTCAGTATAGAGTGATACTCTTGATAGTGACTGTCACAAATGGTTTATTTAGAATACTATTATATATATATAATAATTATCTATTATATATATATATATATATATATATATATATATATATATATAATTTCTAAGTAGATTACACTATTCTTTGCCTAAAGAAAAGAGCAGTCACTGATATTGTCAAGATGTTGAGTAGAGCAAAGGGAAGTATCCTAAAGATGCACTGTTTAGAATAGAATCTGATGGCACTGTTTAGAATAGAATCTGATGGCACTGTTTAGAATAGAATCTGATGTTACAGAATACATAGGGGTAGCTTTTATATTTTTACATCTCTTTGATTTGGTTTTACTTTCACCTTGGGTGTCTTTAAATTTCAGCATGGGACATCTTTTTTGGTTTTCTGATCTTTGTATATTGAAGATATTTTCCTATCCTTACCCTGAAAAATGGAAGATTGCAGACAACAGCCAGAGAAAGGAACCAATAAAAGAATGAAGGGCACATGCTCTTTCTTGGACAGGTCCTCTCATCTCTCCTGCAGGTCCACTGTGGACACTTCCTAAAATGCCTGCTCCCCAGAGAAAGGAGGACCCAGTCAATAGAACAGTGGCAGTTTTTTTCTTATTGCAAATGCCTTGGCAGTTGCCCTTCTCAGGCCAACTGTTAATTTAGAGCTCTGACTTCAACTCACACCCAACACATATCAAGTCTACTACAATAAGCACCAGTCCCCACCTGCCCAAATCTGGAAATCCACAGGCTGTCAAGGACTCATAATACTCTGCCCCAGCACAGAACATTTTACTGCTTTCCAGTAATATGACCAGGCATGTCAGGACTGACATAGACATTGACACACTACATACTTTCATCTAAAGTATTTTCAGTTTTACTCTTAAAAATGCAATTGGCATGATTTGAATGAACTTTCAGGTAGTGGAACATGGGGAGGTTCCTGGAGAGTGGCATTCCTAGAGAGGGCATGGAAGCTCTGCACCTCTTCTCCCTTACCTGTTCTCTCTTTCATCTGGCTTCATGTCAATCTATTCTTTAATATCTTTTGTTGATAGACCAATAAATTTGCAAACACAGTGTTTCCCTGAGTTCTGTGAGCTGCTCTAGCAAATTAACCAAAATTGAGGAGGGGATTAGGAACCCCAATTTATAGCCTACCATCTATACATATAATAGATAGATTTATAAAATAAAATGTTTATATGATAAAATATAAATACACACACACACACACACACACACACACACACACACACCACATACATTAGCACAGGTCACAGCCTATGCTTGCTGTTGGAATCCAAAGTGGAGCACAGCTTCATAAGAATCACCCTCAAACTGTGGGATCTAACCCTATTCTCTAAGAAGTGTCAGCATAGAATTGAATTACAGGGCTCCCAGAGGGGATCCACTAGAGAACTGACTGACTGTTAGAGGATCAAATATCCTCACACATTTTGGTGAACAAAAGTCATTCTGCATTAAGTATAAGAAAAGAGAAAATGTACTTTTTTTCTATAATTTAGGGATGTTGGTCTGTAAAAATAGAGCTTCTGGCTCTGCCAACTCAGATCTTAGGGACCAGCCATGAAAATAGTAACATAAATAAACATCAACAGTGAAATGTGCCAGTTTGTGATTTCTCATTTTGACACATGGTGAAAAGAACAGTTGGAGCCTTGGCCAGTTCATATTTCCCTCTTACATGGGTTTGAAATGCTTTCTGGGGTAGTAAAAATTGCCTTGGGTAACACAGTTTTTCTACACAATAATTTGTTACCATTTTCTCCAACATCTTGCAATTTTGTTGGCATTATGTGAAACTTATTTAAGAGATTAGTAATAACATACTTTACCTCATGCTTCTATTTTATGCACCTCTTTTAAAAATTTGCTATCAAGTCCACAGAAATATTATTAGTAACTTTATAATAAGATCTTACTTTGTATTTTTCATTATGTACTACTATTGTGAATTCCTCTGTAATTTTGTGAATAATCTGTACTTTCTCTTTTTACTCTGGTTATGGAACACTTTAAAATGATAAATTTCCATTGGGGTATGCCTGTATGTGTATGTGTGTGTGTGTGTGTGTACACATATGTATGTGTGATTTAAACTTTTCTTTAATGTTTTATATGTCTTTGTATCTGAAGACAAGCCAGGACATTTTTCTTATGTTTATGTTATTTTTTCTTATCTGTGCTCGCCCAATATGTCTTTTTTTTTTTGTTCTAGAAGTCAGATTGGGACTCATTTACCTTAGCCTCCCTTTTATACTTCTTTATCTTCTTGTTATAGATGCTGTTACCCCTTGTGCTCTATTTAGAGACAGACTTCAGCTTGGTCTCTCAGTGTGCTAGTTCATTGTTTTTGCATTAGAAATAAAAGCTACTCTAACCTTGGAGAAGAAAACTAAGATGAAAAAAATTTCTGGCCTTGAATTTTTATATTGGCAATGATTTCTTATATTTGAGATAAAGAGGACAAATTATTAATGTAAAAAAAGAGTTAAATTAAACATTATTTGAATCTTAAATTTCTGTTGTTTGAAATTTTCCATCAAGAAAAAGAAAATGATAAGATAAGCCACATATAATATTTACAATATTAATAATAATAAAATAAATTTTATTATTATTAGATTAACAGTATTCAGGTATCTGACAAGATTTATGGTCATTGGAAATCTTCAAATTTGGCAATAGTAAGACAAGCAACTTAAAGAAGGATCAAATATTTCAACAGATACTACACAAAGAAAGGAATGTAAACATCAATGAATACCTGAAAATTTGCTCAAGAGCATGAGTCATCAGGAAAACAAAAATGAAGACCAACTCACATCCATCATAATGTCTAAAATTCAAATGACAATGCCAAGTGTTGGCAGGGATTTAGAACAACTGCAGCTCCATCCTCTGTTGTTGAGAGGGATACATGTTATGATCACTTTGAAAAACAGTTTGGTGGCTGCTTATGAAGATGAGCATACACTAATCATGTGACCTGTCAATGCTGTCACCAGACATAAATGCATAAAACTAGAAAAGTACATGTTCCCATGAACTTCAGAACTGCTATGCTCAGAGTAGTTCCCAAATGGAAGCAATCAAAATGTCCATGAACAAGTGCCTGGATAAAACAAGTTATCATAATCCTTGAAATGGAATAAAACTCCACAATAAAAACATAAACTACTGATACCAGTAATAACATAAAAGAATCTTAGAAATATTATGGTGCGCAAAAGGAGTCAGATAGTAAAGAATGTATGACAAACTATTCCATTTACATTTAGCTGCACAGGCACTTTCCTTCGTCTAAGGTGTTCTTGCTAGGTATTTTGGTCACAGTGACACAAAGCTGAATAAAACATTCTAATCCTTGAACTTGAAAAATATGATTATATTGGCATATAAACAAATAAGCTAATGATATATCAAATCAGCCGAGGAAATGATAACTTTTAAAAAAATCTGTTCTGGAAGGAAATCATGCTGGAGCACTGACACATCAGACAAAAAAAATCTAAATGAATGTAAGCCCCAAATAAATAATAATAATAATAAAAATAATAATAACTTAAACACTAATTTCAAGATAATTTTTAAAAGTATTTGTATAACATTGGCCTTGGGGAGAAGTTTTTCAACTAATATTGGAAACTTAGCAGATGTAAAGAGAAGAATAACTTATTTGGTAACATTAAAGTCTTCCAATTCTTCTCTGTGCAGGTCTCTTCCTTTGTCACCATGTTTGGGTGTTTGTTCATTAACTTTTAATCCTATGACCCTGTCAATATCACAAAATAATAAAAACAATTTGAAGAGGATTTTTTAGGATTTTTTTTCAAATGAAAGTAGTTTCTTATTTTCATTTCCACACTTATTCCTCTCAGCTTGTCTTTATTTTTCCTTATTTTGTGGACTAACATGTCCAGCATTGGAGTAAGTGAACATGGAGAGATATCCTCGCCTTGTTCGTAAAGTTAGGTGGGAAACATTCAGCATTTCACTACTAAATGTATCAGTTGTTTGTTCTTCATAGACACATTGTGTCAGGTGAGAAAAATTTCCTCCTATTCCTAGTTTTCAAAAAAAAAATTAGGAATGAGTTTCGATTGTCAAATACTTTTTTAAAATTTATTGAAATTATTGTATATCTATTTTTCATTCCTTGTTCTGTTAATGAAGTAAATTACATTCATTAATTTTCAAATATTGAGCAAATTTTACATTCCCAAACTAAACTTGTTTGGGTTGTATTGTTCCTGTTACATATGATTGGCTTGCTTTTGTAGAGGACTTTTTTTTTGCACAAATGTTTATGAGAAATAGTTGTGCAATATTTTTGTTGTTGTTATCAGATCTTGTGGTATTAGATATGTTCCATTTGGTTTTGGTATCAGAGTTATGTCTACCTAAGAAATTAGTTGGGAGATTTTTTTCTCCTTTTATTTTCTAACTTGGGAAATTTTTTAAAAATATATTTGTTTTCTAGTTGTACACAATACCTTAATTTTGTTTATTTGTTCTTATGTAGTGCTGAGGATCGAACCCAGGACCTCTCACGTGCTAGGCAAGTGCTCTACTACTGAGCTACAACCCAGCCCTTAACTTGTGAATATTTGTATCACTTTTTCTTTAAATAAATGAAAGAATTCAATCTGTGAAATCTCTGAGAGTTAGAATTTTATTTGTGTCAAATTTTCAAATTATGGGATGGGGTTGTGGCTCAGCAGTAGAGTGCTTGCCTAGCATGTGTAAAGTGCTGGGGTTGATCCTCAGCACCACATAAAAATAAATAAATAACATAAAGCTATTGTGTCTAACTACAACTAAAAAACCAAAATATTGAAATTTTTTTTCAAATTATAAATGAAATTTTTTTCATAGAGGGATAATCTTGCTGTCTTGAGAAATCTATTTTTCAAGAGATTTGTCCACTTCACCTAATTTATTGTATTTCTGGATATAATGTTGTTCATTATAGTCCATGACTATCTTACTTTTAATGTTTTTAGAATCTATGGATACCACCTAAAGATAATTTTTATTGTCTGTCATTTTTCTCAAGTATTCTTGCTTGGTATTTATGAGTTTTATTAATCTTTTCAAAAACTTGATTTTTTTTCTGTAGTTTATCTGTTTTCCATTGGGTTGATATCTGTTCTTTATTATTTCTTTGTCCTATTTACTTTGGATTTTATTTGCTTGTCTTTCTCTAGATTCTTAAGACAGAAATTAAGATCATTGGTTTTAAACTGTCTTCTCTGATGTCAACATGAAGTTACATATTTTCCTGTCACTACCACTTTGGCTGCAAATTTTAGAATATATTCCTTTCATTGTCATTAAGTTTGAAGAATTTTCCACTTACTTTTGTGATTTTTTTTTATTTGTATTATTTAAGAGGATATTATTTGTCTTTCTAGTATATGGGAATTTTATAGATACCTATTATTAATTATAACATAATTTTGTGTTCAGTAAACATAATTAGTATTTTAAAAATTTGTTGAATTTATTAGGAAATGGAAATGGTAATCTCCCTGATTTTGGTTATTACACATTGTATAAATGTACTAAATTATCATTTTGTGCCCCATGAATAACCATAAAATTATCTATTGACTTAAAAATGCAAAGTTGGTGAATCTTCCCTGCTTATTTGGTTGGATTTTTAACCTTTCTCCCGGATTATACACCAAGGGGAGGAAATGTAGTTCAAGTGTTATAACAATCTGAAACTTGCAAGACAAAGGCTATAGAACAGTGCATCATTGGTTGTGCCATTTCCATGAACAAAATGTGCATGTGTGTATGCAGATTCAGGGCTATTTCTCAAAGCACTAGATGTGGGTTTTCTGGGCATATCCTTCTTTGTCCAACCTGGTAGTATTTCAGGGTCATTTGTTTCTTATCCTCACAGCACAGATTGTAAGAAATGAAAATTCAGGAAAAAAAGATGCTGGCTAACATAAGAAACAGGAAGATGAGATTTTTGCTGTTTGAATCAAAGAAAGAGTTAGTCACATTAAAATTTTAAATAGTTGTTTGAGCTACGGATTAAATCCAGGGCCTTGTGCTTGCAAGGTAAGCACTTCATGAACTTATTAACATAAGTTAATAGCTCAGTTGGCAGGGGATCAGGGCACCACTCAATGGGTGGAAGGGAAATAAATTTTAAGGTGCTAATGAAAAAAAGACAAAATATTTGATTGTTCCAACTACAAAGCTCTTATTTGCAAGTTAATTGTTGGTGTCTAGTGATTAATCTTGAGTTTCCTTCTTCTGTTTTCATTGAGTTGTGGTTTGTTTTATTTCAATAGGAAACCACAATACTGGAGGTGTCTCCACATTAATTTTCTAAAGTATGAAGCATGAGTTTTTTGTTTTACTTTTTCCTGATTTCAGAACTAGATTAGAAGACTTGTTTGTGAAGGAGCCAGCGAAGGAGAAAAATGCAGAATTGTAATTTCAGGGCAGAAAATTGTAATTTCATGGGGTGGATGGACTTAGTTCTAAAAGGGATGCCATTGTATTGAGGGGGGAGATGACTATATTTATTAGAATCCTGGAGGCATTTGGAAGGCAATGGAGCCCCTAGCAGATTTCCAAGGACACAGCACATCTTCTTTTCTTCATCTTTTTCTCTCCTCTTTCTCTTCCTTTTTCTTTCCTCTCTTTCTCCTTCTCCTCCTCCTTCTTCTCCAGGTTTTTTTACTTCACCATTAAAAATAGAGTATTATTTCATAACCCTAACCCTAACCCTATGATGAATTCTCTGTAAATTCTGAAGGTCTTAAGACAGCAGGTCAAGAGATAGTATTTTTTATTTTAAGTGCTACAATAGGTACGTGTCCTATTTTCTTTTCTGTCTCCCTTTATGGACTTTCACTCTATTTTCCTCAAAGAATTCTCCATGGATTTTATTTGAATTAGAAAAAATTGGAAGACAGTGTTAGTCCTTTCCTTTTTCTTTTTCTCTTTTAATTTCCTGGTGCTGGGGATTGAATCCAGGGCCTTGTGCTTGCAAAGGTTAGCACTATATGAACTATATGAACTGCACCAGCCTCCCCCTCCTTTTATTTCTTACAGAATGAGCTGTGTTTCTGCCACAACAGGGATAGAATATAACTATAAAAAAATTAAATACTGGAGAATCTGCCTCAAGGATATTTTGCTGTCACCTTTTATTTATTTCAGTTGTATATGGACTCAATGCCTTTGTTTTTATGTGGTGCTAGGATCAAACCCAGTGTCTCACACTGTGAGGTAAATGCTCTACCACTGAGCTACAACTCCACCTTTTGCTGTTGCCTTTTAAAAAATTAATTCAAACAGCTATTTTGAATTATTTCTATAATCATAAATGGAGAAATACAATAGCTTTCAAAAGTTTCCTCCAAAAGTAGCTGGGGACTGTATCCACCAGTCTCAGACTTACAAGAGATAATATGTTGCTGTTGTCATCATAAAGTTGCTTCATAGTAAGCTGACTTACTAAGTAGAAATATTTGAGTTGTCCTGTGACCATTGATTATTTTATCAAGGCTACCAGCCCTTGAAGTTCAGAAGTAAAAGAAGAAAATTTGCAGGCTTGCTGCAATAAACTCAGGGCCAGAAAAGTGCTACCTATTATAGTGCTTAAAATACATAATAGTATCTTTTAACCAGCAAAATATGCCCTTCCCTGTGAAACTATACAGGCACCTTCTTACCATTGACTACATTATTTTTAGATTCAGTAATGGATCTGAGGAGTTTCCAACCATTCAGATAAATCTGCCAGCAAATTCCTCTGTATTTCAAAGCAAAAATCATTCATGCAAATACTTAAAACACTCAAGTGTAAAGCACAGGTTGACTTCATATCTTCCCAAGGGAGTGGCCATGTCTCTACACAGGGAGGTCTATTGAAGGTTTTCTGTTGTTGCTGCTGGTAATGGTGATGGTTTTGTGATAATGATTATAAGTTTTTGTTCTGTCATTTTGTTAATTTTTAACTATTTCTAGGAAATAACTATAGACTAATAGCTTTATTTTAATTCTGCAAGGAGAAAGAACACAAAAATTTCCTGAAGGATTATTTGAAAAATTTTTTATTCCAAAATTTATGAAATGATCATTATCAATTAAGGTTCTTAAATAAATGTATTGTGACTCAATGACATGCACAATGTATGTTAAACTGTCATCTGAGGCCCAACTGTATCAGAATCATCAGTTTGTTAAACTGTGTCTGCATCACTATCACCTGGGATACTTACATAAAGAGGCAGATCCTTGATTAGAGTCCCATAACCACTAAAGTGCTTTATACTGCAGCCCAGGGAGTCTCTACCACAATCCCCATAGCCGACTGTGAAACAGACCCCCTTTGAAATGAAAATCTTCAAATTCTTTTTTAATTTTGATCTTTAAACTGATGATGGAGGTTGATGGACTGCCTGGCCCTCTTGGGCACTGCAAAGGGGAACACACACTTTGAGACAGGTTCCTGATTAATAGTCTAGCTAAATACACACATGGGCATTGCCTGCCTTTCCCCCACACTTTGTCCTGCTTTTATAAAAGCTTTCCATGCCTCACAGTCATCAAAGATGAAGACTTGTCAAAGAAAATGTTCTTCTCTATCTTGCTCAAACCCAGGATGGAAAGAAACCAATTCTCCATTGCCATACTGACTCCTGAGTTTTAATGCTGCAGAACAAACAGCAAAATATGTCCTTCCCTGTGAAACTGTAAAGGCACATCAAGTTTAAGAATCACTTGTTTATCTTAGAAATTCTTGAAAAATGGCAAAGAGGAAAAATTGTCACTTTTTTAAACTTAGACCTCAGAATTAGCCAATAAATTTCTTCATGACAGTTTTATTTTCTATTCTTTTAAAGATTTTTATCATTTTTTAATTTTAATTTTTAAATTTATTCTAATTAATTATACATGACAGTATTGTACACAAATGGATCACTTCCTCTGGCTGAACGTGGTGCAGAGTCAACACCAGTAGTGCAGTCACAAATGTATATAGGGTATTAAAGTCCCTCTCATTCCACCATCCTTCACACCTCCACACCCCTCCCTTTACCTCCCTCCCCTCTGTCCAATCCAAAGTTCCTTCATTCCCCCCACCCCACTTTATGGATCAGCATCTGCTTATCAGCAAAAACATTCAGTCTTTGGTTTTTTGGGTTTGGCTTATTTTATTTTCTATTCTTAACACTTATTCTAGGGACTGGTGTAGAAATGGGAAACAAAGACAAAAAAAAAAAAGAAACTATTTATACAAACTTTGCTTTAAAAGAAAAAAAAAGAGCCACCAAAAGACTGTTACAGTTTCACCCTGCCTGCCATGAGTGATGTCGGTCTTCAACGTTTGGCTACAGCAACATAAATAAACCTCTATCTTACATTTACGCATACCTACTCAGGTCCTAGGAGTACTCTGAAGACACAAAGGAGGCTTCAGTACAATTGGGGCTTGGTCCACACCACTAAGAAACAAGTAGAGGCTGCCATATGCAAGACTTTGCATAGGCTTGGTGTGGACATCAGTCTCATATTCCCTGAGGGAAGTTAGATTAGCAAAATGGTGCAGCATACTTAATGTGGAGGAGTGGGGGCAGTAAAATTTGGAGAATAAGTGAATAAAGGAAGCAGATTGTGCTAGGCTATAAATGAGAGTGCCTCTTAGCAAGTCATCAATTTCCTTCCTCACATGGACTCAAAGTGGTCAGACCTGAAGGTGCAGTGCAAAGTCCAGCCTGGCTTGGCCTAGAGGAGCTACCTGGTCAGGTGTGGATCTGTGAAAGGTGCCAGCTGAGTCTCACTGACACTGTCCAGCAGGGCCCTGCTGCTCACTAGGGTGCTTCTAGAACTGCCAAGGAGCTCTACATTGGAACCATATGACCCTTTTGTAGGAGGCAACAATTTCCCCAGAGTTGATTGTCTGAGGAGAGCTGCTGAGGTGAGAACTGTGTTGTGACAGGTGCTGTGTCACTGAGGCTGTTCAGAAGCAGTGTCTCGAGGTTTAGCATGCATTCTTAGGTGCACTTTGTCTAGTGAGAGGCCTGGTGGTATTTGACTACTGGTGTTCCATCACTGCCAGGAAGTCATTCTGTCTTTCTGCCTACCCAAGTAGGAGACATTTCTGATCACCTCTTCAGACCTGCACCAGATTTGAAGGAATAGGGCCCAGGTGCTCCTTAGCAGATAGACAGTTGTTCAGATGTGGTGAGGGGGTTAGGCCTAGGCTTCCTCGTGTTTAAGGGATCTGTGGTAGCTTTGCTTCTTTTGTGGCTCCTGGAAGGCAAGAGTCTCAATGCTGGAGCACACAGAAGGACCCTTAAGGATATCACCTGCAAGTAAACAAAAGAATCCTGTTCAGATGGAACTGTTAGACCCCACTTATGATGCCCAGAAACTGGAATTAGGGCAAAGCATGCAGGAAGGCATAAACATGGTGGGAGGTGGTAAAAAGAATGAGTCAAGGGGATGCACTGGGTCTGGAGGAGATTCCAGGTTCCAGCTTAGAGGATAAGCTTCCCTGTGCACCCAAATCCCTGGTGCCCCAGCCATAGCCCTACTGCATGTCACATGGTCAGATCCTACTACTGTCCTTTTATTACCCAGTTCATACTACATGTTATGTGGTCTGAAGAAAAATAAAGGCCTTGTCATATTCCAGGGAAAGAAGGATGAAGCATGAAACACGCTCATGTAGAAACAGCCTGTACTGAAGAGGACATATTGGGGCAAGTTCCCCTGTTAAGTGTGTGTCTCATTTTTCTTAAGGAGAAGTCAAATTGGCTGGGACCTCAGAGATGATCTAAGTCTAGGTCCACCTTTAACAGATGAAGGGTAGTAGCTCACAGAGGCAAAGGGGCCAGCCAAAGGCATACAACCAGTTAACATTAAGCCTGGAGTTAGAGACCAGAAATTTGGAACAAAAGAGGGTGGGCTGCACACTGGAGGGAACCAGCAGGAACTGGAGGCTGTGGGTTAACTTGGCAGGGATAGGAAGAGGCTGTACAGAGCCAATCCTCTAAGTGTTCTGATAAGAGGCTCAGGAAAGAAAGCAATCCTCAGAGAAGAACCAAAGGGAATTAGAAAACAAGAGCTAGTTAATATACATCCCATGCTTGATCACACTGTGGGTGTCAAGGCTCTCAGGGTACAACTTAGGAACATTCCCAGAAGGCTCAACTGCTCTGATGTTTACCATATAAGTTTAAAGGTTTAATTTCTCATATTTAAAACAATCAGTTACACATAAAGTTTCTCTTAATAGGATTTCTAGGGAATTATTAGCACAGCATTTAAGTAAATGTAGAGAATATCTGCTATATATATATTTTAAAACTTTTCCCTTAAAGTGTCTTTTTTCTTTTTCTTTTATTTTTTTTATTGGTTGTTCAAAACATTACAAAAGCTCATGACATATCATCTTTCATACATCTTTTTTACATTATCAGTTTTTTCTTTTATATCCAGGAGACCAAGTGGATCTTCCTTCATGTTTTTTAAAGAAAATGAGGTGTTAAAATAAAATGCTGTTCTTAACCTAATTTTGTGCACTAAAGTCAATTTATAAGTTATGCCTTATTTGGTTTTTAATAAAGTAGTTCAGGAAAGTCCAGAAGGAACATATGGCCTCAAGATCTCTTGGTAGACAACTAATTCACAGAGAGACTTTGAAAGTTTCTTCCCTCAAGGACCAACTGAACTGCATTTCTCTGACTCCTTGCTTGACTGACATCAAGGAGAGAAAATTGGGCTAAAGGGGAGAGATGGTGACGAGAGGAGAATAATAACAGGGTAGGGAGGTGAGCGGGCAGGAGGGTGAAGGGATGGAATCTTAAGAGGAGGCTATCCAAGAGATAAGACCTGTGCGGTGGACCAGATATCTCCTAAGGTAAAGGAGGTCAGGGTCACTTACAGATCTGATATCAGATGGTGATGTATTTGAAGCAGGCTCTGTGACTGTGTAAGATGCAATCGTTGCTTTAGCTCCAAGTTAGTCCTTGCCTTCTTCAAAACATCATGTGTCCTGGTCACTGAAAGAAGAAAAGAGCCCCAGAAAGAAGGAATTTCCAGCTGGGCCCTACTTGCTGGGCATGCATTTTTCTAGAGCATTTTCTTCTCACCCCTCAATCATGGCCTATTGCTGACCCCTTTGTCCCCTCTCTCCCTCTGCAACCAAAATTGCTCATGTCACAGAAGGGTTGGGCCCAGTGCATCAGACTCTCCCCTCCCAACATTCCAGTGCCTAAGACTCTCCCCTTCCAACATTCCAGTGCCTCTGTGGTCACTGTTTATCTGCAGCACAAGTGGGACATCTGCAAGACCAGCCCTTTCCTCTGCTGCTCCACAGCTCAGGGGAACCTACGCTGGCTGACAATGAAGTTCTCCATGTTCTCCTTCTGCTGGTTAGCAGTCTTCAGACGCTCAGCTGTGCTCTCAAGGAGCTTTTCCTGTTTGGATACTTGGGCTCGCAGATCCAGGAGCTCCCTTTCCATTGATTCATCCTGGAGAAGAAGGACAAGATCTCAGACAACAGTTTGGAGACCGAATGTATCCAGTTCTTTGTGGTTCCTACCAATCAGAAGCAGAACTCTATAATCTTCTCAGCACTTCCAGACTGAGTTCCCTTCATTATAACTTCTCAATCCCTCACTTCAGAACAGTTGAGAGAAAGGCAACAGATAGGAATGTTTAGAACCTGAAAGCCCCCATCAAGGATCAAGGAGACCCTGACTCCAGACCCACAGCAACTCCCAAATGTGAACAAGACCTCCAAATCAGTCCTTGAAGAAGCTTTCTCACCCTTCTCCCATCCATGAAGGACTTGGAATTTCAGAGATACTATGTCTGGGACACAGAGATGACAGTGTTCACATTTCAAAATGTCTGTACGAACCTGAAGATGGCAAAGTGCTTCCTTGTGATTAGCATAGTTTTTTCCCCACATATACCAGTTACATTAATATGGAAATAAAAAATAGTGAGGGGATCCAGAGACTACCCAACCAAAGCAGGACAATTCTTTAGGGGCTCTACCTTTTCCCCAGATTGGAACAGAGATAAAAGGTGTGTTGGGATTCTAGGAGCATGACTGAAAGAAGCTGCAGGATCACAGTGACTTCCTTTGATCTTTTGACCAAGAAGCCCTGAGGAATGGGGAAGCTTCAAAGGCCCCTGAATTTCAGCTCAAACTTCAGATTTATTGGAAGCAGAGATTTATAGATTACCAGGGCATCTATGTCTGTGCTTCTCCATTTCCTTTTCTTCTCTTTGAATTATTATCTTGGGTTTTGGGGTGTGAGGACAAAGTAAGGTAATCAGAGCTTCAATGAAAAGATCACCAGGGGTCTCCCTCCAGGATGCTACATTAAGATCCAGCACATTCTAACAACCTATGTAGCTCCTGACCCTCAGAAAGCCCTCGAACTGAGAATACAGAATCTCCTGGGTCAGAAGAGCAGGGCTTAAACCAGAAGACAACCCTGGCCCCTTACCACTTTGCCAGGCAGCCCAGGGCCCTGGAAGCTTGGTAAAGCTGCTCTCCAGAACATGGTCAGGAGCGAGGCTGACTCCTCCAGGGTGTGCTGCAGGGCATGAGCACTGCTTCTTAGCTCATGGAAACATTTGCTGCCTGGGGCCTGTGGAAAGGTGGGAGGGAGCCATGGACATCACTGAAGTTGAGACATCTCAGGGCTCAGGACATTGCAGCCCTGCATAAGACTCAAGCTTCCTTTATCATGAGGCACAAAGCATGGGCTGCTTGAACCTGGAAACCCTGGCTCATCCCTTTGAGGTCCCAGGACTGAAGTGTGGCTCCTTTTACCTGGAATGACTCCTCACCTGGACACCCTATATAAGGCTGTCACAGCTCATTCCCATGTCATGTCCTCTACAGACCTTTTACCTTCCTCGCATGCAATAAAAGACCCCTCTGCACCAGTGAACGAGAGGCACAGAGGTGACTTCTCACATTGGGCCTGTGGCCCATTAGTTGATTTATAAATAGGGGTGTGTATCCTGCCCTGAAGTGGGGGTTACCTGGATGCAAGGCTCTGTCTATACATCCATGGGTCTCTGGTGGCTGAGACAGCACAGCCATTGGCCCTTGTTGTCTCTCAAAAGAGATGTACTCTGAGAAGCATTTGCAGATTGCCTCCCTCCCCTTGCCAGGTTCTTACTCTTTCCACACACAAGGCCTTTATGGATGCTAATCCCTTTGTACCTGTCCATCTGACTGATTTTAATCCACATGGGTCAGCATGAGTGTAACAGAAAAGAAACCATGGGACAGTGCAGATTTCAACATCATATGGGCATCAACTCTTAGCAAATACTTTACTGAGGATGGTGGCAACACTGCACACACATCTCTGTGGCTCTGAGGCAGAATATCTAGTTGGCTTCCTATACCACAGAGTAGAACATAGAATGAATCAGGAGATAGGGAAGCAAGGGCTTGGCTAGAATAATTGGAAGATGCTTTCTCTGTCATTGGGAGATGCAGGCCACAAAAATAAATAGGGGAGAAGAAACTAGAATTAAGGACGAAGGGCACAAAGAAAGGGTGAACGCAGGAGCTGCAGGTGTGACTACCTCTGAGCCCTGAGCTTCAAGGCCCAGGAAGTTGCATGTGGGCCTCAGGAGAGACTGGATTTTTTCAACCAGCTGTTTCCCCTCCCCAATCTGCTCTCTGAGAGCAGTATAGTCATCGATGTGGCCTATGATGTGGCAGCCATGATTGTTGGCGAAGGAGCCATCCTTAGTATCACACTCTAGCTTCAGAGAGTTCTTCATTCCTGAAGGATCATTTGAATCCAGCTCTGAAAAAGAAAGCCACAATAATAAAGATCTGCTGTTATTCATGAAAATATCCTCAGTTCTCACCAGTGCAGAGACAGTGAAAGAGCCCAGGTTCAAGAAAGGCAGCCTTCAGAAATGCAGGGTGGGTCAAGCCCATAGACACCTTTTGGTTTCTTTATTTTTATAATCTTTCTTACATCATTACATAATGATAAACTTTCCAGAAAAATAATTCGATTTCATTGACAAGTGGGCTATTCAGGAAAATATTACAAACATGAAAGTTTTCTGTATAGAAAAGGCACAGGCAATTGAATAAGAATGTGTACAGGGCAATGACCCAAACAGAACAATAGGACAACTGTGGCAAGAAGAAGAATGAGAAGAAAGGCAGCCACAGAAGACTCAAGGAACATGGATGATGCTTTCTCTGTGAGGAAAAAGGATGTCGCACACAGAAAATTTTCTAAATTCACATGACACACTTACAGAGGACCAACAGTTATTTGCATTAATAATTTTCCTTCATTGTGTCCAAGCCCTTTAGTTGTCATATTTATACCATTTGTCCTGGTGACAATGACAGTAATCTGAACCAGGAGAAGAGAAAGGAGAGCTGTGGAGGACCAGAGTTAGAAAATCCATGCCAACACCCCAAATACAGAGGAAATACCTGAATCTAGGGAGTAAAAGCAACCAGTCTCAAGGACATCACAAACAGCCTGCACCCCAAATCATGCACAGTATAGCCTTCACCACACAAGATCTAAGGTGCCAGGACTTCCCTCTCATATCATTAGCCTACATATGTCACATAGAAAAGCAAAAGTCAACAGATTGATATGTTTCTATTATTTAGAAAAAAAATGTTTGATGTCTGGATATTCCACATGAATGTAACTTCCAGTAAAGACTTCTTAGGTACAATTTCATAAACCAACTTTGAGTATAATTTTCTTTTCTAGTACAATGCCTTGTAGTGAAACGTAAATATGCACAAAATCACATACATATATAAAATACACATACATAGGCATATATGTGAAATATGTATATGTTAAAATATTTATCAAGGGCTAGGGTGCAGTTCAGTGATAGAATGAAGAAAAAGAAACCACTCTTTAGAGTGTGGCAGGTCTGGCACACACAGAAGAACTTGGGTTCAAATTCTCTGTATTACAAAAGTAGATCAAAATGTAAACTATCAATAAAAGAAGTTCCTGGTAAAAGGAGAGTGAGTCACTGCCAGGTTCCAGTTCAGGCCTCTGGAAGCTGGGAACAAGAGGAAGAGCAGGGCCTGAGCCATGCTGCTGCATCTCAGCTGGTACATGGGAAAGCAGTGACAGGGAAGCCCTGTCAGGAGAAAGTGAAGAGGAGACTCAACACCACACCCACCATGGCAGCTCCAAAAGGGCAAGGCAGCAACCTAATGTATGCTGAGCAGTTCCTGCCAGCTGGGTACTGTGCTTAGCAGTTTACAGATATATCTTAATACAGGCCACAATAAAAAGTCCATGAAATTGTCCACTTTCATCTGACACTTCAGGTCATTATCTGAAAATTGAGTATTCAGTGAAACCAGAGAAAATAAGGATTAACATGACCCAAGAATATCTGGCATGAGAATTTCAAGGCTCAGACTTAGAGAAACCTGAGCAGAAGTGATTGAGGATATGGCCATGCAGGTTATTGGAGAGGGTGAATTAATTGGTATCCCCCAAAAGACAAAACAGAAGACACAGAGTGGAATGTTGTGTCAAGAGGCTGGGGAGTGGGGCCTCTGTTAACACTCAAATGAAAACTAGGGAGGCAAGATAGAGGCTGGATATGGAAGAGAGCCAGAGAAATCTGGTGAACATGCTTATCTGAACAGGCAGGCAAGAGACTGGGGCACAAGTGGATGTGTACCACGTAGAATAAATGTGCCTGCCACCCAGCACCTTTCCACAGCCCTGGTTTCCTTAGGGACAGGAGCATTGTGCCACATACTGAGGTCCCCCCCTAGGTGAAGAAAAGGAAGCCATTCTAGAGAGTGTGGAAGGTCTGTGATACTGAGATGGAGCCTAGTGAGGTGGAAGGAAGGCCAACTAAAAGGCCAAGCACCTGATTAGGTCTCTAAGCCCTGTAAACCCAGCTTGTCTGTTAATGTCTCAGTGCCCCCTTTGTCAGTTGGGTCATGTAAAATATAAAAATATAGTAAAACCTGTCCTACTATAAATGACATTGGGAAACACAGACTCCGGGCCAGTATGTGTCTCCCACCTATAGCCAAACTTCCACAGAAATTTGTTTTTGCCTTTTTAGGTTTCATAATGATTTTCTTACCTATATTTCTTTTTTAAAATTAGAACTGTGTAGTTATACATAGTAGTGGGTTCATTCGGACAAAATCATACACACATGCAATTTGACTTCAGTTCATGATGCCCCCCTTCCCTCTCTTTTTTTTCTCCCATTCCCCCTAACATTTCCCAAATCTCTTTCATCTACTCTACTAGACATCTTTTTTGCTCATCTATTAATTTATATTTCATTGCTTCTTTCTACCTATGCATAAAGGTGGAGTCCCTGTGGTATATTTATATGTCCACATAACAACTTTTTAAGAATTCATTCTGGGGTTGTGGCTTAGTCGAGAACACTTGCCTCAAATGCCTGAGTCCCTTTGATCAACCCTAAGCACCAGGTTAAAATATATATATATATAAATATATTGTGTTCATCTATAACAACAACAAAACAATCATCTGCATTGACTCCCCTTACCATCTCTGCACTCTGCCTTTGAATCTTCTCCATTACTGCTCTTTCCTTTATCTGTATGATATCCTATCCTGCCCTCCCCATTTCCTTTGTTTTACTCTAGTTTCTGCATGAGAGTAAGCATTCAACTTTGAGTTTTTGTGTTTGGCTTATTTCACGCAGCATGATATTCTCATTGCTATCCATTTACCTGTAAATGCCATTATTTCATTTTCTTTTATGCCTTTGAAGAACCCCAGTGTTTATGTGTGTGTGTGTATGTGTTTACACACATATCATATATATGCGTCAGAATTATAAAATTTATTAATCTATTAAGGTGATTCCATCATTTAGCTATTGTAAAATGTGCTGCTATAAACATTGAGGTAGCTATCACTGTAGTATGCTGATTTTACAAGTTTTGGCAAAATACCAAGGAGTGGGCAGATCCTCATAGGATGTTTACATCTCTAGTTTTTTGATGAATCTCTATAGTGGTTTCTGGACTTGTACTAGTCTGCAGTCCCATTAACAATATACAAGTTTACATTTTCCCCACAACCTTGCCTGCATTTTTTAATGTATATTCTTGAACATTGCAATTCTGGAGTCAGATAAAATTTTAGTATTGCTTTCATTTGCTTTCCCTAATTGGTAGTGATGTTGAACCTTTTCTCATCTATTTGGCTATTTGTAATTTTGTTTTGTTAAGAAGTTTCTATTTCATTTTTTCTATTGCCCATTGATTGGTTGGGTTATTTGGGATATTTTTGTATGAAGTGCTTTGAGTTACTTATATATTTGGGGTATTAATCCCTTATCAGATGAGTAGCTGGCCAAGATATTTTTCCCATTCTGTAGGCTCTCTCTTCACACTCTTCTTTCTTTCCTTTGCTGGGAAGAAGTTTTATAGTTTGATGGCGTCCCACTTATTTATTCATAGTTTCAGTTCATGTACATTTGAGGAAGCTGGTGCCAGCAATTATATGTAGAATGTTGGCACTACATTCTTTTCTAACAGTTGTAAGGTTTCTGGTCTAATTCCTAAGTGTTTGGTCCATTTTCATTTGAGTTTTGTGCAGGGTGAGAAATAAGGTTTTAGTGTTATTTTTCTACATAGTTATTATCCTGTTGTCCCAGAACCATTTATTAAAAAGGCTCATTTCTCCAATGTATATTTTTGCACCTTTGTTAAGTACCAGAGGGCTCTAAGTATTGGATTTGTCTCTGTCTTCTACTCTGTCCTATTGGTCTTTGGGTCTATTTTTGTGACAATGTCATGCTGTTTTGTTACTAGAGCTCTGCAGCATTACTTATTGTCTGGTGTTTTGTATTTAACAGTGGTACCAATAATAAAAAACAAACTGAAATAGAAAACTACTTCAAGAATTAGATAGTAGGAGACAACTATGTAGGCTAATATATTAACATCCCAACTTGAAGTGGTGGGAATTACAATATATATTTAGGAATACAGTATTTTACTTTTGGCAGAGCTATTTTTGTTTAATACTTTTACTTTATTTATTTTTATGTGGTGCTGAGGATCCAATCAGTGCCTCACACATGCTAGGCAAGTGCTCCGCCACTGAGCTACAACCCCAAATCTAGGAATACAGTATTTTTATTGAAAATTCTTTTTAAAAATATTATTATGTTTACATAATAGCATATTTTGGCATATTATACATACATAGAATAAGTATAACTTGTTCAAAATAGGATCCCCCATTATTGTGGTTGTACATGACGAAGAACTTCATTGTTTGTATATTCATACATGAAGATAGGAAAGATGTGTCTTATTCATTCTCCTGTCTTTCCTATTACATGTTCCCCCTTCTCTTCATTCCCCTTTGTCTAGTCCAATGAACCTCTAATCTTTCACTCTCTTGTTGTGAGTTAGCATCCACATTCTGCCTTTGGGTTTTGGGACTGCCTTATTTCACAAAGCATGATAGTCTCCAGTTCCATCCATTTACTGGTGAATGATATAATTTCATTCTTTGTTATGGCTGAGTAGTATTCCATTTTCTAAGTGTACCAAATTCTTTATCTATTCATCTGATGTAAGGCACCTAAGTTGGTTCCATAGCTTGACTATTGTGAATTGAGCTGCTATTAAATATTGAAGTGGCTATGTCACTGCGGTATGCTGATTTTAAGTTGTTTGGGTATAAAGTGAGGAGTGGGATAATGGGGTCAAATAGCGGTTCCATTCCAAGTTTTGTAAAAAAGCTCCACACTGCTTTCCAGAATGGTTGCACCAATTTGCAATTCCACCAGCAATGTATTAAGTGAATCTCTTTCCCCACATCCTTGCCGTCATTTACTGTTGCTTTTATTTTTAATATTTACAATTCTGAGTGGGGTGAGTGAATTCTCAGCGTAGTTTTGATTTACATTTCTCTAATTGCTAAGATTTTAAATACTGCAACCTCTAAATCAACCAAGTTCAGGCAGCTTTTCTGATTTCAGGTTTTTCTGTACTAAATCTGTGTTTCTCTCTGTTCTCCCCTCCCTTTGTGGGGAATCTTTGGTGCTTTCGGTACCCATGTGGCAGGTGAGTTGGCGTCTATATATTCTTATTTTTTGTTTTTGTAGTCAAATTTCTGATTCCCTAGTCCAATTGAATGTACGCTATTATATTTTGTGAAATTCCTTTTTCTTCAACCTCAGTAGGTGTCTATATTCCTGCTGCTGTGCTCATGAGACAAGGTAATGCAGCTTTCCACTATCTCACCATCTTCTGGTATGCAATACAGCTTTTTATCCAGGATGATTGCTCATCAATTTTAACACTTTTCAGGTTGATGCCATCCCATTTGTGGATGTTTGATTTTATTTCTTGAAGTTTAGGAGTGTACTTAAGGAATTCAGTTCCTGAGCCTTGATGTTAGAGTGTAGGCCTACATGTTCTTCTGGTAGATGCAGGGTTTCTGGTCTACTTCTAAGGTCTTTGATATGCTTTCAGTTCAGTTTTAAGAGAGAGGGGGTGAATTTCATTTGACTACATATGGATTTCCAGTTTGTCCAGCACCATTTGTTGAAGAGGCGATCCTCAGCACACTATAGTGATATAATCACATCAATGTTTTTAGCAGCACAATTCACAATAACTAAGCTATGGAGTCAACCTAGGTTTTGAGATACACACACACACACACACACACACACACACACACACACACGTGTTACTAAGCCATAAAGAAAGATAACTTTATGATATCTGCCAGTATATGGATGAATCTGTAGACTACCATGCTAAGTGAATTAAGTCAGTCTCCCCAAATACAAATATCAAATTATCAAATATTTGGAAGCTAATCTACACTAAGGAGGGAAGAGGGGAAGAATACAAGTTCCAGGTATTAGACAAAGGGAAATGAAGGAAAAAGAGTACCGTAAGGAAAGGAAATGAATGGTAAGAAAAGGAATGAACCTGACATAATTTTGCTATGTACATATAGGAACACAATGCAGAGAATGTCACCTTTATGTACATCAAAAGCCTGGGGTCCTAATTAGATTAAGATATATTCCATGCTTCTGTATGACCTCAAAATGGGCTCTACTCTCATGAATAACTAAAAAGAAGTCATAAAAAACATAATAAAAAATGACACTTTAAGGATAGGAAAGGCAGCAGAATACAACAGACATGAGTATGGCAATATGTAAATCAATGGAAGTGTAACTGATGTGATTCTGCAATCTGTATACGGGGTAAAAATGGGAGTTCATAACCCACTTGAATCAAAGTGTGAAATATGATATATCAAGAACTATGTAATACTTTGAACAACCAACAATAAAAAAAAATAAAAAATGAAAAAAAAGGAAAAAAAAATAATAATTTGCATGTCTAAGTTAACAATTCAGGGGGTTGGGTTTGTGGCTCAGTGGTAGAGCATTCGCCTCACATGTACAAGACCCTGGGTTTGATCCTCAGCACCACATAAAAATAAATAAGTGAAATAGAGGCATTATGTCCAACTACAACTAAAAATAAATATTAACAAAAGATAACAACCCAGGTTTGAGTTAGACTTGTTCCTTATGAAAACGCCCAGACAGAGATCCATGTGCTAGTAAGTTAGGAAAGACTCATTCCCAGCAGAAAGAGGTAATGAAGTCCAGGAAGTCAGGTACAGAAGGCAAAAATAGTCTAGAAAGTATAGAATTTAAGGGAAGGTAGCATGTGTCTGAAAGATGCTCTTCATAGGGTTGGGACCCTAATCTGACTGAGCTTCCCTGCAGCAGTTATCAAGAATATTAGGAGAGCAGGCATGAGAACAGAGCAGATTTCAGAATGTGAACAGGAAATGTAGATGGAAGGGCAGGTCAGGGCTACAAGGCCATGGGAAGTACAGATAAGACCAAACAGAGGCTCCATCTGCTGTTGGAGACAAGCATAGGGGAAGAGAAATCACTGCAGAAGGAGGAGCTACAATCTTACAGAGTTAAAAGGAGTCAAGTGCATCCCAGAGCCAACATACCTGAAGCCTGAAGGCCAGGGAATCTGCATGCTAGTTTCCTCTTGCTCATCAGAATTTTTCTTGTAATTATCTTTTCTTTGCAGACACCTGTGGCATCATTGAGGACATGCTCTGTAAGTATGTGCAAGTAAGACAGGATTTGCAAAATCCAATAGCACCCAGATATATTTGCAAACACTAGAAAATCAGAGTGGAGGTAGGTTGTGCTTTGGGGAAGGAAGAGATAATAAAAATCAAGCAAAATCAAAGGAGAAACACATTATTAAAGAAAGGAAAACTCATCCTAAGGAATTTTAAAATATGCAGAATAATGATATACTGCACGTATACCCATTATATATGAAAAAGCACATATAAAAAATGTGTAATACACACAAGAGGGATCTCTATATTTATCTGATGGACAACTGCTCCTTTGGGCTCTTGACTCCACCTGTGCATGGGAAATTTGCATCTATGATATGTATGGGCTCACATGTCCACTCAAAGGCCCTTGGGCCTTCTCTGAGGAAGTTGAAAGGAGAAGAGGGTTCAGTAACAATCCCAATTCTCCCTTTGCTAACCACTCCTGGAAAACCCATTTCTTATGTCCCTGCAATTGACCCAACCTAGCGACCCAGGCACAGTGACAGAAATCATGTGTCCAATGGACATGTCATCTTCTGTACATGTGCCTAGGTATTCTTGGGCGGGTGGTGCCCATGCAAAAGTTCCTAAAGTAAAGTAATCCAATTGACAAAGAGGGCTTTAAAGTAACAATGAATTCATGTTTATTATCCAAATATAATTAATCTTAGTCACTATTTCTTGAGAGAACATTCTACAGAGACACCAGGGCATGGGACAAAAAAAGGAATTTATTGATCTTGATCCACAGGCAGAAAAGATCATGACTAGAAACGGTGAACATCATATTTTTCTTTGGGGGGAGACAGTAGGGATTTAACTCAGGGGACTTGATCATTGAGCCACATCCCAGCCCTATTTTGTGTTTAAATTACAAATTGGGTTTCACTGAGTTTCTTAGCATCCTGCTGTTGCTGAGGCTGGCTTTGAATTCATCATTCTCTTGTCTCAGCCTCCTAAGCCACTGGGATTATAGGCCTGAGCCCCCATGCCAAACATAAGGGACATACTTTAAAGACAGAATCAGTCAGAGTCTCTGAAGTGCTCATGATGCGCTCCCTCTTAATTGCAACCTACATGCAAATATATGGCTGACACAGCAAAGGCAACAATGAAATAAACCTGACCAGGCCATAGGAAAACAGCAAAGCTTAAGATCCACCTGACCTCTGTACCTACTCTGAAACAAGATGGGTCTCCTGCCTCTGCATGCATATATCTCAGCCTACACAGTAGAGTTGAGTGCAGAGAATTTTTGCTTCCCCAGGGAGACAAGTTAGATTCATCTGAATTATGATAGGAGTACTCACTGGCTTCATCTACAGCAGAACTGACTTTCGGCTCAGCTGATGAGAAGACAGAGCTTCTGGCAAGTTCTTGTGTGTTAGATGAATTAGGAGGATCCGAGGGTAGAAAATAAGTTTTCCCCAGCAAGAGGTCATCCTTTTTCTTCTCCTGCAGCTCACCATTGGAAATGCTGAGACAAGGAAGAATAACAGAAAAAATCAAGGTGGTTTAGAAGCTACAGCCTCCCAGTTGGTCCTGATTCAAAGTTGAAGAGTGGAGTCCCCTAACAGGTGCCTCCCTTCAAAAATGATCCAGAAAACCATTTTCAACTCATGGACATAGTTCAGGTGCCATGGTATGAGAGAGAGAGGGAGAGCCACCAGTGTCCAGTGTACTGGCCAGATAACAAGCTGATGAGAAAGGAGGCTCAACTTCATCTATAAAGTACAACTACAGAAGGATCATACAATGAGAAGCAAAGCTGTGGTTGAACCTAGGGCATGACTGATATTGACACTTACATATAGATGGCCAGCAAATACAGCCTGGTACGATAGAGTGTCCAAAGAATGTGCGCCTTCTAGAACTTTTTCTATCCATTTTTTTTTGACATAATACTATTTTTGCGGGGGAAAGGGGTAGAAAGGGAGCGCATTTCTGTTTGTCTTGCTATGACATACCTGTCCGCGATTATCAGGCCATAGTATAGAAAGACAGTATGCCTCTAATTCTGATTATTCAACTTAAAAATAAACAAGTGATTTTTGTTAAAAGGAAGAAATACCCAAGACTGACTGTGCAGTTCTTCTCAGTCACACTCACTGTACCAGCACCAGGCAGATAAAAGATAACCTTGCTAAAGGGCTCCATCACACTGGGCTTAGTCAACATCACCACTGCCAACAGTAGTCTTTTTTACATTTGGTCATCAAATGTGTCTACTTTTGACCTCATGGTCTATTCTTTCAGGTTATCCTTAACCCCTTATTTTGCCCTTTCTTACAATCTCCGGATTATTTGTTGTTACCTGGAATTCAGTGAATTTTGGTCTTTTTCATCATCATTTCGATGGTTTTCTGCAAACAATTCAAAAACATCCAGGAGTCATTACATAGTGCTATTTCACCCATTTCAACACAGAGCCCATGTGGGTTCTTCAGTCACCTTGGCTAGACAGGAATAAGAATCTGCAGGTAATCTTGAAAGTTATTACAATTTAAATCAGGAATGAGCAGAAACAGGAGTCACGGAAAATGGAGTGGGCTAAGGGGTGAAGACAAAATGATTCCAGACCTGTTTGGGTCTGTCACCTACAGCCCAGATGCAGTTTAGCTGTCATAATCTTTCTCATCAGTTTTCACAAATTTCCTTTGTGTGTATAAGATAAGAATCCAGGGTTGACTTAGTCCTGTTTGCCAAGGAGGGTCCAAGAAGGAGCCATGTGCCAGTGACTTATGAAGGCCATGTTCCCAGAATAAAGAGGCAGCAGAGTCAAGGAAGCTGGGTAGATCAAAAGCCTAGACAGTGTTTGATTCCAGGGAAGGTGGCATGTGTCTGAAAGATGCTCTTCATGGGATTAGGACCCCCAATTAAGCTGGGCTTTCCTGTGTCAGTTACCGGGAATATCATGACAGCAGATGTAGGAACAGAGCAGACTTCAGAATGCAAACAGGAGGTAGAGATGGAAGGGCCTCTCAGGGTGGGAGACCATAAAATAGAGACATAAGACCAGACAGTCTCCATCTGCTGTTGGAAAGAACCAATGGTGAAGAGAAATCACAGCAGAAGGAGCTACATCCTCATAGAGAGAGCTAAAATAGGTAAGTGGATCCCAGAGCCACAGAAGCTGTCACCACTCTACCTGAAGCTTGAAGTCCTGGGAATCTGCATGCCATTCTCCACTTGCAGAAGAGTTGTTTTCTTTTCATGATCTTCTGTTTCAGGACACTCATGGTATCAGTGAGGACATGCAGCTCACATCCAGGTGTTTTGACAGCCAAGCCTCCAAGGGTATTACCCTCAAGCTTGGGAAGGTTCTGCAGTTCAATGCAAGTATCCAAATTCAGTTCTGAAAATAAGAAAATAAAACAGGAACTATTATTCTGTGACACAACTATTGACCTGAAAGAGTCACCCAATCAGGAAAGCAGCCTTGCACAAGAAAGTCTAAGGATTGATGTGTAGCTTATAGAGACTGATACTTTCAGGGCTGGGGTTGTAGCTTGGAGTTAGAGCACTTGCCTTAAATGCATGAGGCCCTGGGTTCTATCCTCAGCACCACATAAAAATAAAGACATTGAGACGGATACTTTCATTTTGTTGATGATTCTGGCATATCCAGTATGATAAACTTGACAGGAGGCAAGTGTGCTTCCAATTCTTGAAAATATTCAAGAAATATGGAAGTTATAGACACCTATAGCTCCTCAATATAAAAATCAATAATACCACTAGAGATCTAGGCAGAGTTTTAGTCAGGAAGAGATCATCAAAGTTAAGCAAAATCATAGTAGAAGGAAAACTATATGAAAGTAGAGAACTGGGGAAGAATCATCCCTGGAATATTTTAAATCTTACTCTGACTGACTTATTTTACATACAGGCATTATTACTAATATTACTAGTGTATATGCCTAACATATAATGGATATATCTGATGAACAGAAAATTACAAACATTTACATGTGGGATTGTATAATATCAATATTCTAGCCACTAGAAGTCGGAAATAATTTAGAAACCTGAGGGAAAAAAAGAGATGTTTGAAAAGCAGATGCTCAAAAATTCCGTGTGAGACACCAGAACATTATCACCCAATTGAGCCTGTAGGCTGAGTCTTGACTGGGATTGTGGGAGCACCCAGTAGAGTCCAGCAGGAAGAAAAGATGGTGAGCCTCCTTAAGTTATCACATCTGCTTCTAGAACTACACACCACTGACACACACTGAGCCCATGCCAGGGAGTGCTCCACATGAGGGACAGGTGTTTCTTCTCTTGCAGGACCCTCAGAGGTTTGTAATGAGGGCTAGGTTGCCCACATCTGTCAGAGGAGTGTGGCACCAGACATGACAACCAGCGGCTCCAGAAGCTGATATTGAGGGAGACAGAGAATCAAGATGAACACAACCCAGATTAAGGGGGCAGGAGGGACTGAAACTCAGTCTTCACATCTGAGCAGAATTGAGTCCTTGTGAGGACACTGACAACATGGCTATGGAGACAGAGGAATGGAGAAGATGGACTCAGTGTGGAATCAGGGAGACCAATTTGTGCACTTTCTGTGTGAAGGTGTCACATTAATTCAAAGAGATGAGGAAAGGTGAAAAGTGAGCTGGATATGTCAGGACACAGACTTGTGGGCCCAGGATTTATACTATTACTGAAAAATTGCTCTATATAAAATAAAAATATCTTTTATGAAATTATATTTATCAAATCACCAGAAGTTATCTGAGGATTTGAGATTACAGAGTCAAAGCTTTCATTAAAAAATTTTTATTTTTATTGAACTGGTACTATGGAAATTATTTTAATGAACCAAGAAAGAGATGAAAGCACCTAAGATATGCACTTGGTAAAGGCCAGCCTAGGACCTGAGAGTGTATTTAACCCTAGGCCCCGGGCTCCAGCTCACATCACTATGTCAGAGAATCGCAGCTTTCAGTCTGACCAAGAGAACATGGAGAGGCCCACTAT
This sequence comes from Urocitellus parryii, assembly GCF_045843805.1. Classification (NCBI taxonomy): domain Eukaryota; kingdom Metazoa; phylum Chordata; class Mammalia; order Rodentia; family Sciuridae; genus Urocitellus; species Urocitellus parryii. The sequence goes on from NC_135541.1 coordinate 113,546,909, forward strand.
CTCTGCCACCCACAATATTCTGACTACCAACATGTGGATCAGAGCTTACAAATTCCCTTTCCTTTCCTACCTGGGAAGAGCATCCACTGTTTTCCAGGGTCAGTGTTGGCTACACAGATATCGGTAGCAGAGGAAAGGCTCAGCCTGGCTCCACCATCACCACAGATTAACTGGTGATCCAACATTGTCCCCTGACAACTACTCATTTGGGCATTTACATCCAGGTGTGCATCTGAGGCTTGCATCTCTGACACACTGGGGCTCACATGCCCACTCAAAGGCCCATGGAGGCAGGCCTTCTCAGTGACACCTAAAAGGAGAAGAGGGCTCCATAACTATCCCAGTTCTTTCTTTCTTTAGTACCCCCACACAGAATGCCCATCTCTTATGTCCCTGTCTTTTGGGGGAAACCAGCTTGTGACTCAGGTACAGTGACAGAGATCATGAGTGTGATGGATATGTCCCCTTTGGTTTCTGTGCCTGGATGCTAAGAAGCCACAATCAATAAACGGGATGGCAAACTGCAAAGCTTCTTCACAGTAAAGGAAACAATAACGTGAAGAGAGAGCCTACAGAATGGGAAAAGATTTTTACCACATGCACCTCAGACAAGAGCATTCAATCCTCAGGATATATTAAGAACTCAAAAAACTAAAAACCCAAAAGAAAAAAAAAACATTAAATAACCCAATAAATAAATGGACAAAGGACTGAACATGCACCTCACAGCCGAAAAAATACTAATGGCCCAAAGATACATGAACAACTCTTTATTATCTCTAGCAATTAGAGAAATGCAAATTAAAACTACGCAGAGATTCCATCTCACTTGAGTTAGAATGGCAATTATAAGGAATTCAAGTAACAATAAATGTTGGTGGGGAAGGGGGTGAGAACGTTCTCTCATACATTTTGGGTAGGACTGAAAATTAGAGCAGCCTCTATGGAAAGCAGTATGAAGATTCCTTAGAAAACTTGGAATGAAACCACCATTTGACATCATCAACAGATGAATGGATAAAGAAAACGTAATGTATATAGAGAATGGAATATTACTCAGGCATAAAGAAAAATAAAACAATGGCATTTGCAGGAAATGGATGGAACTGGACATATCATGCTAAGTGAAATAAGCCAATCCCAAACACGAAAGGCTATATGTTCTGACTTGTAGATGCTAACCCCAAACAAGGGAGTTTGGGGAAGGGAATAATAGAAATCTACTGTATTGGACGAAGGAAAATAAAGGGATGGGAGGGGATAGAGAAACAGGAAAGACAATAGAATTAACTGGACCTAACTAGCCTTAACTAGCCTTGTATTTGAAGACATAACCAGGGTAAATTCACATCATAAACAAAAAGAGTGGGATCATCGACAGGATAAGTTATACTCTACTAATGTGTAATTTGCAAAATACATTCTACTGTCATATGTTACTAAACAAGAACAACAACAACAAAGGCAGGTGTCCAGAAAAGAGTGTCCCTGAAGAAAAATCATCCACTTAAGATGGCTTTGAAGAAAAAAATGAGTTCAAGGCTATTTTCCCAGTATTATTAACTCCATCACTGTTTGTAGAGAGGACATTCTATACAGACTCAATGAAGTGACTGAAATAAAAAGAGTTAATGATCTCTCTTCCCAGGGAGGAAAGATCATGGAAAGAATCTAGGATACCATGGAGAGGGGTGTCGAGTGGTTGTATAACATTCCTAGTTATGGGACCCTCTCTGCATTTCAGTAGCCTATGACTCCTTGTGGCCTATGTACCACCTACAATCCATACACATACAGTCTGTTGCCACCTGGAGGCTGTTAGCAGCTATAAGCAATGCAGCAGAGGAGCTGGCTACTTATTGTAAATCAACTGTATGAAACTGTGAAGAGATATCGGGTCTATAATCCTTATATTTTCCACATACTGCAGAGGCAAATTGGACATTCCTCCTGATAAAATTGAGTTCTATGTCCCTAGGGAAATGAATAGATGTCCTCAGATTGAGCTGACTGGAGGTTTCCAGGAGCCTCATGTCAATCCAGGTCAGGCTCAGGAAGAACTGGGTACAATAGGGCCAGCTGCCCACTACTGTGTTCTCCACACACTCTCCTTGAAAATCCCTCATTCTCACCACGATCTGTTTCAGTTTTCTCAAAATTTCTTCAATCTGACTGTTTGGCTCCTTCACCCTCAGAGCACACCTCATCATACTCTCATCACTGGTGTCTAGATTCTTCCACTCTCCTCCTCACTACCTCCTCTGGTTGTGAAGTTCCCCAAAGATCAACTCTCTCATCAGGCTTACTTTGGCTAAGATACAGCTGCACAGTGTTACCCATGCTGGCCTCACACTCCTGGCCATGAGAGAACCTCCTGCTGGGACCACTGAGCCCAGCCTCACTAGCCTTCTCACTCAATGTCCTGCTCTTACCATGTTCCCACTCTGCTTGTGAAAACTGTATTCCTACATCCCCCTGAATAATTCCAACTCCCCATCTTGCATTTGAAGTCCTCATTCCTGGCCCCACAAGGTTACCCAACATCACATCCCGACACTCCCATACACCATCCTTCCTTGTCAGGCTGTCTCCTCCCTGACTCTCACTCTGCTTCACTGTCTTCCAGCATTCAGGTCTTTGTCTACAGGTGCTGCTCCCTGCCTGTCATGTACTCTGTGTCCCCAAGTCTCAGTTCATCCATCATTAATCATCTGTCACTGAAAACACTCAGTAACATGCATGAGAGATCCTCTTGACCTGAAGGAGAAAGTATCTTAAACCAATATACCTGTTTGTGAAAGCAATGGTGAAACAGAGAAAAAAAGGAGATTCGACCCTGAAAGATTGAAAATGGCCACTGACACAAGAATCTCTTCGTGGACTCTTGGCAACGTGGACACTTTCTTCATAAAGGTCTTGTACAGCATCCTTACTACCAGACACTCTGTCGTTACATAATTTTGGTGGGAAGGAAAATTCCTTTTATATGTCCAACCCCTGAAATCCTGGCCCATTCCTTTTCAGGAAATTCTATTTAGTCTCATTATATCAAAAACAAATCTCCTCCCCTTCAATCTACTTCTTTCAGTTCCTTGAGGCTGGATCCCTCAATCATTGTGTACAATATTTATTTCCACTGTGTCTAAACCTCCAGCCCCTCCTACATATAGCATCTATTATGAAAAGTGGCCAAATCTGTGAAGTCCCTTGGGAAAGTCTCACCTTCCCACAAGGATATTACATTTAAACTACCTTGAACTCAGACTGAAGGGCTTTGGGGTATTTTAGTCTCAAGGTGGCTGTAGCTCAATGTAGACTCGCTCTCTCTATCACTTCTGTGAATGACCACAGAGCCAGGTCTACACTCTAGGTCATCTGCAATAACTATTTTAAATTGGGTTAGAATTTTGTCCTGTTTTCACTTGCCTGCTTCTAGCAGGGAGGAACCCTGCTGACATTTTTCAAGGCTCACAGTAGAAGATCCTCTGCAACTATTGGAGCCATTTATCAAACTCTAAAAGTATTGTTACATGCCATTAGTGGGCAAGATGGGAAAGTCCTCAACAAAATATCAAGTTGTAGCTTAGTTATATTCATGTTGTTTCTGCAGGGCTTTCTGTGTACACAGAGGATAGGTCTGAGCAGAGAGGTCAGCACCACTACTGTAGTTACAGCTGTGTCCTGTTCACAATATTCACATTAGGGTCAGTGAACCCACACAGGATGAATATTTGTACAATTAGAATGCTCTCTTTCTTCATATCAGATTCATGTATAAAGGTGAATGTGTCCAGCTCTATTTGGAGGGAATGGATGAGGCACTGGCTCTTCCCAGGGACAAAGTATACTGATTAATAGCTCAACATCCCATGTGAGAGGCTTTATGAATTCTTTGTTCCAGAGAAGCAATGTCTCTGTTTGAAATTGTCTCAAAAACATTTGTAACATACAGAATTAGGAATGGGTGAACACCCAACCCACTTCGTCTTTGAAAGATCAGGCTGCACAGCAGTAAAAATATGTTGGCTGAGGAGTCAAGCAGACATGGGCCCTGTGTTCCCACCACACACTAGTGTAGATTTGGGGGCAGTGACCATGCTGAATCTCAGTGTCCTCAGCACTACTGTAGAGACACCACCAACTGTGGATAGTGTCTCTTGAGGATTTAATGGAGTAGTCTGTATACAGAGATCACTTGGCAGTGGTTACAGTTCACCACATGTATTTGATTTCTGTTTCTGAAATGTTGGGACACTGAGATTAAACCTTTGCATCACTGCACCTCAGTGGAAATGGGAAAAAGAAAAAGATGGTCACACCTGAAAAGGTACTGACTAAAGCAAGGGTTGGAAAATACATTTAGTCAGTTAATTTTACTATAAAACATTCAGATACAGTGAGAAATCACAGACTTCTGCTCTTCCTAAAAACTGATTTAATGAGTAAAGACTCAAGAATTTAAAACGTTTATCTGAGGAAAAGTTGAACTCTACCTTGAGAGCGAGGAAAGAAGAATATATTTTTTTCTCTACATACTCTATAAAGCTACTATCACTCCTATCACTCATGGCTCTTGTTCAACAAGAGTGACATTCCTGGGAATTGTGGAGAGAAATGCTCTCTGTTGTCTGAATAACTGGGTCAGTTCCCCATCATGTACACTGGCCATTGACAATTTACATGAGAACATAACTCTCAGATGGAACAGATGATTCAACATCTAATCTCTGGAGGAAAGAATCATTTGTGCTCCTTTGGGTTGAAATCTACAGCAATGTATGGTGGAACAGAAACAGGAATGATTAATTGAAGGATAGCCTTCTCAGAGGAAGTTGAGAAACTGAGTCAACACTCAAGAACCATAAAAGACCATCACAATGATTTTTGAATATTCTATCACATAAAAAGAAGAGAGGAAATCATTAGAAAATAAATGCAATTTCCAAGGACACTGCAGAAGGAATGATTTAACCCCTTTAAAGACTGAGGTATGACCAATCCCTCCTGGAACAACTTGTAGTGATGTCTGTGAGGTGCTTCTAATCCCCTCCTCCTAACTCCAGTCTACCTGCAACTCTGGCTGGCACATTGCAGACCAGGATTAAAAATCAACTGACCTGGCAAGAAAAATAACAAAGCTTCAGATCCACCTGACCTCTACACCTGCTGGGAAACAAAATGGGTCTCCTGGCTCTGCAGGCATATGTCTCAGCCTAGATAGTGGAGTTGAGTGCAGAGAATTTGTGATTTACCAGGGAGACAAGTTGCATCCATCTGAATTAGGATAAAAGTACTCACTGGTTCCATCCACAGTAGAGCTGACATTAGGCTCATGTGATGGCAACACAGAGCTTATGTCAAGTTCTTCTGTGTCACATGAATCAGGATGATCAGAGTACCGAAAATATTTTTCATCCAGCTGGAGGTCATTCTCTTCGTCTTCCTTCAATTCACTGTTGAGACTGCTGAGACAGCTGAGGCAGGGAAGAACAAAAGATGAAATCATGGTGGTTCAGAAGTTACAGCCTCCCAGCTGGTCCCGAGTCAAAGCTGAAGGGTGGAGTCCCAAACAGGTGCCTCCCTTCAAAAATGATCCAGAAAACCATTTTCATCTGAAGGACATAGTTTAGGAGACCAAGGGCCACCAGTGGTCAGTGTACTGATAACAAGATAACAAGCTGATGAGGAAGAGGGCACAGCTCAGCCTATAAAGTACAGTCACAGAAGGGTCATACAATGAGAAGCATAGCAGGGGCCAATCTTGTGCATAAAGCATGGTGAATTTTAGACACAAGTGTCTGATCAATAGTCTCCTGAACTGAAGAGTCTCAGAGAAATTTTGCCTTCTTTGCACAGCCATCTTATGACATGATATCATTTTTGTTCTATCTACTTTTCTTGCTATGGAATACCTGTTGATGAGCTCAGGCTAACACTACAGAAATGATTTTTGGGTCTCATCCTGAGTCTGACCTTTACAAAGGGAACACATGTTTTATTTAAGATCTAGAAGTACCCAAGGCTGCTCATTTCTCCTTGAGCAGACTCACTCTTACAATACCATAAAGAAGACAGAGAACTTTGCTAATGGGTTCCATCATCTTGGGTTGAATCAACAACTTCACTGAAATCAGCACTCCTACTGTGCCTTTAAGAAACTTTGACTACATTTGACCTCATGCTCTGTACTTTTAGGATTCCTGCACCCCTTTTATTTTACCCATTTTTTTTTAGCCCCTGGTCATTCATTGTTACCTGAAATAAAGTGACTCTTCTTTATCATTGTCCTCATTGTCATGGTGTTCTGTAAACATATTCAGAAATGTAGAAGTCATTAAATAACTCCATTTTACACATTCCAATACAGACACCTCCCTCAGAAGAAGACATAATTTATGTATATATAATTCAGGGAGCAACGAAGGGACTTAACCTGGAAGAACTCACATGCTGAATTTAAAGAAATGGTCTGGGATGCTATGCTGATCCATCATGCACAATATCTCTGACTGGGTGGATCATTATTATGGAATGCTCTTCATGTAACTGGACAAAGTCAAAATACATTTTGGTCTCCTGATCCCTGGATACTTGTCCAGGTTCTTCTGGATTTCACTAACTTCAGCTTCCTTCCTTCCACAAAGATCATTCCAAGACTTAGTGGCTCTGGGCCCCCTCATAATTCTCAAACAGAACCATTTTCATTCTCTATGAAGAGGATTAAAATCCCTGAGACTCATTTTTTCTCAATACTAGGGATTTTTTTTAAGGATCTCAAAGTTAACTTTGGCAGTGTACTAGAAGGATATTCCTCTTTCAGAACTGTTCTGGTAGAAACCAATATTTCTACCACCTGATTCTAGCATTTTAATGGAAGCAAAAGTAACCATTTCAATGTTCTCTCTCTTTTTTGTTTGTGGTACCAGTGATTGAATTTAGGGGCACATGACCACTGCACTACATCCCCAGGCCTATTTTGTATTTCATTTAGTGATAGGGTCTGAGTTGTTTACTACCTTGCTTTTTCCTGAGGCTGGCTTTTTAAATTTTTTAAATTTTTTTAAGTTTTAGGTGGACACACAATATCTTTATTTTTTATCTTTTTTATGGTGCCGAGAGTTGAACCCAGTGCCTCATGCATGCTAGGTGACTGTCCTACCACTTGAGCCACATCCCATGCCCTCTAAGTTGGCTTTAAACCCAAGATCCTCCTGCCTCAAACTCCTGAGCAGCTGGGATTATAGGCTTGTGCTTGTAATCAAAGGATCAAACATGAGCAAGAACACTGTAGGAGAGATCACTTGTCCTAGGTTGTAAGAATAAGGTCATGCAGAGCCCTGATATGCACACACATAAATGGTACCTGTGAGTAGGTTACATTCTCTACAACTTCCCTGCTCTTGTTAGTTCTAGGTTTACCATCCTGAATTTGTCACTGGGCCCTCAGAAGTATAATTAATGGGAGTGCATTTGTGTTTTAATGGGGTAGTCATGAGCTGCAGGTAGACAAAGGGAGACTTCATGCTCACCCAAGAGATCAGCACTGAAGCAGGGGGCCTGCTGGATATCTGATGATTCAGAGTGACCGGGGCAAGTGTTACAGCCCTCATTCAATACGTCCTGCAGGATTTCTTTCTCCTCCTGTGGGGCTTGTCTCAGACTGGAGGGATAAAGAATATGATTAAATGAGAGGATTAAATATGAGTCCCAGTTGGTCTAAATAGAGGCCTAAGGGAGTGGCCACAGAAGGGCAAGAGGATACTCCTTTCAAAGAGAAAGAAAATGATCCTCCTAGGATGTGGGCAGGGTGCACATGTTTTTATGACAGGAGATAGGAAGAGGGGCTCAATCTACTGACTAGAAAAGAGCTGAGGACAGAGACTCCACTCTCCCTGTGTGATACAACCATGAGCCACAGCACACACAGAAAATGGACTTTATGTGTGTGTGTGTGTGCACATTTGTATATGTGTGTGTGTATGTGTATCCCCCCCACCCAAGGCTATGACACCCTGCCAAAAAGTCTTATCAACCAGAAAGAAACCCGATTTATATCTCATACTCAATGGACCCATACAAGACAAGAGATGTAGATTCTGTGAGGTAAAAAAACATTTAGTTAGTTTGATTACTTCTAGTTGGATACAGACAGGAACAAGAGAGAAAAGAAAAACACCTCCTTAAAAGATGGATTTCTTCCATGGTTGAGGAATGCAGTCATACCAGCAGCTTGTGTTTGCCTTTGCATGTGAATTGTGTGGACACTTTGTACCTCTTGGTTTGCTCATCTGGGGACCCTCCTCATATTTAACCCATCCTCTTCCAGGCTCTTAATACTCATTGTTACCTGGGAACCAGTAATTCCTGTTCTTTTCCACTCTCCTCCTTTGCACCACTCCCTGAAATCAAATTCAGAAAAGTCCAGTCAGTCAGTGAGTAGTTTCTACATCACTCACTACAAACACAGGGGAAGCCTGAACTCAATGGAGAATCATTAGTCCCAGACCTTTACCAACACGGCTGTTATATGTCTGTGGATCTGATATGGTACAACAGAATACTGTTAAAAAAGGTTTGAGCTATTCTTGAGGATGAAAAGGCATTTTCATGTCTCCAGTAGAAATCAGTAACTGGGAATTAACCTATGCCCACCCTACACTTCCTTGTAAAGTAAAAGTTGCTATAGTCTTTGTGTTTCATTATTCCATTGTTAGTAAACTGAAGGCAAAATAACAATATCTTTACTTCTAGAAAAGATGGATTTCCTTTTGATGAAAAAAAAGAGGAGAAAAAGTTTTGGAGAAAATCTTTTTCTCAGAGGGGAAACAGACAATCATACCTCACTTTAGTGACCATAAACCTATCTGCAACTTACGACATTTCTGGAACTGGTTGGCCAGCGTATACACGGTAGATTGACATAAGATGAATTTTTCTTCCAGATCACGGAATTTCAGTTTGTGTTCTTGTAATTCAGCTTGTAGTCCCCATATGATTTCTTTAAGTTTATTCTGAGGCTCTCCGTCAAGGTTCATTTCAGCCCCTCCATCAGGGGAAGGGCTGAAGAATACTGCCATGTTTGTACAGTAAATGTACAGCCAGGACCTGCAAAGAGGAAACCCAAACATGTTATGGGTTAAAAACAAGTGAATCCAAGAGCTGGCTGCAGTGGCAAAAGCCTATAATCTCAGAGGCTCAGAAGTTGAGACAGAAGGATCTAGAGTTAGAAGTCAGCTTGAGCAATGGCAAGGTGCTAAGCCACTCAGTGAGACCCTGTCTCTTAATAAAATACAAAAAAGGGCTGCATATGTGGCTCAGTGTTCGAGTGCTTCTGACCCAAATATTAAAAAAAATAATAAAATAACCCAAGTAGAATTCATTGGGATTAAGGGAAGACAGCAGCTGTCATGATTCACTTACTGTTGAGAACTAAGTACTCAGCAGTCCACAACACTTGAAACTCCTTCACCTTTCAAACAAGGATTCACACACCTGAGTCTATATCATGGACTCAAGACAGAAATGAGGAGGTAGGGCTGAGTGCGCTAGGTAACAGTCTAACAGAATCAGAACGTAGGAGATGTCATGGAATGTGGGAGCCTCTGCCTTCCAATGGCCTCATGATGGCTGACCCACTGGTTTCTTCAGAAGGTCACTACAGACATGGACCGCCACTCATTGGGCAGTCTCAGTACTTGTGTACCCTCATGCCAATGTTACCAACTTTTCTTTGTTCCCTTCTCCAAACACCATATTTCACATTACTCCTACAGGTATATGTTGAGAATCCTCGAAGTAATTATCTACAGGACTACCCAGTGGTCACCTCATTATTTCCTTAATAATAAAGTGGATCATAAGGCTTTTCCTCAAGGGAACAATGCAAAACTGTCAATGTAACATAGTCATAATGTTCTTCTCTGAATATGCAGCCATTATTTCAAAATCCACTAAAAATACAGAACAAAGAGTAAACCATCAGTGTTTGAAATAGTTTTCTGCACTCTATCAATATTATTTTGTTATACTCCATTTTTATTGTGGCCTCTTTTCTCTCACTGGGACATCTGTTGGTGTATAGGACTCTGAAGGAATTCCTCAGTTATTACAAAAGTTCCAATTGGCTCAGGCAATAGGAACATGGAAAGCAGAATAGAAACATGGAGGGGAGCCATGCTAAGTCTTTGTGAACCCTCAACTGTGGGACGCTCATTGGAAGAAAATTTCCAGATCCCTCTTACTAAGTCCAAAGCAGATAATGTCCAGTGCTGACTCTGCTCTTCATGGCAATCTTCGCTTCACCAGGTCAGGCTACTGGTGTCTGCAGTCAATGTTCTCACCTACTGAGAACCATGGCTGAATCTGAAGCATATATGTTAAGCTCTTTTCAGTAAGGATTGGATACCCTTCCTAGCATGCTGCAGGGAAATGAGCCCAGTGCTTTATCTGTAGGACCTCAGACAATGCATTCACTTGCTTTAACTCACTTATAATGTAAGTTCTCTAGATACATGGAGATTTTACATTTTATACACGTCACAGAGTAAACTGAGGAGCAAAGCAGGGGAGTTAGTTTATTCTGCTTCTATGAACACAAGAGTCATCTACTCTCATCCACTTGAATGTCAGAAAGCCTGGCTTTTAGCCCCACCTTCCTCCCTTTGGACTGCAAGCCTGAAAATTACTTCAATTATTTACCTGCATTTGAAATGAAGTTTGAGTAAAAACAAGAGTTGAACTTTGAGGAATGACAATATTAGTTTGTTTTGAAGTGGATAGAAAATGCTGAGGTCTAGAGAAAAATCACGATAATCTTCGCAAGGAAGAACTTATGTGTCTTACTTATCCTGCCTCTTTCTTCAGCTGGCCAGAACATACTCAGTATCTGTTGATGTCATCAAAATCATCTTCAGATCTTGAGAATATGGATTTCTATGAGCCAAACTGGAGAGCAGGTGTTGGTCTGAGAAGTCATACATCATTATGCTGGGACCTGTTGGAAACAACCAATAGGTGCATCAACCTGACGACCAACATTTTTTGATACAGCATTGGCTACACTCACCAATGAGTCCACTATCAAATCTTTCACTTGCTGTTTACAAGACTGACAGTTCTGTAAAAGCTAAGATTATGTTCGACCCATCTCTGTGTTCACAGTTTCCAGGGGGGCCCAAGCACTGAAGCACCTGGCAGGATACACTCAGTGAATGCATAAAAGTGGTTGCATACCACAGTTATTACAATGAAGTCCCTTTACAGTGTCATCTAAAGCCTTGTAGTTAGTGTCCCCTTCAATGAATCCACAAGTGCCACATACAGAGTCTTGCACATAACTCTGCATGTGAAGAAGAGAAAACTACCCTAAGAACACTCTGTTTCCCACCTATAATCCACATTGCACTCTAGGGTTTGTAATCAGTGCTCCTGTCACTTTTAATTTTTTAAAAATTTTTAATTTGTATAAAAGTTAAAGGTTGACTGAAGAAAAGACTTACACATTGACTTATGCTTGTTCTAAAAGGTAGGTCTTAGAAAAGCATCCATGTGCCAGTGATTTACGAAGACCATGCCTCACAGGAGAAAGAGGGAGTGGAGCTGAGGGAGCTGGGAAGAGAAGGCAAAACAGCCTGCAAAGTGTGTGATTCAGGGACAGCACCATGTGTTTAAAGGATAATTTTTATAATATTTGGACACTGAGTTGGCTCTGCGTCAGTATGGCAGTTACAGAGAAGAGCAAGACAGCAGCTTTGGATACAGAAAAGTGTTCAGAGTGAAAACCACAGGAGTGAGTCAACCTTATGCATAACCAAAGTTGAATTTTACACTCTCCTATCAAGTGAACATAGCTTCCTGCATGTGGAAAGTCTCAGAGAACTTATGCCTTCTAGTCCTCTTCCTGTCAATATTTTCACATCATATGATATACTGGTGTTGTTTGTGTAGCTGCTGTTTTTGCTATGGCAGAACTGTCCAGGATCTTGGGATAACACTGCAGAAAGAAGTTATTCATGTCATTCTCATTTTAGTTCTTTTAAAGGAACAACTGACTTTTTTTAAGGGAGAAAGTCCCCAAGTCTTCTCAGACAGATGACAAAAATGCTCACCAGAAAACAGGCAATACAGAGTGGTTTAGCAAAGTAAACCAGTGACACCAGCAGATGGTTTTTACCTTTGCAGCTATTTTGGCCTGTTTGTGTGCTCCTTTTTGTCTGATAACTACCCTCCCATGATGATTCCCAGGGGGCCAGTGATTCAAGTGATACTTTTATTCATCATGATGCTCTTCACTATTTCCTACAAACAAATTTATTAAAGCTCCTTTAGATATTAAGCAGTTCTAACGCATTCATTAAAAACACAGTAGCCTATCATGGCACAGAGAAATTATTGGTATGAATTTAGAAAGATCTCATGCATTTCTTTAAAGAAATGGCCTGCCCAGGTATTCTTATCCATGAAACAGAGTAGTCCCTATAAAATAGATCTCATGAGCAGCATGCTAGTTGTTTGGGCAGAGGGAAAAATGTCTTTTTCTCCCCACATGAACAGAAACTGGAGAACATTGGTAAACTTTGGGAAGCTCCAGCTGTACCTACCTGCTGTTACATGGCTGCTTCCCAGGCACAGTGATTTACCTCCCAATATGACTTTCATAGAAAACATAGTCATTCCTCTTCAGGGACCCTGTCCCATGACACTCCATGCATCTGCAAACTACACAGGACCCTCCAGGACTGCTTTTATCACTTAACAAGGGAAAATTCCCTCCATTTCACCTCTTTAGTATTGCAGTGTACCCTACATCCCACCCTCAGATTTTACTACTTCAACTCCCTAAAACAAACACTGGGAGTGACTTTAGAAAGTACACTCATAAACATTCTCCATTTGAATGTTACAGCTATCATGCAATGTGCATTAAGCAATATTTCTGAGAAGAGGAAACATAAACCAGAAAGGATAAATCTCCCTTGGCCCACAATTAAATCAGCCTGCAAATTTCATAAAGTTTTCTTTCTTAGGCCACGCTCTTTTCAATTTCACAAACTTGCACCTGTAACACGATCTTTCCTGAAACTATGCTAGGTATCTAAAAGGCACATGCCTGGTCTAGACAGGAACAGTGTTGGGATAGTATGACCTCTACCTACTGGAAGAATGTACTGTCCTCCCACTGAGGCAGTCCTCATCATTCAAGACTACACACAAAATGCAGATACCAGGAGAGCAGGTACAAATATCACTTGCCTAATGGAATCTCTCATGAGCTGGGCACTTTGGAGCAGCTTCCTGTGAGCAGGGCCTCTGGGCACCTTACAAAATGCTCTGCCAGCTTGCACTCCTCAGCCAGTTGCTTTTTCTCTCTCTTTTCTTAAATAATTGTAGATGGATAGTTTTATTTGTTTATTTCTTTATGCCTTTGTTTGTTTTTTTTATGCAGTGTTAAGGATTGAACTAAGTGCCTCACTCATGTTAGTCAAGCACTCTGCCACTGAGCTACAGCCCCATTCCATAACCTTTTTTTGTAAGCAGCGTACTCACTAGCCACATCCAGAGTAGAGTAAACCACATGTTTCTCAGAGAGGGAGGCTGGACTCTTGCTTGGGAGGCCAACAGAGTGAGACAAGTCATGACAGCTGGAATGAGTCAAAAGCACCTCATTCAAGTTGACTTTCATGGGAATTTGAGAAGGAGGGTGTAGTGTGAGAGAGGGCCTTCAGGTGCTCAGTTCACTGGTTAGGTAACATTGCTGATGAGGAAGGAGATTCATCTATCCCTATGTGGTTCAGGCATGTCATACCACAATGACAGCCATAACAGACAGTACAACCCCAGAGTCTTTTCTTCCACATTCCTTGAACAAGTTCTAATAAATCAAAGTTCCTGAGGCATTACTGATTCCAAAAGATGTTGGGCATTCAGGCCTTGTTCTTTAATATTTTGATTTTATATGACTTTGGTGTGGTTTGGTCACATTTCTTGCTATGGAATTCAACAAAACCAACAAACTCAGGCCTAACCCACAGAAAATGATGTGTGTCTCCTCCTAACTGCCTTTTGCATAGGAGAGCATAGTGGTTCACTGTGAGTGAAGGAAACTTGACTTTAACACCAGGGAAAGACTGTCTCTAGGTTGCTAAGGTAAAAACTAATGGAAGGTAGAAACCATGAAAAGAAACAACGGGCCCCCTCCCTGGTTACCAAAATGGATGGAATAAGTACATTCTGTACTTTTGCTCTTCCTTGGGACTTGCAATCTCAAGATATCACCATTATATTCATTATCCATGACTTTCACATTTACCTGGAGTCCACTGGCTCTTTTGCTTCAGATTGCTTTGAATTTCTGCAAATATACTCAGACACAAAGAATAACAACAAAAACTTATCCTTATGTCCTGTTACCAACCCGGTACCAATTTATTCACAGGGTGAGTGTATTCTTTATGTGATGAAAGGAAACTCTGAGGAGTACACTCAAGGAACTCTTGGGGTATATCTTCTGAGAGATGGAAAGGTGTCCTTTCCTTAGTCACTGGTCAGATATCCCTTGTTTGGTCAATTAATAGCATCACACTCTATTTTTTGAATCTGGTGATCAGCTGAAACTATTCATTATCCCAATGATCAAGAAAAACTTAAAGACTGGCTTGTAGAACACTTTCTTCAAGACTCAGACCTTACTTCAGAAGCTAGTTTCTTTGTAGATTTGAGATTATTTACAGGGTCTAAAATAATGTGTGGGATCTATAAACCTTCCTTGAGGAAAGATCTTTTGTGCTACTGAGCAAACAGAATAAATTCTATTAAAGGGAGTGGAGTGTGTCAGGGTCCAGTCCAGGCCTTCAGGAATAATTCTAACACATTCATGAGGAACCATACAAACAATATCTCCCATGATACAATCAAGAGAACTAACCTATTTGTACACTCAACAATCCTCAAAGTAGACTTACTGTTCAGGATCAAAAATTAGCAAGGACATTATAGGAGAGATCACCTGTTACAGCTTGGAGGAACGAGACCATGTAGATCTCTGCTCCACACATGAATCAGTGGTGCCTGTGGGACTGTTGCAGTTTCCACAACCACCCCACTCTGGTTATTCTTGTGTTCACCATCCTGAATTTTCACTGAACCCCAACAGAAATCTGACTGATATCAGTATAATTCTCTTTTAATGAACTACTCCCAAGCTGCATCAAGAGAAGTGACTTCATACTCACTAAGAGGTCAACATTGGAGTAGGGATGTTGGTGGATATCAGGCAGTTCACAGTAAATGGAGGATGTCTTACGGGTCTCATTAATGAGTCCTTCAGGGCTTCTTCCACTTCATCCTTTTCCTCCTGTCCCTCTTTTTCAGCCTGGTGTGATGAAGTGTATGGTTAAATCAAGAAAGTCAGATGTAAGAGTCCCAGGTGGTTCTCAAAGAGGCCTAAGGGAGTGGTCACAGAAGGTCAGGGGAACTACCTTCTAAAAGAAAGAAACTGGTCCACCTAGGATAATGGCAGAGTGCTGCTGCTTTCATGGCAGAACATAAAAGAAGATGCACTGACTAGAAAATGAGCTGAGGATGATGGAATCTCAATGCTCCCTATTTGATACAAGCATGGCCCACAGCACACACAGAGAACACAACAGTGGCTCCAACTTTTCTATAAATTGCACTGATTTTTACATACTTCAGAAGTCAATGCACTTGAGACACTGCAGAATCCAAGAGGTTTTGTGCATTCTAGGATTCTTTCTCTATATATTGTGAATAGATATCATTTTTTTTCTGGTTCCTTGGTATGAAATCCCTGCCAATATGCTACAGCCAACCATGCATAAACCAGGTATACATTTCATTCTCAATTTATCCATAGAGTGTAGACATAGATTCTGAGTTTAAAAACTTTAGTAAAGCTGATTATTTCTACCCTTATGAAGCCCAGCATAGGAGACTTCCCCTCTCAAAAAAATCTTCTCAAATAAATGGGTGAATTTAGTGTTTTCCTTTAAAGCTGAAGAGGATAACTTGGGCTGTAGCCATAAAAAAGATTTGGTGAAACTAATAAGAGCAAAATAATTACAGCTAATTGTTGGAAACTGGCTCGTAAATTAGAAGTAATAATGCAATACCTTTCTTCCATCAATCACTCAATCAAAGTACCTATATTTATACATAGGTGCGAGTGTATACATACATATACACAAATACACAGGTATTATATTTTATATCATATTGTGTACTTAGTTTTCAAACATGAATTAAAGCCAAATTCTGTTTTATAGATTTTGTTGTTAAAAATCGAAGTGTACTCTTTATTTCTCATTTGAAAAAAACAAATAGAATTTAAATCATATTAGATAACACATTATCCTTTACTTACACTTATCCTTATCCTTTACTTACACTTATCCTTGTCCTTTACATCAAGTGAACTATTAGGTAGTAACCAAAACATCTCTATTACACTTAACTAATTTTTCAACCATTATCTGTAAGAAAGACATTACACCGAACATAGCTACAAAAAGGAAGTTATATAAGTGTAATCTTGAATAATTACATTAAGAATGAGATTTACTTACATATACAGTTATTCAAAACAATTGTTTAATATTTTTTTCATTTTATATATGGTTGTCCTTGGTGTGTACAGAATGGTTCCTGGAATTTTACTAATGTGCACTGATGCTGAAATCCCTTAAACCATATGGAATAGTATTTCCATATAATATACACACACACTTCCTGGTACTTTCAGTCATCTATGGATTCTGAATAAACCAAATACAATATAAATGGTATCTAAATAGTTTTCATACTGTATTGTTTGTGGAATGACAAATAAGCCTGTACATATTTTGTACAGCTGCAGCCATGAGAGGCCAGACTACATACATAGTAAATGATCTGCAGTTGATTGCAGCCACAGATGTGGAAACTGCAGATACAAAGGACTCAAACTGCTTTAAGACAATTTGGTTTCTGGCAGTTATACAATCTCTCATATTTCTTTGAAGGACTCACAGACATATACTACACAGTATTCACACCAAACTAGAATGCACTGAATGCAAAGATTATTTTTTATGAAGAACTGAAAATTCAGTTTGTCAACAAAACATTGTTCTATGTGTGAATGCATATTTTATCTATGAAAGTACACAGCACCAGCTTTATTAAAACGTGCCGGAAACTAATTAATCTATTTTAGTGCTCCATACCAATCTGATCAAAGTCTTTGTTTAACACTATCTTCTTTCCTTGGTAAAGTGACTAGATCAATTGGATTCAGTGTTCCAAATAATCAGTTAACATTATGACAAATCAAATTTTTACAGTAATGTGAAAAGAATAAAGTGTGGACTGTATCCATTCTTGTATTTTTCTTTTTTTGGTCTTGTCTTGACAATGAGTCTCTGAATATTATTTAATGACATTAGCAATCATGTTATATCTAGAATGAAATAGTCTGGGCTTAAGCCACTTCATGAGTGTTAAAAAGACAATTTTAAAATAACAATTTGAATAAATTGGATACTAAGATAATTAAAAAATAGCGTAGGCAGATCTTAGAAAACTTATGGAATATTCATGAACTATATGCAATTATAGTTTATAAAACCAATTTACATGGCATAAAATTCAGGCCATGATAAACAGTAGGCAATATGATTGCTCCCCAAGGGAGAAATAGGAATGAAGTTTAGCATCATAATAATTGACTGAAACAGACTCATAATACTATTTCCATTGTGAAAATAGAATTGAACTATTTTATTGGGGGAGGTTAATTAAGCATTGTGAAGTATATAGAGCACCTGTACTTAGTTCTAATTAAGTATTATTGATTTGAAGTTTACCTGGTGAACTTCCAAGTACAAACTCCAGGAAAATGAGGAATTTAGCAATACAATCTTAAACAACTTAGTGTACACAATGTGGGAGAAATGGTGAAATAAAATCTAATGGGCTAATTGAGAATTTGGGTTATTGCACTGATAAAATATATAGAAATTTTTTGGCTCAATTTAAAATAATTTGGCAAATAGTAGAGCAGAGGTCAAAACAAATTGCTTTACAAGTTCTCAATCAATGCTTGTGACTCTGAGCCAATAGAAATCAGGGACATAAATGCTAAATAAATGTCAAAGATGATTTTTTAAGTTTGCCAGAAATTGTAATTGTAGGTCAAGAGTTTGGAACATTTTTCTTCTGCCACACACAATTAATTAGATATCCTTAACAAACAGTTTGCTATAAATGCTTTGGGCAGGGCATTATGCATAGGAGTAAAAAGAGGAGAATTAATGATGGTAAATGATTTATATTTCAGACAGAAAACCTGTCACTTCTGTTGTTACTAAGACATAAATAGCATAAAGTTTTTAAATTATGAATTTAGAATACACCTTAAGTTGCCAAACAGTAAGAAGAGTTTAGGCTTAACTGTTGCGCATTTTAGGAAACTGCCAAAAACTTTTGCTCCCTCTGAAACAAATATTTTTATAGTCCTGTAAAAGTAAAATTGTGTAACTTGATGATTGATCAAATAGAATGTTAATCTGGTTTAATTTTACTGCTTTAAATACTAAAATGAAAACAAATAATTGTCATTCAGACAGAGATATGCTCCTTTTTGTAAAGAATTGTTTTACTATGTAAATAGATGTGTATATGTGTGACAATATGTATATGTGAGTGTGTGTGTGTGTGTGTATATATATCCATGCATGTAGGCATATATAAATATGTACCTATATTATCACACTAGTAATACATTCACTTATAGATATTGTACCTGTGATGGCTCTGCACTGGCTCTGATCTGTCTTTCATCTTTCATTCACTGTTGTATTGAGATGTTCAGGATATCTAGGCAGGATTAGTCCAATGTTTGTCAGGAAGAGAGTCAAAGTAAACTCCCTGAATCACAAAGAACACAATCCTATGATCCTAGCTATTTTATCTTAGTGCTGGTTGAACTCAGAGAAGAAACTTTACATACATTTATCAAGTACATGATATTTTGCCTTCAGTCCTATATTGAATTAATTACAGCTTGTCTAACAATTTTATCTTTTGTTTAAACTATGAAATTTAGAAAGCCAAATTATTTTTCAGTAAAAATTATTGGAAATTTCCATTATATTTAGAAAAGAAAAAAAATGTAGCTACCTGGAAATCCTTTCAGAGTCTGTACATTATTCTAATAGCTTTTTTCAACTCTAAGTTTTTTTCAACTCTAAGTTTTTCAACATTCTAAGTTTATGTCAGAAATTTGACAAAATTGAGAAAAAAGTTTGGGCTCCAATCATTCAGGTCAATTTAATGTTCAGCATTCATTAGTGACATAGATTGTATATCCATGTATTTGAAAGACTGAAAGCTCTTGAGAAAGATTTCACCTGTGATAACTTTAAATGCTTTAGAAATGAGGTCACTTTCAGTCATAATTTAAGAATTTCTAGTTGATAACAATACTGAGAAGCAATAATATGGAAAGAACAAAGAAGGAGCAGAATCAGAAAGTGGGAATTAAAATTTCTTTATATGATCATTCCAATTATATCTGTCAATTCAAAAGTGGTTTAATAAATTAATGACAAAGATTTCCTTTATATGGCATGAAATCCTAACTTTCTTAGTTCGAGGGGTACAACCTGGACTTGACTCAAATTATTCTTTCCCATCTAAGTCTTTCTGATGTGGAGGTTTGAAAAAAAAATGCAATCATTGAGTTACTGCTGAGATGGATAGCTACTAATCTGTAGAGAAATATAGAATTTGTTCCTTTAGATGATGCAAAATTGATTTAGGGAATAATAAAACTTAGCAGCAGAGGCAAGCCTGGATGAGGGGTGAAAACAGAATGTAGAGAAGAGAGCTTTAGGGCCCACTTTTTCTTCTTTTAGATGCAGGGTCTCTGGTTTAATTCCTAGGTCCTTGATCCATTTTGAGTTGTGTTTTGTGCATGGTGAGAGATAGGGGTTTAATTTCACTTTGTTGCATATGGAGTTCCAGTTTTCCCAGCACCATTTGTTGAAGAGGCTAGCTTTTCTCCAATGCATGTTTTTGGCACCTTTGTCTAAGATAAAAATTATAATTGTGTGGGTTAGTTTCTGTGTCCTCTATTCTGTACCATTGGTCTACCAGCCTGTTTTGGTGCCAATACCATGTTGTTGTTTTTTTAACTATTGCTCTGCAGTATAGTTTAAGTGGTCTGGTACACTGATTCCACCTGCTTTACTCTTCCTGCTAAGGATTGCTTTAGCTATTCTGGGTCTCTTATTTTTCCAGATGAATTTCATGACTGCTATCTGTTTCTATGAGGAATGTCGTTAGAATTGCATTAAATCTTTATAGTGCTTTTGGTTGCATGGTGATGTTGATAATATTAATTCTGCCTATCCAAGAGCAAGGTAGATCTTTTTATATTCTAAGTCTTTGATTTCTTTCTTTAGGGTTCTGCAATTTTTATTATATAGATCTTTTTCGTCTTTCATTAGGTTGATTCCCAGGTATTTTATTGTTTTAGAGGCTATTGTAAGTGGAGTTCCCCTGACTAAATCCAATCCCTAGTAACTCCTCCCCACCAAAAATAAAGTATTTAACTTGCATTTGGGCACAAAGTGTGATTATGGCTGATTTAGACATATGTTCCAGACACTGTTCTGAGCATAGAACTAAGAGGCTCCAAGAGGAGTGAGGGCACATGAGAAATGCATTTTATTAATGGAGCATTTTAACTTGCTGCTGCTCAAAGCAAAGTGATGTGGTATTAGCATTTTTTTCAGGAATTAAATTAAGAAACTAAATTTTTGCTCTGGATGTTTCTCTTTATCCATTGCATTATTCTAGAAAAAGGTAATGATCAGTTGAGTGGTATAGGGAATAGAACTCTAGAAATTTAGCTAAATTCTTCATTTAAAAGTTAACCAGACTTTTAATTGGCCTTACATTTGCAATCATTGTTTTTTTAAAAAAAAATCAGAAAGAGCTAAATGCATATCAAAAGGACCTGCTAGTTGATACCCATCAGGGTACAGGCAATAAGTGGAGTTTTCACTGAAACTGGTCTGAATGTGGCTTTGAAATACAAATTTCAGCATACAAAAAATAAAAAGGTCAGAATATCAAGGTAAATAAACAAAACGGAGACATTAAGAAAAACAAAGAGAAAAATGTAAAACTAACAGATGAAAAGCGTTAACTTTTTTAAGATATGGAAAACTGAACAAGAATAAGGTAAATAAAAAACATATTCCTGCAATGATTAATTTTGGATTTGTAATCACAACCACTTTTGTAAAGCATCTTTTGATTTTTTTTCTGAAAAACTATTTCTTAGACTTAATTCATATTTTTATGAATTCCATGAATTCTCAAACATTTTTCTTAAGTACTTTATAAAATTTCATATTGCTCACATTATACTGTAATAGTCTTCAAACTTGATATCTCAATAATTTTGTTTGTTTCCTATGGCCCTTTGGTTTTATGTATGTGAACAGGACAGAGATAACATAAACATATATAATCATATACTAATAAGGGCTACAATGCATGAAAGTTGAATCACAGCATATATAGTGAATGCGCTGGGGCAGAAGGAGACTTTGTTTCAATAAGCTAGTCAAAAACAGCCTCTTTTTAGAGGTAAACATTGAGCACAGCATACAGTAAATCAGGTAGCAAAAAAAAAAAAAAAAAGAAAACAAAACAAAACACTAGAGGAACTAGCAAGTTGAAAGCCACTGAAGTAGGAACATTCTGGAAGGTTTGAGGCACATCCAAGTAGATAGCTTTACTAGAATGGAACAGGAAGGCGGAGAGGAGGAGATTGAGAATGTGATGGTAGGGCATTGTAGGTACACAGCATAATCTAATTGATGTTTTTAAAAGACACATGGTAAGAATGGAGAGAGAAAAGCTAGGAGATTCTCCCAGTAGTCCACTGATGTAAGATGAAGGCCTGCATGAGCTGGCCTGCAATGCAGACTTAGAAGGTGACTAGAGATATATTGGCAAACAAACTTGATGATGAATTGTGTTTGGAATGCAGGGGGAAGGGAAGAATCAGGGTTGAAAGTGAAGATTTTATAATAACAGTGAAGTAAAAGGGATCCCAAATATAATGAGAGAGAAGTTTGGGGTAAAACAGGGTGGGGGTGTGGAAAATTGAGAATTTTGCTCTAACATGCCTGCTGGATATCAAGAGTAGATGTTGTGTAATAATCAGTTTGAGATGTGAATCTGGACAGCAAGAGATGTTTGGGACTCACTGATATATTGATTGTATTTTTCCATATGGGAGAAAACATCTAAGGATTATCTAATTTTTATTCTTGCTCGTACATTATTTATGAAATATTTTCTCCTGTCTTGCAATTTGACTTCAGACTATATTATTCGCTCTGAAAAAATACAATTTTATTCCTTGGACATAAGGCACATATCTGATTATTGTACATGATTGAACACTTGTGATATATAACATTTCTACATATAGAGAATTGAATAAGTAACAACATGCCTTTTCCTGTTCCACAAAGTTTGCTTCCTTTTACTATATTCTACTTCTTCCTTCCCAAAAAATAAAAACTCGAGATTAAAAAAAAAAATAGCTACTCTGAGCAAATATTATAATATTAAAAGTTATTTTACTTAGTGTATAGTTTCCTGGAAAATACCATTTTAAGGAAAATAATGTTACATGTAATGCAAATTTCTTATTTGACTGGTTCTGCTAAGATTGGTAGAAGTAACACATATTTCAGAGGAGCCTTGATATAGAGTTTATAAGTTTGCACAGAAAATATGATAAATACATACAAAACAATGAGAAAAAGAAAACAACATAACTGTATATATTCAAGCACCATGATTGGTTAAAAAAAGATATTATGGTGGTTCTGGGTTTTCAAAGAGGAAAGTGTATGAAGATGTGTGCAGAAAAAAACCTGCTGTGCAATCTGAAAGTGAACATGGCTTACTGAGCAGTTGACCCTGGATGATCCTGGCATTTTCCCCATCCACTGCAGCTCTTGCATGCTGCACCCTCCTCATGTACTGTACAAATGCATAACCTCTGTGAACTGAGCATCCAACTATTTTCCCATACTTTGAAAAAAATGACTTCAATGCAAAATTTCTTGACAATGGCTAAGTTTAAATTGCCAATGAAAACACCGGAATTGATGGACCTGAGGTCATTATTGTTGGTGATGCTACTAGCCTGTGTGTTGCCAGTCATGGTTAGCTCACCTAGTTTTAATTCTTAAACAAAGAAACAAAAGAACACAGTCATAAAGGAAACAAGTAGATACACAGGTATCACTGGCTTTTTTAGCTTTTCAATATTATACTTAGGAAAGCTCAAATCCCAAATTTAGTAATATAAAGGATATATATTGCATGGCTCAATGTAACAAAAATACTCAACATACAAGTTTGAATAAATAACTGATTCACTTATCCAAAATTTATTTCCGAAAAATGACCAAATTTTTTTTCTTTTTCAGTTAGCCCATTCTTTGATCATTCTATATTTAATTGACTTTAAATTGTTTTCATAGGTAGAAAACAATAAAGCTCTGTGTACCTTCTTTTGCAATTTCCAATCATTATCAAATGCAGAAAATGGAGAATAGAAGAAAGCAAGATGTACATGTACAAACAACTTGACAATTCACTTGAAAAATTACCCAAGCTTTTGGTTTTACTTTGATATGTAAATTAATACAGGATTTTTTTCTTCTTTCCTACTGTAGGATACATTGCTATGTAGGTAAAATAGACATAACATAGATAATAAGAAAGAATGGAGGAAAAGAGGAAGAGAAAGAAATTTCATTAATTTGAAATTACATGTGGAAATTGTCATCTATTTTTTTCTTCCAAACAAGTAATAATACTTCCATTGTTGTAGATATTTACCAACTAAAAATATATATCCTCAGAACTTGAAGAGTACAATCTTTCAAAGCTTGAGAAAACATAGTCAGTTTTTCTTCTACATTTGCCATCATGTGATTAATATTATGAAGAGGTGGTCAAACATAAAGAGGGTGGAATAAGATGGACATCATTACCCTAAGTACATGTATGAAGACATGAATGGTGTGACTTTTCTTTCTATACAACCAGAGAAATGAAAAATGTGCTCTGTATATGTAGAATATGAATCATAATGAATTCTGCTGTCATATAAACAAATTAAAATTCAAAAATATGTTTTAAAGAATGTGAAAGTATAAAAAAAAAAGAAAATACTACTGTAAGGTTAGGCTCTACTTAAGGGTCTTTGTTTTCAAGAAGAAACTTGTATGACATAATCCTACCTGAAAGTGTCAATGGTGCCAATCATTTATTACACTCTTCCTTGAACTTGCATGTTTACAAAGAGTTTCCTTTTTCTATAAATTTAGGGGCTAAAGGAAAGGTTCAGTGATATACAGACAGATAATTATTAGAGTCCTTATAGGCAAGGAGAATATCTCTACTACAAATCTTTTACTATAATTTGCCTAGGCATTTCCTTCTGGTAAGAGTACACAATTTATCCAGCATTTTTCTTCTACCACAACTTTTAGTCTCATTTCAGAGCCACTTCAGTCTATAACATAGATACTTCCACTTTAGATCCACATTGATTTACTGATAAACACAAGAGGTCTTGTATCCTAAGAAATATAGGAGGTATTACCCTTTATCAGGATGCCAAAGCAAATTTAGCCCATATTTGCTAAAAGAATTTCAGGAATAAACTGCCTTTTTGTGTGAATGAAAAACAACTTCCATAACAGATAAAATCTGATGAAATATGGAACATAGCAATGTAACCTCCAATTACTCCTTGAGAACATGCATTTTTATTTCTCCATTTTCTAAAACAGGTATACATGTTATCTATTTCAACATCAAAACCTATTATCAGAATCCAACCGTTAATTACATTAAAGGCTCTGGAAGCAAAAAAAATAAAAGGTATTAAAATCAGAAGTTCAATTAGAAAGTTTAACATAAAAAGATTAATTTTGAAAATAAGAGATTTAATTAGAATTAATTCTGTACATGTTATTTAATTAAACCCATAGCATATGTCAATTACAAAAAGGCATATGCAGTCAGTGTCCATAATAATCAGCAAATTAACAGACTTGGTAACTGTTGAAATTTTATTCTCAACCTCACTTTTTATTCCTTAAATAAGAGGCCTCTATGTTGCCTGAGGACTGCTAATATTTTTAAAGATTGTTTTCTGAGCTTGGGAGAAGGCTTAATTGTGTTTAATCAAACTCAATTAAAGTTCTATTTCAAAGTACTGTAGCACTTACAGTTTTAGTTTTAAGGTCTTAAAAGCTCATTTAACTCCTAGATTTATTAAGCACATATATTCTGCCAGACATCTTCCACAGTAG
Source organism: Urocitellus parryii (assembly GCF_045843805.1). NCBI lineage: Eukaryota > Metazoa > Chordata > Mammalia > Rodentia > Sciuridae > Urocitellus > Urocitellus parryii. The sequence goes on from NC_135541.1 coordinate 113,572,330, forward strand.
CTACTGATTTAAAGAAATCCTTATGGTAAAAATGAAATGTTGACAAACACACTCTCTGACACTAATGATCACTATTGAACATTAGCTAATTGATACTCTTAGCAACAAATACATAGGAGGATTCTTAAAATGTCACAGCTACCAAAATACTGAGTGCATTTGACCTTTTTTTAGTTTGCATATACTTTATTTTCATTTTAGTCTCACAAAAGTCTTATAAAATGAGTAGAACAGGTAGTTTAAAGTTGAGTTTACCAAATAAACAATCAAGATCCAGATAATTTAAATCCCTCTTGTCACAGCTAGTAAAGTGAGGAGTTCTATATTCAAACCTAGAGTTTCTAATAATGGGACCAATCGGTGTTAGAGTATGGCACTCAATTAACAGAATCTGGGACTTTTTTTTCCAGTATGAGTGCATTTGATCTTTAAGAACCATTTTAAATGACATTTCTAAATTAAGTATTAAAGTAGAAGAAGTCTTAAAGGCAAGTAAATTGGATATGCCTGAAAATTTACCCACTATGCACTTAAAACAGGTACTCCCAAATCAAAAACAAACAACTTAACATAAAAATATTTTTCATAAAACTGTTAATTATTACTTCTATGGTTATTAAAGCTTTACTTCAAACTAGACCACTTAACATTAAATTTGTCTTTACAAAGGAGGCCAATTTAATAAACAAAATAGTAACAAAATATTAAGCTTTTACATAAAAAGTAAGAGTAAGACACAATTAGAAACAAAGAATATACCACAGCCTTGTACTGTTTGTAGTGTCTGGAGCTTCCAAAGCATATCATCAGTCATTATAACTTAGAAATGGAAAAATAAAAAGTTACTTGGATTTTGTTTGTTCAAAGCATGCTTTGTTAAAGCTGCAGATTACCTTTTCAATACACTGGTGTTACAATAGTATACGTGAATGATTAAGTAAAAGTTTAATACCTGATTAGGAAGAAAGAAAAACACAGCTTTAAAAAAAATTGAAAAAACGACACTATGGGGTTAGAAACGATGGTAGAGGGACTGGGGTTGTGGCACAGTGATAGAGCACTCGCCTTGCATGTGTGAAGCTCTGGGTTCGATCCTCAGCACCACATATAAATAAATTAATTAAATAAAGATATTGTGTCCAAGTATAACCAAAAAAATAAATATTTACAAAAAAAGAAAAAGAAACAATGGTAGAATGATTTGGCCATTACTAATGCATGGGCCCACATGATTACGTGATTTGTGTAAATCTACTTCCTGGACAACCAGACGAAGGAGAAATTACACTTCACTGATTTGGGATGTGTCAAAGAGCATTCCACTGTCATGTGTAACTGATCAGAACAAATGAAGAATATATTTGAACAAATGAAAAAGCAGAAAGCAAGCTTACCAAAGTTCTGGGGCTGCTGTAAGTAGCAGATGCTCCTCTGCTGTCTGCATGTGTGGAAATTCTGGCTGGTGCATGGGTCCTGGTCACAGGTGCTCGTGTCTTGATGCCAACAGCAATCCTTGTGAGCACGCAGGCATGTGTGTGAACACGGACATCAGCTTCCACTGCGAGGGTCCTGAGGGCCATAGGGCACCTTGCTGGGAGATGTACATCAACAAGTGTCATTCAGAGCCCTGCCAGATATATGTTCCCCATGATAAACAAAAACTAAATAATTTACAACTAGAATGCCCACACCTAACAACATTCTCAACAAAATATTTCATGAGGATGAATTTTAAAAAAACAGGAAAGGGAGGATCTACACTACATAAATAGTCAACCAAACTAGAAACTAAGTCACATTAATAAGCAGATATAAGTCAAAATGAGTGGGAACCCAGATCATATCTCAATAATAAACTTGAATATTAACAGCCTGAACTCATCAATCAGAATATGCAGACTGGCAGATTCATTTCATGGGGAAAGACATCCACACGCTGAGGGTGAAAGGATGGGAAAAAACATCATATTAATTGTATAAACAAGCTGGGGTTTCCATGCTCATCTCAGATAAAGTAGACTTCAAGTCAAATTTAATTGGAAGAGACAAAGAAGGATATTTCATACTTCTTAAGGGAAGTATGCATGAGGAGGACATAACAATTATAAACATTTGTGTCCCAAACAATGGATGTCTGCATGTATCAAACAAATCCTTCTCAATTTCAATAGTAAAATAGACCATAACACAATAATACTGGGTGACTTTAACACACCTCTCTCACTACTAGACAGTTGTTCTAAAGAAAAACTAAATGAAAAAACTATAGAGGGGCTTGGGTTGTGGCTCCATGGTAGAGCACTTGCCTAGCATGTATGAGGCACTGGGATCAATTCTCAGCACAGCATATAAAATAAAATAAATAAAATAAAGTTCTAAGAAGTAAAATAAATATTTTTTAAAAAGAAACTATACAATAATACAATCAATGATTTATACTTAATAGAAATATATAAAATATTTCATCCATTAGTGAGTAAATATACTTTTTTTTCAGCAGCACTTGTCTTCTTCTCTAAATTAGACCATATCTTACACCGCAAAGCAATTCTTAGAAAACACTAAAAAAGCAAAGAAATTACCATGCATTCTATCATATTAAAATGGAAGAAATTAGAAATCAGCGCTCAAGTAAAAAACAGAAGCTACTCTACCAAAGGGAGACTACATTATACATTAATTAATGAGGAATGGATAGTCAAATAAATCAAGGATGAAATAAAAAAAAATGTTAGAGATAAATGAGAACACTGATATGACATATCAAAATCTCTGGGACACTAGGAAGGCAGTACTAAGAGGAAAGTTTACTGCACTGTGCACGAATAAAGGACCTAAGACTACATCTCAAAGCCTGAGAAAAAGAAGAACAAATCAATACCAAAAGCAATAGAAGACAGAAATTAATTAAAATCAGGAAAGGCAGCAGAATACAACAGACACTATAAACGTGGATGTATAACCAATGTGATCCTGCAATCTGTACACGTGGTAAAAATAAGAATTCATAACCCACTTGAATCAAATATATGAAATATGATATGTCAAGATCATTGTAGTGTTTTGAACAACCAATAAAAAAATAAAATAAAACCAGAGCTGAAATCAATGAACTTTAAAGGAAAAAAATTGAAAAATTGACAAAACAAAAAGTCGGTTCTTTGAAACAATAAATAAAATACATAAACCCTTGGCCATGCTAAGGAAGAGAAAAAGAAAACTAAGATTACTGAAAAAGAAAATGAAGCAAGTAATATCACAACGGACATGTCTAAAATGCAGAAGGAAATTAGAAACTACTTTGACAATTTGTACTCTAAAAAAAAATAGAAAATATAGAATACATAAACAAATTCCTAGAGTCATAAGACCTACTCAAACTGAATGAGGAGGTCATACACAATTTAAATAGATTAATTGCAAGTAATGAAATAGAAAACACCATCTAAAGCCTACCAATCAGTCTGGGGTTGTGTGGTAGAGTGCTTGCCTGGCATGTGTGAGGCACTGGGTTTGATTATCAGCATCACATAAAAAATAAACTAAAGGCATTGTGCCCATCTAAAACTATATTTTAAAAAGCCTACCAACCAAGAAAAGTCCAGGACCAGACAGATTCTCTTCTAAATTCAACGAGACTTTCAAAGAAGAATTAATACCGTACTTCTCATAGTATTCCATGAAACAGGAAAAGTGGGAAGCCTTCTAAACTCATTCTATGAGACTAACATCACCCTGATACCAAAACCAGACAAAGACCCTTTAAGAAAAGAAAACTTCAGACCAATATCCCTGATGAACATACATGAAAAAATTCTCAATAAAATTCTGAAAAATTGCATACAAAAAATATTAAAAACATAGTTCACCATGATCAAGTAGGGTTCATCCCAAGGACCCAAGGTTGATTTAACATGGAGAAATCAATAAATGTAAATCATCATATGAATAGACTTGAAAACAAAAATAATATGATCTCAATAGATGCATTTGACAAAATACGGCACACTCTCATGTTTAAAACACAAGAAAAATTAGGAATAGTAGGAACATACCTCAACATTGTAAAAGCTATCTATACTAAACCCAAGACCAGCATCATTCTAAATGGAGAAAAATTGAAAGCATCCCCTCTAAATACTGGAACAATAAGGATGTCCTCTTTCACCACTTCTATTCAACATCATCCTTGAAACTCTAGCCAGAGCAATTACAAGAAAGAAGTTAAAGGAATACAAGTAGGTATAGAAGAACGCAAACTATCCCTATTTGCTGATGACACGATTCTGTATCTAAAAGATCCAAAAAATTCTACCAAAAAACTTCTGAAACTACCAGATAAATTCAGCAAAGTCGGAGGATGTAAAATCACCACCCATAAATCAAATGCATTCTGATACACCAGTGATGAATCCACTGAATGAGAAATTAGGAAAACTACCCCATTCACAACAGCCTCAAAATAAAATAAAACAAAATACCTGGGAATCAATCAAACAGAAGAGGTGAAATGGCTCTATAATGAAAGGTAGAGAACATTAAAGAAAGTCAAGAAAACTCATAAGATGGAAAGATCTCCCATGATCCTGGATAGGCAGAATTATTATTGTCAAATGTGCTCTACTACCAAAAGCATTATATAGATTTAATGCAATTTCTATTAAAATCACAATGACATTCTTCACAGAAATATAAAAAGCAATCATGAAATTTATTTGGAAAAATAAGAGACACAGAATAGGCAAAGCAATCTTTAGCATGAAAAGAAAAGCAGGAGGCATCACCATACCAGACGTAAAACCATACCACAGAGCTATAGTAACAAAAACAACATGGTATTGGCACCAAAACAGACTTGTAGATCAACGGTACAGAATAGAGGATGTTGGGGTTTTTAGCTTCTTCTATCCACTCCGTCCCACAGAGAGGCTTAGGAGAGCACGCCCCAAACTGGAAGGATCAAGAAAGGTGAGGGTCGGCCCGAGGCCCACCCAGCCCTCCCCACTGGAGGACAATCAGAAGCACCAGGAAGACCAGTCAAAGCAGAATCTCCTTTATAGAGGAAGTACACACAGCTAATATAATGTGCAGGAGCCAATCAGGATAAAGGTCAGAGGGTTGGAGCAAGTTCACAAGTCATGCCCTACAAGAGGACACAGAGACAAACCCACATAAATACATTATTTCACACTAGACAAAGGTGCCAAAAACTTTCATTGGAGGAAAAAATAGCCGATTCAACCAACAGTGCTGGCAAAACTGGGAATTCACATGCAGGAAAATGAAATTAAACCTCTCTCTCTCACACCATGCCCCAAAATCAACCCAAAGTGCATCTAAGACTTAGCCACTAGAACAGAGACCCTGTACCTAACAGAAGAAAAAGTAGAAACAAATCTTCACCATGTCAGCCTAGGATCAGACTTCCGTAACAAAACCCCTGAAGTGCAAGAAGTAAAATTAAGGATCAATAAATGGGATGGATTAAAATAAAAAAGATTCTTATCAGCTAAGGAAGCAATCAATAATGTGAGAAGAGAGCCTAGAGACTGGGAGAAAATCTTTATCACATGTACCTCTCACAAAGCATTGATCTCTAAGATACAAAAAGAACTAAAAAAACTTAACGCCAAGAACACATATAACCCAATCAATAAAGGAGCTAAGGAAATGAATATACACCTAACAGAAGAAGAAATACAATCGATCAACAAATGTAAGAAAAAGTGTTCAATATCTCTAGCAATTAAAGAAATGCAAATCAAAACTACACTAAGATTCCATGTGGGGGGAAAGGTACAATCATACATTGCTGTTGGGACTATAAACTGTATGACCACTATGGAAAGCAGTATGGAGAGTATTCTGAAAACATGGAATGGAACCACCTTTTGACCCAGCTATCCCACTCCTCGCTTTATACCCAAAGGACATATAATCAGCATACTGCAGTAATGCAGCCACATCAAGGTTTACAGAAGCTCAATTCACAATAGCAAGATGTCCTTCAATAGATGAATGGATAAAGAAAATCTGAGAATCATGAATCCTGAGAGGCCCAGCTAACACTGCTGAAGTGACTGCTGAGGTGGCTGCTCTGGCTGATGAAGGATGCCAGCTTCTATAGATGTGGATGGTGCCCTGATTTTGACCTATACCCTCAATGTAGGACCAGCTCCCGCTCAGCTAGCATTTAGGAACACAGAGTGGGGACCCTTTGGGCCTGTCACTGTCTGCAAAGTATGCACTGACTAAGGAGCAAGGTACAGTCTTTTTCCAGGTGAGGTGCACAGAATGAAAAAGGCATGATATTGGCAGCAAAACACATACAGAGACCAATGGTACACAAGAGAGGACACAGAGACAATCTGACAAAAATACAGTTATCTCACACTAGAAAAAGGCACCCAAAATATACATTGGAGAAAAGACAGCCCCATAAACAAGTGGTGCTGGGAAAATTGGAAATCCATACCTACCAAAAAGAAATAAAAAGCCTCTCTCTCATCATGCATAAAAATCAACTCAAAGTGGATCAAAGGTGGAGGCACTAGGTCAGAGATCCTGGGCCTGATCCTAGTACATGTAGGCCCATATTTCCACCATGTCGACTTAGGAACGCACTTTGTTACTGGGACTCCTAAAGTACAAGAAGTGAAACCAAGAATGGATAAATGGGATGGATTCAAACTACAAAGCTTCTTCACAGCAAAGGACACAATCAAGAACATGAAGAGAGAGCCTACACAACGGGAAAAAATCTTTACCACATGTACCTTAGATCAAGCCTTATTCTCCAGAATACATTAAGAACTCAAGAGGGCTGGGGATGTGGCTCAAGCGGTAGCGCGCTGGCCTGGCATGCGTGCGGCCCGGGTTCGATCCTCAGCACCACATACCAACAAAGATGTTGTGTCCGCCGAGAACTAAAAAATAAATATTAAAAATTCTCTCTCTCTCTCTCTCTCTTCTCACTCTCTCTTAAAAAAAAAAAAGATATACAAAATGTCATACAAGAGGAAAGGAGGGGTAAGACAAGATAATACAAATGGAAGAAATGATTTACAGTAGAAGGGGTAGAGAGAGAAAAGGGGAGGGGAGGGGAGGGGAGGGGAGGGGGGATAGTAGAGAATAGGACAGACATCAGAATACATCAGACACTAGAAAGGCAATATGTCAATCAATGGAAGGGAAACTGATGTGATACAGCAATTTGTATACGGGGTAAAAGGGGGAGTTCATAATCCACGTGAATCAAACCGTGTAATATGATGTATTAAGAACTATGTAATGTTATGAACGACCAATAAAAAAAAAAAAAAAAAGAACTCAAGAAACCTAACATTCCTCCATATATTTGGTTTGGTGCCAGTACTGTTTCTGATTCATTCACTATGCTCTTACCCCTTGCCTCCCCACTCCCTTCACTCACTTGTGTTTTCTTAGGACTCTCCATAAAGCTTTCTATAGTGATTGCACAAATGTGCAGTCCCACCAGCAATGTATGTGAGTACCTTTTCCCCCACATCCTCACCACCATTTACTGTTGCTTATATCCTTGATAACTGCCATTCTGACTGGAGTGAGATGGAATCTCAGTGTCATTTTGATTTGCATTTCTATAATGGATACAGATATTGTACATTTTTAAATTCATATGTTGATCTATTGGGTTTCTTCTTCTGTGAAGTGTCTTTTCATTCCTTTCCAATTTGTTGATTTTTTTGTTTTGGGTGTGGCTGACTTTCAAGTGTAGAATTTTCTGTTACTAAAAACAAATTAACAGCTTTCTCACCACACGTCCAAGACTAGTTATGATAAAGATATAGGGATTTGCTAAGGGGATCCATTCTAGATCTGAATAAGATTATTGATGGTACAATTTCTCAAATCAGAGCCAAAAGACAATACAATACTTCTGTTCAACTAAGAAATGTAATAATGCCATTTTTAAGTAGTTGGCCAACTCTGTGATAGTTTTTATGATGGGAAATATACCTTCTTTGGCACATCAATTCAATTCACCAGTTCACAAAATGAGTTTAAGCAAAACCAATTTAGAGATTAGTGAAGCTATCTGATATTTTTGGGCACTGATTAAGCATAACTATCATTTAAGTAGATGATATTTAAAATGCTTATTAACAAATAACAGCGTTGGAGGCATATTAAAAACAATTTAACTTTAAAAATGAGTACCTAAAAGAATAAGAAAACCCAGTTGCAGGTGCCCTCTGCTCTTTTTTGTAATACAAAGAACTTTGAACTTCTCAATGCAAGAAATTTGAAACAAATAATAGTATCAGAGTTTATATTTTCTTCAAGGACTAGAACTGTCAGAGAAATACCTGGATTTTTAATAGAAAAACTAAGGTTAAAGATTGGGCAGGGGAGTCGGTGTTCTTGGAACGAGTTTTTAGCAGGTAATTCTACCTCACTTACCTTTAAGACATATCAGAAGGAACCACTCTACATTTTCTAATCCCTATGTGCTTTCTAATGTATGTGATTTTGTTTCTCATCCTTCCTTCCTCTCCAGATATTTTAATCTTCTGAAAAACAGCAAAACGAATGAAATGAAAATGTTCTCTGTGGTTTACATAGACACCAGAAAAGGAAAAAGGGTCATATCTTTGTGGCATTTTGCAGCCAACAGAGGGAAAGTCAAACCCCTATAAAAGATGGGGTGAGGGGTTGCTAAGAAGTCAACAGGCAGAATTCTATCAGATTTAGTCACTAACAAGCTCTCATATTACCTGACATGAGATAAAATATTGCATGCGTCCAGGTGCAGGGAGGGATTCAAGTACTAAGGGACAAAAAGACTGACCCGATACCTCCAGAGCTCTCCAATGTCATCAGTCCTTTCAAAGCAAACAGGTTTTCCAAGACTTCATCCAGGCAGCCATTGACAAAACAGAGCCAACAGGCTCCACCCAATCACAGAGATTCTTTTCTTGTTCATGGTCTTCAAGGATCTTCACCTGGCTAGGGCAATGTCACTTTTCCTAAAGAAAGAACAAGAGACAGAAAGCACAAATCTGTCAACAGTTCTTAAGAATGACAGCTGCCATGACACTCAAATAAATGCTGTAACAAGAGCTGACTGGGGAAGCCAGATTCGACTGCCCTCTTTAGAAGAAATCCTCTGCAGAGGATGGGGAAGCTCTGTGCCTGCAAGACCCAGAGCTGAGGAGCACCCTGGTGTCATCTTCTTCTTTCCAGAAGCACCCATCTGATCCTACAGCTGCAATATGGAAGTTACTCTGACTTTCTGCTGTAATAAAAGATAGATAAACTACAAAATATAAACAAAGACCCAGGCTTTATGAGCTTAGGGTATGAGATGGCTTGGGGTTCTCATCAACACAGTGGAAGTGGACGGTCACAGAGAGTTCCTAGGGTTTCAATGTAGGCTGAATCATGAGGAACATTTTGGGTGTGTGTAATTTCATTATTGAGATAACCTACTCCCTATGTGAAAATCTCTCAAAAAGTTAAACTCCAGCACTTGTAAACTCAAAAGCTCCAGGAACTAGCAAGGTGGATTATATAAAAGTTTTCAGGCAGGACAGAGAACAAAAGATAAAACTGCTGTGACTAATTTGCAAAAGTATTCAATTACAAAGTAAAAAAAAAAAAAAACCTGGGCACAATGGCACATGCTTGTTATCACAGCTACTAAAGAAGCTAATGCAGGAAGATCACGAATTTAAGCCCAGCTTTGGCAAATTAAACACATTAACCCCTACTCAATAAAGTCGAATAAAATAATATATAAAGGGATGGGGATGTAGCTCAGTAAGAGAGTGCTTGCCTAATATGTGCAAGATCTTGAGTTCACTCCCAGTAAGTATCACAAATGAACAAAAAAGGAAAACAAGAACTGCTCTGTCAAACAAGACACACAGGCAAATTTCAGTGCAGAGCCATCTACGATCTCTGACCTGTGTCCTCAAAGATTTATTTGAAAATATTTTATTGTGTGACCTTACCTTTAGTATTGAAAGGGAATGACTATTCTCAGAGGTGACTGGGCAAGAGTGCTGTAAAACACTTCTTGCTATACTTGAATGCACACTCTCCTTGGTATATCTTCTCAGGCTCTTGGGTTCTCCGGGTTTTACATTTATTATATAAATTTAATGCCTCAGAAATATAATTACATCATAGTCAAATGTAGTTTTTCATTTTTGGAAAATTAAAAACCCAAAGTTCATTCACTCAGTGGAGGGTACTGACTTAATCCTAACCTTAGCCCAAAGGTTCAAGTTTATGTATGCAAGCAGAGTTCTCTATACATTTCCCTTATGGTCTGTTAGAGTCTGTAAACAAGCCAAAATAACACCTGGCATTTTGCAGAGAGAGTCTGTAAACAAGTCTGGATGGTGCCTGGCAAAATGCCAGAGGGAGTGGTTTGAAAAGTAACAAAAGCGAGCCATTAAGTGTGGAGATTCCTTATTGGTTGACTGATGTATCTAGTTTATGCTAATTAAGATAAGCTGTGTAAAATGTATAAATACCTCTGTTGTCCTACAATAAAGGGCTCCCTCTCCTGCTGTATCCATCTACAAGAGTTGTTCGTCACACCCCCCCCCCTGGTTATTTTGCTGCAGCCGGACTGCGGCAATGGTCACATCTTTTACTCAAGCTTCGTATCTGACTCAGTAGATGCTGCCAGCTAGTATTCTACTGTAACCCAGTAAACCAAAGATATAGTGGATACCACACATAATCTGTTCACTAACCTGTCCTTCAATCATGCTTGTTTGGGTTGGGGTTGAAGATGCTAAGAACTATCAAAGGCATGATTTCATTACTGTTAATGTTATTGGGTTGCTGTTGTTAGAGGACTTACCCTTTTGTAGAGGAATAAAACAGAATTAATGAAAGCATCATGATTTTATAACCTAAGCAAGGAATGAAAAACGAGTTGAGCTAGACTTCATTCTGGAAGTTAATGCTGACTCACTAGAAAATATTGAACTAGTTTCCTAAATGTTCTGTGTCTTAGTTTGCTCATTGTTAAATGTCCTCTCTTTTCCCCAAGGTTTTAACAATCACAGGTCCTAGATTTTCAAAATGTTCCAAAAGGCCCTCAAACATTTAACAATACTTTTTTGTTTGTTTGTTTGTTTTGGTACTGAGGATTGAATCCAGGGGAGCTTAATCACTGACTCACATCCCCAGTGTTTTTTGTTTGTTTGTTTTTTGTTTTGTTTGAGGAGTCTCATAGTATTTCCATAACTGCCCTACTAATTTACATAAGTTAAGCATATTAATCATTTAAGGAATATTTGTCTACATCTGATAATTTACTTCCTTCAAGGCTGAAGACATCAAGGTCAGAAAAACTAAGATATTTTCTACAGACCGATTTCTTTTACTATGTCCTGTTCCAGGAACCTACTAATAAAGTTGTTGTGTTATATAAGAAAATATGTATAAACTCCTTAGGGTAGCACATAGAAATACAAAGTAAATGCTTCCATTTTGTTATTATTATAATATTTGTGTTAGTGGTATACTACATCATGAAATCACTCAAAACTGATGTTGAGTCCCCCTTAACACATCGGTTCCATCTACTCCCCATAGTTTCCTTGAAACATCCTTGGGGGCATTCACTCTTTGCTCATTTCAACTCACTAACAGTCAGAGGCTTTCACTTGGTTTACAGCTAACAGGGAAAGGTCAGGGGATTTCAGGGTCTAACCCACTTCATCACTAGAGTCAACAGAATTGAGCTGGACTCCTAGAACAGAGTAGCCATTCCAGGACTCCACCCAAGAATTCCCGGACTCACCTGGAGGATGACACCCAGCTGCAGCTCCCAGCAGCAGTCCTCTCAGCAGGAGCCCCCTAGCAGCTGCCTGGCACTCCCAGGTCTTCTGTGGCACTCCCAGGATCCTGCGAGCTGCTCCCAGGGTCCTCCATGGCGCTGCCACCATCCTCTGCAGCACACAGGAGAGGCTGTGTACCCAGGGTGCGCGGGGCGGAGGCTCTGGCAGCCACAGGGAGGGCGACCTGTTGGGCTTCTTACCAGCTCTCCAGGTGAGCAGCAGACCCTCAGAGGTGTGGACGCGGGCACAGGCGCAGGACTCACTGCAGTAGGGCTTGGAAAGTGAGAAGTCACCTGGCGAAGGACGGCGCAGAAGACAACTCTCGGGGACTGCTCTT